>NC_134828.1:115614174-115974783 GCF_004210375.1 Tachypleus tridentatus
AAGTAACAGCTAAGAATGTCTCGTCAGTGGCTTACTCAGCTTCTCTGAAAACACATGTACACCTTGGTTGATTAAATAACCAAGTAACAGCTAAGAATGTCTCGTCAGTGGCTTACTCAGCTTCTCTGAAAACACATGTACACCTTGGTTGATTAAATAACCAAGTAACAGCTAAGAATGTCTCACAGTGGCTTACTCAGCTTCTCTGAAAACACTCATGTACACCTTGGTTGATTAAATAACCAAGTAACAGCTAAGAATGTCTCAGTGGTCAGTGGCTTACTCAGCTTCTCTGAAAACACTACATGTACACCTTGGTTGATTAAATAACCAAGTAACAGCTAAGAATGTCTCACAGTGGCTTACTCAGCTTCTCTGAAAACACATGTACACCTTGGTTGATTAAATAACCAAGTAACAGCTAAGAATGTCTCAGTGGCTTACTCAGTGGCTTACTCAGCTTCTCTGAAAACACATGTACAC
Source organism: Tachypleus tridentatus (assembly GCF_004210375.1). NCBI lineage: Eukaryota > Metazoa > Arthropoda > Merostomata > Xiphosura > Limulidae > Tachypleus > Tachypleus tridentatus. The sequence continues at coordinate 115,614,658 of NC_134828.1, forward strand.
CTTGGTTGATTAAATAACCAAGTAACAGCTAAGAATGTCTCGTCAGTGGCTTACTCAGCTTCTCTGAAAACACTCATGTACACCTTGGTTGATTAAATAACCAAGTAACAGCTAAGAATGTCTCGTCAGTGGCTTACTCAGCTTCTCTGAAAACACATGTACACCTTGGTTGATTAAATAACCAAGTAACAGCTAAGAATGTCTCTCAGTGGCTTACTCAGTGGCTTACTCAGCTTCTCTGAAAACACATGTACACCTTGGTTGATTAAATAACCAAGTAACAGCTAAGAATGTCTCGTCAGTGGCTTACTCAGCTTCTCTGAAAACACTCATGTACACCTTGGTTGATTAAATAACCAAGTAACAGCTAAGAATGTCTCGTCAGTGGCTTACTCAGCTTCTCTGAAAACACTCATGTACACCTTGGTTGATTAAATAACCAAGTAACAGCTAAGAATGTCTCGTCAGTGGCTTACTCAGCTTCTCTCATGTACACCTTGGTTGATTAAATAACCAAGTAACAGCTAAGAATGTCTCGTCAGTGGCTTACTCAGCTTCTCTGAAAACACATGTACACCTTGGTTGATTAAATAACCAAGTAACAGCTAAGAAGCTTCTCTCTGAAAACACATGTACACCTTGGTTGATTAAATAACCAAGTAACAGCTAAGAATGTCTCGTCAGTGGCTTACTCAGTGGCTTACTCAGCTTCTCTGAAAACACTATGTACACCTTGGTTGATTAAATAACCAAGTAACAGCTAAGAATGTCTCGTCAGTGGCTTACTCAGCTTCTCTGAAAACACATGTACACCTTGGTTGATTAAATAACCAAGTAACAGCTAAGAATGTCTCGTCAAAACATGTACACCTTGGTTGATTAAATAACCAAGTAACAGCTAAGAATGTCTCGTCAGTGGCTTACTCAGCTTCTCTGAAAACACATGTACACCTTGGTTGATTAAATAACCAAGTAACAGCTAAGAATGTCTCGTCAGTGGCTTACTCAGCTTCTCTGAAAACACTCATGTACACCTTGGTTGATTAAATAACCAAGTAACAGCTAAGAATGTCTCGTCAGTGGCTTACTCAGCTTCTCTGAAAGTAACAGCACTCATGTACACCTTGGTTGATTAAATAACCAAGTAACAGCTAAGAATGTCTCGTCAGTGGCTTACTCAGCTTCTCTGAAATCACTCATGTACACCTTGGTTGATTAAATAACCAAGTAACAGCTAAGAATGTCTCGTCAGTGGCTTACTCAGCTTCTCTGAAAACACTCATGTACACCTTGGTTGATTAAATAACCAAGTAACAGCTAAGAATGTCTCGTCAGTGGCTTACTCAGCTTCTCTGAAAACACATGTACACCTTGGTTGATTAAATAACCAAGTAACAGCTAAGAATGTCTCGTCAGTGGCTTACTCAGCTTCTCTGAAAACACATGTACACCTTGGTTGATTAAATAACCAAGTAACAGCTAACTCAGCTTCTCTGAAAACACATGTACACCTTGGTTGAAAGTAAGAATGTCTCAGTGGCTTACTCAGCTTCTCTGAAAACACATGTACACCTTGGTTGATTAAATAACCAAGTAACAGCTAAGAATGTCTCGTCAGTGGCTTACTCAGCTTCTCTGAAAACACATGTACACCTTGGTTGATTAAATAACCAAGTAACAGCTAAGAATGTCTCGTCAGTGGCTTACTCAGCTTCTCTGAAAACACTAGTGTACACCTTGGTTGATTAAATAACCAAGTAACAGCTAAGAATGTCTCGTCAGTGGCTTACTCAGCTTCTCTGAAAACACTAGTGTACACCTTGGTTGATTAAATAACCAAGTAACAGCTAAGAATGTCTCGTCAGTGGCTTACTCAGCTTCTCTGAAAACACATGTACACCTTGGTTGATTAAATAACCAAGTAACAGCTAAGAATGTCTCGTCAGTGGCTTACTCAGCTTCTCTGAAAACACATGTACACCTTGGTTGATTAAATAACCAAGTAACAGCTAAGAATGTCTCGTCAGTGGCTTACTCAGCTTCTCTGAAAACACATGTACACCTTGGTTGATTAAATAACCAAGTAACAGCTAAGAATGTCTCGTCAGTGGCTTACTCAGCTTCTCTGAAAACACATGTACACCTTGGTTGATTAAATAACCAAGTAACAGCTAAGAATAACCAAGTCTAAGAATGTCAGTCAGTGGCTTACTCAGCTTCTCTGAAATCACTCATGTACACCTTGGTTGATTAAATAACCAAGTAACAGCTAAGAATGTCTCGTCAGTGGCTTTCTCAGCTTCTCTGAAAACACTCATGTACACCTTGGTTGATTAAATAACCAAGTAACAGCTAAGAATGTCTCGTCAGTGGCTTACTCAGCTTCTCTGAAAACACATGTACACCTTGGTTGATTAAATAACCAAGTAACAGCTAAGAATGTCTCGTCAGTGGCTTACTCAGCTTCTCTGAAATCACTCATGTACACCTTGGTTGATTAAATAACCAAGTAACAGCTAAGAATGTCTCGTCAGTGGCTTACTCAGCTTCTCTGAAATCACTCATGTACACCTTGGTTGATTAAATAACCAAGTAACAGCTAAGAATGTCTCGTCAGTGGCTTTCTCAGCTTCTCTGAAAACACTCATGTACACCTTGGTTGATTAAATAACCAAGTAACAGCTAAGAATGTCTCGTCAGTGGCTTACTCAGCTTCTCTGAAAACACATGTACACCTTGGTTGATTAAATAACCAAGTAACAGCTAAGAATGTCTCGTCAGTGGCTTTCTCAGCTTCTCTGAAAACACATGTACGCCTTGGTTGATTAAATAAATTATATCTCAGGAAATAGAAAAGAGAGAAGGCTCTTATTTTATATTGTAGCTTATCAGAACTGGAGTTTATAATGTGTAAGGAACTATATACTTAGATATCACAAACATCTGTGTAATCAAAACTGAAGAACAGTCAGAAAATGTGAAACTTTTCCTTAAATTCTTTACTAATAAGAAATTGTAGTATTTGCTATTAAAACTGCAAATAAATTATATCTCAGGAAATAGAAAAGAGAGAAGGCTCTTATTTTATATTGTAGCTTATCAGAACTGGAGTTTATAATGTGTAAGGAACTATATACTTAGATATCACAAACATCTGTGTAATCAAAACTGAAGAACAGTCAGAAAATGTGAAACTTTTCCTTAAATTCTTTACTAATAAGAAATTGTAGTATTTGCTATTAAAACTGCAAGTCATATCAACTACAACCTGTAATGGTCACAAGTTTACAAGTTAATCTGATCAGGTAGCTAGTAGCAAGATGGCTACAAAAAATGTTCCAGAACAATAACTGTACAATTTTGATGAGTGCAAGTACTGTTAATGTCAGTATTCTGTGAAAATCAAGTTACATTGTGAGCTCGAGTGTGAAACTTCTCAGATGTATTTGTCACAATAATGGGGAATTGATAATCAGGTTACATTGTGAACTTATGGTGTGAAAGGCTGAAATTTCTAACGTATGTTTATCACAATATTAGAAAATTGAATTGTTTAAAGAGTAACTTCATTATTTCTAATACAGAACAAAATTTTCTATAAAACCTGAAAGTTGGTTATTCTCTTCACAGGCATATTGTGAGGGGGTATCCTTTCTCTGACACGTTTAGCCATAAAACTTGTTTTGGTACAGGTAAAACTCCAACCAATGCTGAAAGTGCTGTTAGGAGTTTTCATTATTAAAACTGTAAAATTAAACAGAAGAGGTAATAGCACATTTCTTCAAACCTGTGAACTCATTACATGTCTTTTACCTGATATTATTTCACTTGTGAATCATTAGCATTACTTCATGTATAGGTATAAATAATTTTCTCTGAATTAATTGTACAGCACTGAAGGGCTAAGAAATTTTTAAAAGACCCATGGGCTAAGTAATAAAATGTATACACAAAACTCCTCTTGGGACTTAAATTTAGTCCCCCACATGGGACAACAGTAAGTCTTTAGATTTACAATACTAAAGTCAGGGTTTGATTCAGTGATACAACAGGTAGCTGGAAGTGGCTTTGTTGTAACACACATTCACTTTAGTTTAGTACCCCCATGGGACAACAGTAAGTCTTTAGATTTACAATATAAAGTCAGGGTTTGATTCAGTGATACAACAGGTAGCTGGATGTGGCTTTGCTGTAACACACATTCACTTTAGTTTAGTACCCCCATGGGACAACAGTAAGTCTTTAGATTTACAATATAAAGTCAGGGTTTGATTCAGTGATACAACAGGTAGCTGGATGTGGCTTTGCTGTAACACACATTCACTTTAGTTTGTTATTCGTGGCTGAACCATTTGCATGATCTCTATATGTAACTTTCTCTGTTTTTGCTGTAACACTGTGTGTGTGTTTCTATATTGGAATATTTTTGTTAAATAATTGTCTTTGTTATTTCAGAAGTGGCTAGATTTGGCTTTTATATACAAGATTGGGTTTGTTTTCATGTTTCACATGCTAGTTTGTTTAACACATGCTTTTTGATGCATGATTGAATGACTTATTTTGCTTCTATTAAATCTTGAGTAATATTTCTTTGTTACTTTCATACATTTTGTATTTTTAGGTCTTTAACCTTGCTTACATTTATATGTAGTAGTGATACACATGAACAAAGACATTTAGATGTAAGGTTTGTAAACTTGTTTTGTTGAATCTTATCATTTTTGTGTAATTTTTGACAAAGGCTGTTGTACACTGGCTTTTATTTTTCTCAATTTATCAATATGAACTTCTCATAAGTACTGTAGTTCCAGTGTATTCTGTGAAATCCATATTATTATATCTGTGTTATGTTGTATTTTGTTCTGCACTTTATTGTTGATTTTATACACGTGTTTGGGCCCAGCATGGCCAGGTAGTTAAGGTGCTCTACTGGTAATCCGAGGGTCGCAGGTTGGAATCCCTGGCATACCAAACATGCCCTTTCAGCTTTATGGATGTTATAATGTTATGATCAATCCCACTTTTCACTGGTAAAAGAGTAGCCTAAGAATTGGTGATGGGTGGCGATGACTAGCTGCCTTCTCTCTTGTCTTACACTGCTAAATTAGGGACGGCTACCTTAGATAGCCCTCGTGCAGCTTTGAGGGAAATTCAAAAAATAAACAAAGCTCATTTTCAATATATATATAATCCAACTGAGTAGAATTAATACATCTAACAAAAAATCATGAGACAAATCCAAGCTGGATCAATCCAAGTTTTAACATAAACCATAATAAATAAAATGGCAGCCAATCCAGTTGTGATAGTGAAAGATTATATTTAAATATTGTTAAGTGCTAGGCATGTCATAGTGGTTAGAATGTCTGACATGGAACCTAACAGCTCGCACATTTCGTGAAAGATGCACTTTACATTTTAAGGTCATGGGTACGATATAAGAGTTAAATAGCTTTGTGCAAAGTTAAAAACAAACCAAATTATATACGTTTAATTTTTCAGAATCGGATGGAAGAAAGTAAAGCACTTTTTAAGACAATTATAACATATCCCTGGTTTCAAAATTCATCAGTCATCCTGTTTCTCAACAAGAAAGATTTATTGGAAGAGAAAATAATGTACTCTCATCTTATTGACTATTTTCCTGAATTTGATGGTAAGTGTTAGTTAAATATTTTGTATTAATCAAACATCAGATACACTTAAGTGTAAGTTACTGGTTTCTTTTTGCTGGTAATATGGCGTGCTAAAGTCATATTTCAAAAGCTTAGACCCCATTTTACCCCATAAATTCCATCAAAAATCGTAATTATATTTAACATCTGTAATACAGAATTTATCTTGTAATAAAAACAGCTGCAAGTATCAGTCATGTGACAGGAATGTACTTTTATTAAAATTATTAATATTGACAAATCTGTTTTCTCAATGACAAATCAGTAGTACAAACGTTACACTGCTTCAGACGCAGTACATTAATTACTTTTGTGCTATTTCTATAACCATTGTAAGTAATTAGTTATTTCTTTCCTCTAATTTCATTAGTCCATAGTTTGCAATTTAGGCTTATTGCTTATACGTTTGACTACATTTTTATATTGGTGTACCCTTTTGATGTGGCAGTAACATGGTGCGTTTAGGTTGACACAACTACTTAGGTTTAATATAACTATATTGGAACACAAAGAAGTCAGTATTTCAGGTCCACCTTTTTTGTTTAAGTCAGAGTTTTTTTTCCATCAGTGTTATTGTGCCTTAATTTGTCTGAAACCTTATGTGAAAGCGTACATTCTAAAATAGTTTCTGTCCAGCTTACATCCATTAATATCATGCTAGAAGATAAACTTGCACTGCATGTTTGATACATGTAATAAGATTATGTACTATTGAAAGAATAACGGATTCAGACTGTGTTGAATGTTCGACCTCCCTTGTATAAAGTATATGGTGTATTGTGAGCCAAAGTCAGAAATTTGTTTTCATACATATAGCATTATTAACCCTCTCACATTAAGTAGGTTAAAGTGTATGTGCAACAACCTCTTACAGAGTTACATTCAAACTTAAACTACTTTATTATCAATGTTTATGAATAAACCTGGATTCAAAATGTAGACAGTAAATCAAATTTTAATATTATTTAAGTTTCAATTTCTTAATTTTATAAGAAAATATTAAAATGTGTATGGCAAATAATGATGAATTGTGTATAAAATAACAAACAACATTGTTATTGATTATTTGTTATAAATCAATGGCTCTTTTAATAATGGGCCTGGCATGGCCTAGCTCGTTAAGGCGTGCGCTTTGTAATCTGAGGGTCGCGGGTTCGCGCCTGAGTGCGCTAAACATGCTTGCCCTCCCAGCCGTGGAGGCATTATGAAGTGACGGTCAATCCCACTATTCGTTGGTAAAAGAGTAGCCCAAGTGTTGGTGGTGGGTGGTGATGACTAGCTGCCTTCCCTCTAGTCTTACACTGCTAAATTAGGGAAGGCTAGCACAGATAGCCCTCGAATAGCTTTGTGCGAAAATCCAAAAACCAAACCTTTTAATAATGTGATATTAATACAAGTTTGGAAGAGAATGTTAATAAATAAACAGAAACTTCTATATTTTAGTGTGTTCAGAATATAATATACACATGATAATTAGTAGTCCTACTAAAAATGCAGTTATACACTGTTTAATGTTTTATGTCAAATTTTGAGAAAATATTGTGCATGTGTAACACATGACATGGTTTTCAGTATTAGTAATCCATTGTAATTTTATAACCAAGCAGGTCATATGACATTCACAACTGTAAGATTGTGATGTCACTTGAAGCTTATTTCTTTCAAGAATGATGTGCAATAGTCTTTTTCTGAAACAAATACTCATACACTCAGACGATATGTCTTTAGATCTGGGATTTCTAAGGTGGCAATATCACTTGTATTTAATAGAATTATTAAATATTGTAACTTGGTACACAAGAAAACAATATGTATTTAATAGAATTATTTAATGTTGTAACTTGGTACACAAGAAAACAAACTTAGAGTGCAGTAACTCTCTTCAGTTAGTAACTTCTCTTTGAATGAGACTTCCCTAGAGATATTCCCTCTAATATCTCACAAGGCTTAACTATCTTGATACAATAAAGTAAAAGGGGGTATGCTATAACTTATGATATTACATTTAAAATTTAAACTATTTTGTTATCAATATATACAAATAAACTTTGTATCAAAATATAGTGAATGAATGAAATATATTATACATGTTTTCTATTCTTAACTTCAAAATGAAGTATGTAAGTAAATTCTTAATATCCACTTGTTTGTGGAACATGTGTATTCACTTTGACTTGATATTACATCCCTCTAAAGATGTTCTAAATTTGATGTAAGTTATGTATTATAGCATATCATTTGAGGTATAGTGTAATATTTAGTCTTCGGTCCTTTGTGTATGGATAAAAAGAAATCAAACCCACTTGCCATGCCCTGCTTGCCATATTTCCTCTTTCATTAATTGCCCATAATCTATTTTATTTGTTAATACATCATTTATAACCATTAGGAAAACAAAATTTTAATTATCAAATGAGTTTGTTATTTCATCCATAGGTTCAGTGTTGCTATTGCTGAGTTCAGGTCGTATAGCTGAGGGTATTATTTTAATTAGAAAGCCAGTTAAATAATAATAGTTATAGAACATTTTGCATTGTGCATGTTATTTATTTTAGTTTTTAAGTGCATATTTCAGGGAAACAGTTATTTTGGTTACTAGTAATATCATTTACAAGAAACTAGAGTTACATTTTGTCAGGAAGCTGACAGCAAAACATAAAAGACCAAGTGAAAGTACTGAATATCTTGTTTTCTGTGTATATCTTTACTTATTATTGTAAAAGTAAATGTTGAAGTTAGAAACTTGTTCAATAAGTTTAGATTTATCTGGATAAAAAACAACACAAGGTATGCTGAGGAGTGTCTCGTGCATTTTGTATATGATTTATAGCTTTTGTTGTGAGGTTATTAATTCGACACTTTAAAGAGCAATGAAACAATGAAAATCGAGTTAAAACAGATGTAAAGTGTTATAATTTGTTCAGGATAAATAATTATATTATAGTCATTCAGAAGAAAAAGGTATATTTCCTATTTTGTGAGTGTTCATAATAAGGTTTGTCAAATTGACTGAAACTGTGTAATATTGTAAATAAAGTATAAAGTTTTGCAGAAAATAAACTTTTATTATTCATTTACGAGAATTTTGAGGTTATGTAAATGCAATCTGAAGCCGTGAGTTAAAAAAATGTATTTTTAATGTTAATACGAAAACCACCTTACTCTCAGACTACTCAGCATCTTTGTGATACTCTGACTCCATATATTTGCAAGCAGATATTTAATAAAAGTGCCTTTTTAAAAATTCTGATTGCATGTATTAAAAGCTTTCTAAGTTTCATGAAGTTACTTAACATTAAAATATATAGTTTGTATGCTTTTGTTACACAGTGATTGCACGGTAGGGCAAATATTGAATATTTTAACTTGTTTTATGGATACAAACATTTCTAAATTCAAAAGAACTGGAATATATTACAAATTGTAAAATGTATTTTGAACTAATTACATTAAAATGAAGTAAGTATAGCTAAAGAGTTAAAAACTGGTGTTGATTGCATTAGCTGCTTTATTCATTACTACTACTACTATCAATAGTCTTGACATGTACAAGTTAAATACTTATTTACAATAACTAATCCTCATTATATTCATTAACTGCAGCATTCTAAAGAAATGACTGTAAACTTGTGTTTGGTTAATTCCACATTACATGAATATATTGATAATGTTTCTAATTCTGACATGTGCAAGTTGACTATGTCAGATGAAATGTTGCCCTGTTATTTTTATGAGATGTTCACAAGAGATTACTTTGTTGAATAAAGGTAATTAAGATAATTATAAACCTTTTCTTGCTGGAGCTAAAGAATGTATCCACAACTTGTGGACAGAAGTACTCAAAGAATATCATATACAAGAAATGAATGTGTAGAGTTGTGGGGTGAACAGAATCTGTGTTTATATCTCATGTTAAATGTAAGATAATTTGAGAACACTGGCTTATGTTTCTAAATATGTATCTGTCAGTGGTGTTGCTTCAAACATATTTTTATGATATAATGTGCCCTTTTATGCCTTTTTATTTTTGTTTGTACATGTATTGCCAACAAAGAAATAGAAACACTATAACCTGAGTAAGTTTGAAAGGTTGGCATTTCTTCTGCAGGGGCAAACTTCCAAAAGCTCTCAGGTTTCTATTTCATTTTTATCGAGACTTCTTATACCTTCATGATTTTAGAACATCATAATTGTACGTGTACTGTGCCATTATGTTCTTAGGATTACCTATGTTTTCATCACTGTTAAGATTGGATGTGTCTCAAATATTGTTAGTTATTTAGTGTATACCTACGCTAGTTTGGGACTTCATTCAAATGTTTAGCCCTTAGGAGTTATAAACAAAGAACACCAAACAGATACCCCTAGGAAAGTCTTTCAATGATGACAGTTTTCCTTATGGTACATAAAATAAATGTTAAAATAATTTTGTACATTAAACCTATTTGGTACTTTACTGTCTTAAAAAAACTGACATACACTATGTGTATACCATTATCAAATATTATTTTATTCAGAACTTGTATTGTATGGAGTACTGAGATTATTTGAAATTTATTTTCTAAGTCCAACACAAGCTGAATTTGTTAACAACTGATTTTTCAATCCTCTAACTTGTATAAGTGTAAGTTCCATTCTTGTTTTAGGCCCCAAACAGGACCATATTGCAGCCCGTGAATTCATTCTCCAGATGTACTTAGATCAAAGTCCAGATCCAGATCATATGGTGTATTCACACTTCACTTGTGCCACAGGTATGTCAAAACATTTCCAGGTTGTGCATTAGTTTTAATCTCATTTTCTTGTATAATGCTTTTCTGTTCATGAGTTGAAATACAAAAATGTTTATTACCAACAAAAGCTTGTCATATACGAACTATAAATATCTTTTAAAACTAAAATATTTTTATCCATAAAAGCTTATTCAGTGCCAGATTTTGATAAAAATTGCTGTATTAACATTTAAAGTTTGTCATTAAAAAGTTTGTGGTTAGACATGTAATGCTGGACATTTTGTTTTCCCTTATGTCGTTTAGTAAGTCAAATTATTTAGAGATTTTTTCACATTAGTTTTGTCAGTGAATACTAATAACTGAAAAGTTAGTCTTAAATAAAAATTGTGTTTTCATATTCTCAAGTTAAATGCAACAATTTCAATGTTCCATGTGTCGGTGAGATGTTTGGAGAACATGGAGTTTCTTTTTAGATAATAACTAGGTTCATATTGAAAGAGAATTTGATAAAAAGAAAATGTCTCTAGAATCTTGCTCAGTTAAGCCAACCATTTCTCTCTCTCCTTGTTCATGGTAGTACAGTAATCCAATAATAGTTCAGATACTTAACATACTCCTGTCCACTTCTCAGTTTGATCAAGTTGGATCCTTCAAGTTGTTTATTCATATAATGGTACATGAAAATTTAAGAAACGTGCACCATCAATTATGCCAGTTCAGTAATCAAGTGCATGCTACAAATGTTGACACATTAAACATTTTTCTGGAAGCTGAGTAACTTGAAACTAGTATCACAACTGTCATGTAGTGTCTAGAAATATTCATTGCTTCTATGATACAACAGAACTCTGTGGAGAATGCTCTGTAAGGTTTCTCAAGAGGTTTTGAAAAGACTGAATACTTCTGTTTCAGTTACTGGTTTCTGTTTGATATAGTGTAAGGCCACTTTTATATGCATATTTGATAACTTAATTAACAAAAACTGCCCATAGAAAATTAACAACATTAGATGAGAAAAGAGGTAATCAGAGTTTTTCAGGAAACTTGTAGTGATAAACAGAAATAGTGTTAACAGTTTTGATTCTTTCAAATTAGACATAGTGACTTTCATTATTACATTCCATTTGAACAATTCATACATTGTGTGTGAAGATTAGTGTAGGTTGTGGTATATAGTTGTGCCTGGTCTCTTGTATTTATATTTTGGTAGTTAGGTGTTTCTTGTGTGTATTTTGGTTTAGTCTATTATCATAACAGGTTATGGTGTTTTATGTTTCTACAGATTGTCAAGTGTGTAACAGTAAAGTGATTTTGGAGCTTCGTTATGTTGTCAGAGTCCATGTCACTGTAATGTTCCATTTACAGCTCAATATTTCATAAGTCTTGCGGTATAGTTTCCACTTCAGTAGCCTTGTTCATAAAGTTGTCATCTCTAAAATACATCGCTTTTTCCTATAGTTTTAGCCTTGTTCGTAAAGTTGTCTTCTCTAAAATACATCACTTCTTCCTATAGTTTTAGCCTTGTTCGTAAAGTTGTCTTCTCTAAAATACATCACTTCTTCCTATAGTTTTAGCCTTGTTCATAAAGTCGTCATCTCTAAAATACATCACTTCTTCCTATAGTTTTAGCCTTGTTCATAAAGTTGTCACCTCTAAAATACATCATTCTTCCTATAGTTTTAGCCTTGTTCATAAAGTTGTCACCTCTAAAATACATCACTTCTTCCTATAGTTTTAGCCTTGTTTATAAAGTTGCCATCTCTAAAATACATCGCTTCTTCCTGTAGTTTTAGCCTTGTTCATAAAGTTGCCATCCCTAAAATACATCGCTTATTCCTACAGTTTTAGCCTTGTTCATAAAGTTGCCATCTCTAAAATACATTGCTTATTCCTATAGTTTTAGTCTTGTTTATAAAGTTGTCATCTCTGAAATACATCACTTCTACCTATAGTTTTAGCCTTGTTCATAAAGTTGCCATCTCTAAAATGCATCGCTTATTCCTATAGTTTTAGCCTTGTTCATAAAGTTGCCATCTCTAAAATACATCGCTTATTCCTATAGTTTTAGCCTTGTTTATAAAGTTGTCATCTCTGAAATACATCACTTCCACCTATCGTTTTAGCCTTGTTTATAAAGTTGTCATCTATAAAATACATCATTTCTTCCTGTAGTTTTCCAGAACTCATGTGAAATGTTATAAAGATAATATCCCTGTGACTATTTCAACAATCTGAGGATACAGAAGAACCATTTATGATGTTTCAGATGACTTGACCCTTTTTATTCTTTAGCTGCTTGTTTTGTTGAATAGATGCATGACAGGAAGCCCTATTGTGTTGAACCATGTTTATGGATTTTTCATCTGTCACAAGGGACCTCACTATTTATTACACCTGGGATAAGTTTTGTTGCAAGTTGAGTTTTAGGTGGCTGTGGTGCTCTGTTGATTCATTCACCTTTGTTTTCCAGTGCCACCATGTGCCAAGGATATTGCCATCTTGGAAGTTCCAGGTTCCCAAAATGATACATTTTTATGATTAAAATGGTTATCAGACACCTTTCTCGGAAAGTGATCAGTGTTTTTGTGACATCACTTTACCTGTCAAGTAATGTCAAATTGTAATTCTGATACATGCTGTTTCACTGCAAGTGTATATTGGCTTACTAATTTGTTATCCCAAATTTTCTTTTAAATAACAACCTGTTTGTATGGGTATTAGTTAGCTCTTCTTAGTTTGTTTATATTTAGGTTGATATCTTTTACTTATATGATGTGTATAGTTATATGACAATATTTAACTTGTTACAGTTTATTTATTGAGGTTGGTATAGCAGTTTTCAGTCAGATATTTGTGTTTTTAACTTGTTACAGTTCATTGACATTGGTTTAACAGTTTTCAGTCAGATATTTGTGTTTTTTACTTGTTGCAGTTTATTGACGTTGGTTAGCAGTTTTCAGTCAGATATTTGTGTTTTTTACTTGTTGCAGTTTATTGATGTTGGTTAGCAGTTTCCAGTTGGATATTTGTGTTTTTTACTTATTGCAGTTTATTGACGTTGGTATAACAGTTTTCAGTCAGATATTTGTGTTTTTAACTTGTTGCAGTTTATTGACGTTGGTATAACAGTTTTCAGTCAGATATTTGTGTTTTTAACTTGTTGCAGTTTATTCACGTTGGTATAACAGTTTTCAGTCAGATATTTGTGTTTTTAACTTGTTACAGTTTATTGAGGTTGGTATAGCAGTTTTCAGTCAGATATTTGTGTTTTACTTGTTACAGTTTATTGACGTTGGTATAGCAGTTTTCAGTCAGATATTTGTGTTTTTTACTTGTTACAGTTTATTGACATTGGTATAACAGTTTTCAGTCAGATATTTGTGTTTTTTACTTGTTACAGTTTATTGACATTGGTATAACAGTTTTCAGTCAGATATTTGTTTTTTTAACTTGTTACAGTTTATTGACGTTGGTATAGCAGTTTTCAGTCAGATATGTGTTTTTAACTTCTTACAGTTTATTGACGTTGGTATAGCAATTTTCAGTCAGATATTTGTGTTTTTAACTTGTTACAGTTTCTTGACATTAGTATAACAGTTTTCAGTCAGATATTTGTGTTATTAACTTGTTACAGTTTATTGACGTTGGTATAACAGTTTTCAGTCAGATATGTGTTTTTAACTTGTTACAGTTTCTTGACGTTAGTATAACAGTTTTCAGTCAGATATTTGTGTTATTAACTTGTTACAGTTTATTGACGTTGGTATAATAGTTTTCAGTCAGATATTTGTGTTATGAACTTGTTACAGTTTATTGACGTTGGTATAGCAGTTTTCAGTCAGATATTTGTTTTTTTAACTTTTTACAGTTTATTGACATTGGTATAGCAGTTTTCAGTCAGATATGTGTTTTTAACTTGTTACAGTTTATTGACGTTGGTATTACAGTTTTCAGTCATATATATTTGTGTTTTTAACTTGCTATAGTTTATTGATGTTGGTATAGCAGTTTTCAGTCAGATATTTGCGTTTTTAACTTGTTACAGTTTCTTGACGTTGGTATAACAGTTTTCAGTCAGATATTTGTGTTTTTAACTTGTTACAGTTTATTGACGTTGGTATAACAGTTTTCAGTCAGATATTTGTGTTTTTAACTTGTTACAGTTTATTGACGTTAGTATAACAGTTTTCAGTCAGATATTTGTGTTTTTAACTTGTTACAGTTTATTGACGTTGGTATAACAGTTTTCAGTCAGATATTTGTGTTTTTAACTTGTTACAGTTTATTGACATTGGTATAGCAGTTTTCAGTCAGATATTTGTTTTTTTAACTTGTTACAGTTTATTGACATTGGTAGAGCAGTTTTCAGTCAGATATGTGTTTTTAACTTGTTACAGTTTATTGACGTTGGTATAGCAGTTTTCAGTTATATATTTGTGTTTTTAACTTGTTACAGTTTATTGACGTTGGTATAACAGTTTTCAGTCAGATATTTGTGTTTTTAACTTGTTACAGTTTATTGATGTTGGTATAGCAGTTTTCAGTCATATATTTGTGTTTTTAACCTGTTACAGTTTATTGACATTGGTATAACAGTTTTCAGTCAGATATGTGTTTTTAACTTGTTACAGTTTATTGACGTTGGTATAGCAGTTTTCAGTCAGATATGTGTTTTTAACCTGTTACAGTTTATTGACGTTGGTATAACAGTTTTCAGTCAGATATTTGGGTTTTTAACTTGTTACAGTTTCCTGACGTTGGTATAACAGTTTTCAGTCAGATATTTATCAATTGTTAGTTACATTTTTTATTGGTAAAGAACTTTTTATTATGAAATCAAAGTTGTGACATTATAATTGAAAATTATAATAAACCTTTTCACTAAAGTGTAATGTCTGGTGATACATTTCATCAAGGATTTTGATTTTTCCAGTTGATGGTGTAATGTAACATTTCAATGTATCATAAAGATAAATATAACATTTTTGTTATATCAATGTATCATAAAGATAAATATAACATTTTTGTTATATCAATGTATCATAAAGATAAATATAACATTTTTGTTATATCAATGTATCATAAAGATAAATATAACATTTTTGCTAAAACAAAAAGTAAAGCTAAGAATTTTTTTACATATTTCAGATATGTTTTGATATGCTTCACAGTTATTAAGGGTGATTTTGTTTTCCACCTTGTCTGATAAGAGAATGTTACAACACACTGTAATACTGTGACTTGAAAGAAAAAATCTCTTATGACCAGTTCTTTTAAACAGTACACTTAAGTCCAGTAAGAGTTTAGATATATTTTATTATGAGTAATATTCATGTTTGTGAAAACATTAACAGAAGACTAACACTTTCCACTGATCAGAAAATTCTGCTTGCTTTGATAAGTTGAAGTATTCTCTTTCCAAGTATTGTAATCTGTTATTTCACGGAATGCTTTTCACATGATAACCTGTTGACTGTAATAATTCTTTATTTAAGTTTTAATATTTAATGTTTTATGTACTGCATGAGGTGAAAGTAAATTTTATAATGTAAATTTTATGCTGAAATTTCAACAGTTATTTTGTCTCTCGTAAAAGTATTTTATCTGATATTACATTTGATTAGGCATAGAGTTTGTACAACTCTGAAATTCAGCATATCTCTCTGTTATCAAATTAAATGTATGAGAAAATACTTTATTACAATTAAAAGTTGAAGAATGGACAAAAGTTATTTGATAAAAGAACTTCAAATGACCCATTTTTGAATTAATATTTTTCAAATATTAATAACTTCAGCTGAATTTTAACGAGTTTTTAAAGTTTACAGCTATAAACTGTTCATGTAATTACTAGAATATTCTGTATTCTACGTTCTGTTGTGCAAAATAATCTACTGACTTTCAATTGTTTCTAGATACCGAAAACATACGGTTTGTGTTTGCTGCCGTAAAGGACACCATCTTACAGTTGAATCTGAAGGAGTACAACCTGGTGTAAAGAAGGGTCTGCCTCGTAAGAGGCCTATCTCTTGTATTCTGCATTTATAAACTGCTGTTTCTGTTAAGATGTAGGTTTTACTGAGGGATAAATAAATATATGCCAGTATGTGTGGGCGAACATGGTATTCTGCACACATTTCCGTTTTTCTGATTCTTGTAAAACAGGACTAACATTGAGGTGTAAGTTCTGTGTACATGTGTAATGATATGATAGAACTTTCACACTTAGGTAGGTGTGCTTTCTTTTCTGCAGTAATGCAATGTATTTAACTTTATTCTGCTGAGGACTAGCTATGGAATTTCCAAAAACCTAAGGTGTCAACCCTTGTTTTTTCAACAAGATATACAAAATTAGCAACACAACCAATTTTTTTCTTACCAAAGAAAGTTTAAAAAAAAAAACTGCATGTGTGTATATGTGTGTGATTTAGATGACTGCATTGGGTGTTGGAACAGAAAAAGATGAATCCGCCCACTTGCAACTGTAGGATTTTACAACGGTGCTTAAAGGTCTGGGAACATAGTTTCATGATACGTAAAAGGTTCAACATCTCTTAAGACGGGCAGTATAGCTCTAGTGAGAACCAGGATGACTATGATATGTTTCAGATTCTAGTCATCTTTGTGTGTGTGTATGTGTGTGTGTGTGTATGTGTATATAAATATATCTGCTTCTTGGTCTTATGAAGGAGAACTGGTCAGATCAGTGACCATAAGATGGTATCAGACTTAATATATGTCTCACATATACAGAAAAGAATTTTTTGGTTTGTGAGGGTCAACAATAATGAATTGTTAGATATTTTAATTTTGTACAGAGAGAAAGCTGTTGTATGCATTAAAAAAAATTGTCACACAAATAAGTCAGTTGTACAAAATTATTTTGAAGTGTTTGCTTTAACAGTATTATTTCTGGAAAAATTCAAATAGTATCAACAAAAGTGCCAAATATTATTCTTCCTCATTATGACAGATTCATAGTTTTGAGTGTTTGAGGTAGTTTTTCATAGAAATAACTTACATAGCAGATGAAATATTATACAGGGTTCAGAGGATGTGATTGCCAGGAATATATTGAGACAACAACATATTACAGTGAATATAATGTGTAAGAGGGAACGGTGGACTGTTTAATAAGTATTTTCTTGTAACTTGCTCTGTTTTCTTGTTATATATTATTTAATGCATAAAATTAAGAACCCAAAGGTATTCCCAAGTAAAAATTAAGTTATGTCAAATAACCATTTTCTGTCTTGTATTTTACTTGGTTTTGTTATGTTTTTGGCTACTTTTTAAAGTTCTTGTAATTATAAATAACATAATACTAAGTTAACTATTGACTTGATTTACACCAGTGATATAAAATAATTTATGATCAAGTAATTGTTTAATACAAACAAATTAAAAACCAAATTCTTGTCAGTATATACAAATATTTGTTTGAAATAGCAGCACTCTCTATGGACAAAATGTAAACATCTATCATTTCAAAAATAAAAAACAAAGCCAACACCTGAAATGCCAAATTTTGTTTGGTCAGTGGCCAAAATTAAAATGACTGTCCAAATACAGTGTTCTTGTGTGTTTTTGACAATGACCTTGTTTATATTTTTAAAATTTATTGCACAAGTTGCTGTAATTGCATCCTTATCCATTGTTTTGTTTTGTTGACCCCATTGACCTGTTGAATTTAATTTTTTGTTTATCAGTGAATTCTAACAGTAATATTAATGCCTGCTAGTTAATCTTGCTGGCATTTAATTTTTCCATACTCGTATTTCTACCCTGGGAAAATAATTTCTTTCCAGTTTTTTGTTTACCTAAAACATAAATGCCTTTTGAATGTGGAAGGAATAACATGTTATTGATATGGCTTGTACACAATACCTCAGGTTTTTATTAATAGTACTTTTGATATCTTTGAGAGAATGTCTTAGTTTACGTGTAGTACACTTTTTTTGTCCTTTTCCTGATCTTTTCATGGTAGTTTCCTTAGATTATAAGTTTGTTTTTAATGGTAGTTTGGTTACTGTGTGAGCACAAAACGTTCTAACAACGCAGTACTTGACTGATGTCTTTAATTTCAAATTTACTGGATATTTCCAAGTTTCATGTATCCTTGTGTGCTTGGATCAGTGAGGAGTGAGTTATTTTCTGTCTTAGGTTTTCAGTTTTTATTTGTATGTATGATTTTCACAAGTGTGAAGAAAAGTATTTATGTCTGATGTACAATAAATATTTGTTAAACAAAAACTGTGCAGGTGGAAGGTGAGCAAAGTTAGATGGAAAATGGGTATAAACTGAATTTTATTATGTTACTGTTTAATTTATCCTAAACTAAACACTTCTAGATCAAGATGACATTAAGTTTTTGCTATCCTCTGTCGTGGGTGAATTTTTTTAAACTTTCTTATCTTTTCTAACAAAAATTCTTTCATTATGCTATATTTTCTGAGAATGAAATATCCATATATGTAATTCAGCTTGTATTGTCACTTAGTGATTTGATTACATGCTATGTATTGTTTCTAATTGTACAATAGCTTTTTAAAGGCAACTAATATAGGATGAAGCTGTTTCAAGTAGTGTTAAAAACATTGTGGATGGTTTTAAGATATTAAGGTATATAGCAATCTTTTAAATAAACAAAATACACAAATTTACAATTATAGAATGTCTTAAAATATGAAATTTGTTTTAAAAGATGACAGGTACTAATTTTTTTGTTTTGGTAAACAATAAGGATAATTTACTTTATAATGAAGTGTAAGATTGTTAATAAATACTAAAAAATCACAAGTTACAGTAACTTTTGAATATTGCTAAACTTGTGTAGTTTCAGAGATGTGTCATTCTTGTCATGAATACAGAAAGTAATTAAAAGATCTTAACTTTTTCTGTACTAGTTAAGCTTTAAATATACCTATTAAAATTGGATACTACTGGTTTCTTTAGGTGGAATGTATATGAATCAGTAACATATTGAACTTCCACTAATTAGTTTCCCATATATATATATATATATAATCTTGCATATGAGCGAAGTATTCTATGTTAAACTACTGTTGTTACTGTGTTACAGACTTAAATGACTGTTTTACAAATCTGTGTCGTAAATTATTGTTTTACAGTATATTTTTGCTGTGCAACATTTTTCTGTTTCCTGTAGCTGTAAATATGAAGTGTGATGTTATGTACTTGATATTTGGGGGAGTTCAGGTAATTTGTAACTTTTTAGAAATTGCTTTGCCGAAATCGTGTTTGTAGTTTTGCTGGCTGTTGTGTATTTCATTTGCAACTATCAAGGTATAACAAGTTTATGGTACTGAAATTTATTTTTAGGAAAAATAGTATTTGTATAAAATAAGTTTGTTTTTAATTATCACCTGTCTTTATGTAGAGAATTTCATTTGATAAGTTACGTGTACTTTAATATAAGTTATTTTTCATAATTTGCAGTTGAATCTGTGTAGTGCTTGAAAGAGATGAGTTTTGACAAGTTGTAGCTGTGTAACAAATTATATCCTTCATTTTCTCTTCTGAAAGATAAAATATCAAATCTCGCACAACTAATGGAATACTTGTATTGATAAATTAATTGAAGGATATTAAAACTACTCTAAGTTATCGACTGAAAATATAAGTTTTTTGTATATGGTCAGGTTGGTGTCACAACTTCTGCAAATTTCCACATATGTTTTGTAAAAATTCAACTTTTTCTCTGTTTATGAATGCAAAATCATTCTCGTACAATGCTACATTCAGATATGATTGTTTTTAAACAATTCATTTTTCTGTTGTGTGTAAGAATGTGTCAGAGGGAGAGGAAATATAGACAGTGAAAATAAGGTGAAAACTATCTTGACAATAATAAGGTGTTATTATATGTTCTGAACTTAACTTTTACTACATTTCTAAACTTCAAACTATAAATGTTCATTAATGAGAGATTGTAAGTGTAACAAAAATGAAAACTAAAATGTAAAGGAAAACTGATGCTTCCACTGTGTGCACAAAGGGTGGGTTTGTGTAATATTTTTAGTTTTGAACTTCTGGTCTACAAACATTGGAACCTTTATTTACACATTTAGAATGACTTACTAATGGACTGTTTTCTGTTTTAAGCTGAACAGTTCCTGTTTTCCACGTAAAAATGGTGATTTCAGTATCTGTTCATTACGATAATAGTTCAGTGTATAATCTGGGTGATTTGTAAAGTATGCAAACTCCCGTTATGTTTTCTGTTTAAAACAACCACGTATCAAGGTTTTCATTGTTTAGTCTAATGAACTAATAACATATGCAAGCTTCACTGTTCACGTTTTCCAAATAGTCATTTCAGTAACAAGTCATTTATTATATTATATTTGTGTGTAATCCTGTATGTAAGCTCCACCTTTCTTCTTAGCTATGTAAAATAATCATTTCAGTATCAGCTCAATCGTAGAGAATTTGTAATAACTGAGCAATCTGTAAAGTTAAGGTGTCTTGTATGAAGTATTTTTAGACAGTTCGTGAAGGTGACTCGTGTTGCACAATTTGAATGTGATAAGTTACTAGTGAAGGAAGAATAGATGTTTTTTTGCTCTTGCTACACAAAAGCCTTGTACAAGGAAGTGTAACTTTTAAAATAATGAAAACTTCTAAATGCTTTAACATGTTATCATTTTGAAATGAGATGCACCCTAAAATCGTTATTTTGTTCTATTTCCCTTCAAACTAAAATTAATAGAATGTGTTTGTATTAAAACTTTAAGCTTTGAATACTCATTTCAAATTTATAAATAAAGTTCATAATTTCAAAATAATGTGTTTGTATTATATTTAATGTATTCATAGTTTTCTCACCAGATGTTTATCAAATGAAATGAGAACTTTAAATGAGTAATGGTTTGGCTGTATAATAATAGGTAGTAAAGTAGATGTCTGTATTAATTTCCTGCATTTGTAAACAAACAAATGCCCCACTTACCTGTGGTTTAGAGTTTATAAGAACTTACTGTTTATATACATGTTTTAAGTTAATAATTACTTCAGTCTGTATTAAATTATCATTTGTTCAGAAGTGAAGCTGTTTCCTGTTTCTCACATGTTTTTATTTTGCTGAACTTGTACACATTACGAGTAGCTGTGAGTTGGCAGTATGCTAGCTTATTTCATTTAGTGATCACAGCGATATACAAATGTTTAGTGGCTGAAATTAGTTATATCATTTGTACTTATTTAAACCGTAAAATACATTAATATATTGAAATTAATATTTTCGAATTATAGATTTCCATTACACGTTTTGCATATTTTAAAATTAAAACTAAGAAATTTGTCAGTGTTTGGAAATCAAGTTGATGTTTAATAATTATATACATTTCAACTCATTAATACAGGTGGCAGGAAGAATTGGGTACGTGCAGAGATACATGCAAATTTATGGTTTTACACTGTTTTACAGTTTTTACGGGCGTTTTTTTTTTCGACTTACATACAAGAGAATCATCTTTTCATGTTCTAAAATAACTTTTCTTTAATCATAAGTTTACATAACTTCCGTTCACACCAAACATGCTTACCATTCCAGCCTTGGGGGCATTATAATGTTACGATCAATTCCACTATTCGTTGGTAAAAGAGTAACCCAAGAGTTGGCGGTGGGTGGTGATGACTAGCTGCCTTCTCTCTAGTCTTTCAGTACTAAATTAAGGACGGCTAACGCAGATAACCCTCGTGTACCTTTGCGCGAAATTCAAAAACAAACTACAGCTAGTGAACAATATTTAAAACCAAGACGTTATATATACCCATTCCTACGGGCTCGTGAGTCGTATATAAATACACGTGGTAACTATAAAGCTTACTTTATTGGTAAAACTACATGTCACCTTCCATGTCGTGCATAAGAGCACATGGTAATTTCAGCTAGAAGCGAATGTGACTTGTATCCAATTTTACAGTAAGAATAACAATCATACTTTTCGAAAATATTGAAATTCACGTCTTCAGACCACAGATTATGAACTCTTTATTAAAGAAAGAAACTAAGTTTGAGAGGTCGGAAGACGTGTAAAAATAATGAAGTTCAAAATTTGTAAAATACGTCTACAACAAAACTGTTTGCAACGTTTCGGGCAAAACCCCTCGTCAGGCAGTGTAAAACATGTTGCATAGAAAAATGACTTCTGTGAATCGTTGAACAATTAAATTATTATTGAAATAATATTTTGCCACTTATAGAATTTGTTTAATACTCTTCTGTGGCCATTTAATTTCTAAAATTCTATTTGTCACTTTAGTACGTGTTTTCCATTTTAAAAGTTAAGAACCGCTTCCACAACGTTTCTTAACGTGCTCCACGCAGTACTTAGTAATTCAGAATCCATTTTCTAACCATTTAACGATTCTATCTAAGCCTTTTTTCTTCTTCTATATGACACTGTTTAAAGTGCCTGATGAAGGGCTTTTGCCCGGAACACTGCAAATAAATATGAAGTTTTTGTTCAGACGTGTGTTTCACTATTTCAAACGTTTTTTTTCATTCTTTATTAAAGGAAGCCTGCATTTTCAATGATCATTCAACACTTAATGACATCAACTCTTCCATGTTGAAATTAATGTAAGCAATTTCAGATTCTCAGCGTATTTATTGATATTAATTATTATTTTAAATAATGTCTATACTTTTATTTAAGCAACTCGCTAAAACTGTTTCCTTAATGCCACATCTTTTATCGTACATTCTATTATATACAGGGTGGCCCGTAAGTCCTTACCCATCCATATATCTTGTGTATCTGTGTGCTGTCCCTCATTCTCGCTGCATAATAATATGCGACGCCATGTTCTGTGAGACATTTTCCTCAACATAACAGGGGTTATTGTTCTAAATGCCGCGGTAAGAGCTGCCTTCAACTCATCATCATAGTTGAATATAACATATGGATGGGTAGGGCCTTACGGCCCACCCTGTAGTTTCGTTGTTAGTTTATTTAAAATATTCCATTACGTAGTTACTGTTTAAATCTGTTTCTAAACTTCCAATTCAATACTAAAACTTACTCAATAGAGTACCAACAAGATGACGTCACACATTTCGTTCTTTAAGCAACATGTCTGTGATAAGCGTATCGACAAACACAGTTTATTTTGATTCGTAATTGACATGAATTAAGGGAGGAAATTACTCCAGTCAGGACACATGGATATCTGTCAGTACAAAGAAGGTATTTTTAAAGGCTCTAATATGAAGAACAAGACATATAATGGTACGGTTAGTAAATGGCATATTCTCTTAGGCCAAACTGGTAATTATTGTCCAGAACAAGAAAGTATGCAAAACGTTGTTGTGGGTGTTCCATTTGAAGTGTTATTTAATGGGTAAGTGATAATGATACAGAAATAAATATTGAGTTATTTAGACTGCAAACGAAACGAACCACCATAGTAATAAGCTGAGTATTAATATAACTTGTATAAAAGGCCTTCAAAAATGACGGGAAACCATGTACAAAAGATAAAAGACAGTTGTGAGTAATAAACGTTAATTTTTCTTTGTTTTAAGGCAGAGTAAGCAATTGTATATGTTCAAACACCAAAAAAGTTTTTATTAATTAACATTTATTCATCGGGTAACCCTTTAAATACTGACTCGTAATTTTGTAGTCTAATTTAAACATTAGGCCTAATGCATACCACTTTTGTGTTTATTTCTTGATAAAGAAGGTAAAGGAAAGGACATCGGACGATTGAGCTACTAACAGCCACACGTTTTTCATAGCTGTTAAGCTTATGCCTAGGTTTATTAATAATCTGAGTGATATAACCCCACTTAGTATTGAGAAAAGTCAGTAGACAGTGAAGTGTGGGAAATCTCGTATTGCTTTGTATCTAAAGAAGGTTGGTATGGGTATTAAAGTAAAGCAAAGAACAACGTTTCGACCTTCGTAGGTCATCTTGCAGGTGCGTTCAACCTCTTGGGCCCTTCTTGTAGATGGTAATATCAATTTTCATTAGTTTTTACAATCGTATGAGAGCGATTTTGGAAACTAATATAAATTATTTAAATGTACGTGGTACCTTTTTAAATATGTATTTTCGTGACTAGCAAATATGCTCGGCTTCGCTTGGGTTATCAGCTTATCTGAACAGATTTTAGCATAAAAGTATAACCTATTTACTTTTGTTACTAAGCGACATGGAATAAAAGCTGTTTTTGAAGAGCATTGTTACCAACACGCACTAGCTTTTTATTATTATTATTATGTTAAATCCTTGAAATCATATGTATGGTCTGTTCTCTCATATGGCTGTGAGAGCTGGACACTGAACAAAGATAGAGAAGAGATAAGAAGCTGCTAAAATGTGGTTCCTTAGAAGGATGCTAAAAATATGGATTGAAAGAAAAACAAATGTGGAAGTCATGGAACTGGCAGGATACAAAAGGTCACTCATGAAAACTATAAGAAAGAGACAAATGGAATTTCTAGGACACATCTGTAGGAAGAATGGGATAGAGAAACAGATGCTATGTGGAAAAATAGAAGGGAGGAAAAGCAGAGGGTGTCAATGAACTAAATATATCGACAGCCTCAATAACTGTCACCAAGAACTCAATGAGGAACATCAAGTTGATAAGGAGGATTGACAACAGAGAAGTCTGGCATGCCATGGTCGTCGATGTCTGCCGCAGATTTGACACATAAAGAAGAAGAAGAATTATGTTAAATAAGGAATCATTTCTTTCCCATGTGGTTTTTCGCTAGCTTATTTCATAAATGGATGCACATGCGCGCAGTCACGTAGATAAGTAGTAATATCCAGGCGCACACCTTAAGAGTCCACTTAGTATGGGTGCAAATTTTCCATTTTCTGAGTCACTGATTTTTCAGTCAACTGACCATCAAGGAGAAGTTTCAATCGTGATAGTTATGAGGTCGTCATCAGTGTTACAATCGATGGCCACAGCATGTAGACTGTTATAAGGTCGTCATCAGTGTTACAATCGATGGCCACAGCAGGTAGACTGTTCCTTCACTGAAACTTTCTTATTAACAGTTTTCTCTTTGCCAGTTGAAATAAGATAGTATAACACAGCGCTCTCAACATGTCAGCTTACAGTTTCTGGAGTGACCAATGGTGTGGCTAAACAGTTAATTAAAAAAAAATTCATTCTGCATCTGTAACTAATGTAGTGTTTTAATATTATTCACGTAATATTTTTTGTACTTTCTCTGAAAATTCTAACAATTACTAATATACTCTTCTCCCATTGATTTTTTTGCCACTTGTCATACTCTGTAAACAAGAAAATTAGATTATAAGTTTGACGATTCGTCTGATTGAAAGTAAGGTTAATTGAAATAAGATAGTAACACTATGTAACAAAATATTTACTTTTTCTTGTTCCTGGGCAGAAAGTGTTATTTCCCAATTACTTATGCCTAAAGTAAATGGAAATGACCTATTTTTCTCTTCAAACTTTGCTTTTGTGAACTGGGAGCGTATAATAAAAACATGATGGGAGAATATATTTGGGGGCTGACACGTGAAAGTGATTTACATTAGAGTCGCAAATCTCAAGAAACTACTCACTTATAAACATTTTTGTTCATTTTGTATAACTTTAATATAAATGCATGTAAATCTTGATTCATATGTTGTTTTATTTAGACCTTATGTAAATAAAAATGTGCAAAGTTGCATTTGTTTATGTTTGTTTGTTTATGTATACCAAATTTATTCAAAAACCAGGCACGAAACTAAGGTCTATACTATGTAAAAACTGCACCGACAAACACAACACCAACATTATTTATAAAATACAATGTGATAACTGCCACGACTTCTGTATTGGAGAAACAAGTAGAAAAATGGAAACCAGGTTCAAAGAACATAAAAGTCATCTTTACACGTTTTCGAACACTGCAATTGAAATAACCACAACATAACCATAGAAAACACTCAAATACTGAATAAAGAAACAAACATAAACAAACAAAATTAAAGAAGCCTTACTTATACAAACAACAACTTCAGCCCAAAATAAACCAATACGAAGGAACACCTTTTTCCTATATTAATAAATATAATCAAACATCATGCACGCCCTCTACACTCCTACACTCAATTACACAACATCCTTCAAAAATGTGGTCAGCTACCGGTCAGTAACTCTCTCTTTCTTGGTGAAACTGACGATGACTGAAGAGGGTCGAAACGTTGCTCGCTCCTCTACATAGTGCTTTCTTTATTCATATCGGCCATTTTTTAAATATATAAACTTACTGATGATTGTTGTAAATGAAATTGGAAATAGCGCTTTGTTTTTATGCTACATTAAATCTTTAAGAGATTTCATGAAACATATACACACACACACACGTATTGATTTTAACCGGGATATAATATTATTTACAATGTATTAATTCCTACAGTATAACGAAGAATTTTGAAAGACCACAAAAAATTGCACCAATCAATCAGATAAGACAGAATGACAAGAACACCAAAATCTGATCTCTCGAGCTCAGACTCGTCTCAAAATATAATAATGAACTGAAGCGGTAGAAACATTACAGTAGTGTGTCGCCGTATTATACCTATCTCGGTAGGTGGCACAGTTATACTTATAAATTTGTATGAATTGGATTGTTGTCCTTTTAATTAATATGCAACTCTCAATAGTCATTTGTTTGTGGAATGTAAGGATTGTGGGGTATAGCATTAGGACTCTGACTTGATTTTGCTGTATGTGAACGTTTTTGGAAAATCCTTTTATTTTTAACTTTTAGTCGAATTAAGGACGGGAAATAAATATCCAGTTGGTAAACAATACAGAATTTTTTGTGAATAAATGTTTGTTTGTTTACTTTATTTTTTCTACATTTGTTTGTGTTCACGTCCTTTTCACATAACATGCCTTGAACAACGCACGTTCTGTACAGATGTACCTGACCAGAATACCATACTTTGACAAAACATAATGGCTGACTATCGCCTGATACGAGACAACACCACAAAATGAAGTTTTATCAATTGTAACATTATGTTTTAGAGAGCTGCAATGTAACAACTCTACATCGTCTAGTCATGTTGTTCCCATCTTATTTCACTCCATGGGATGACGAAATCTTATTAAAAGGTTTACAGACTTTCCAATAAACTAAGAATGAACACATGAACTATTTCTAATGCACGTGGTAATTATAAATTTTATGAGATACCACTGTACACTTTTTTTTATGTGGATGAGCATCAGTAAATGTAGGATCGAGATTCTCTGTTGCTACCTATGAAGAGTACACGAAGTTACAGTCAACTCATCATCATTATTGAGGTTTGGGAAAGAACGTAAAGTGTCAATTAACTTTTTGTACTCGCATCTAGTTTATAATCACTCAACAGAGCCTTATAGAGAATACGGAGAGAGATTAAAAACCATCACTGATGTTGTGGGTTATTTTACCTGGTAAAGACCTAAATCAAGTTGTGGTCTAACGAAAACTCTTTATGGTATTAATGCTGATCACAAGAAAGAACACTAATGTCAAATATGTGTTGAGAAAAGTCATATATTGTATTAAAAAATGAATGAAGCAATTTACAAAATACAAGACGACAGATAGTGCAAACCAAAACTTAACTATTCTTAATGCCTTTGGAAGTACACCGGTTAGAGAAATACGAGCTATGTAACTTTAGAAAAAAATTTGCCAGTAGAAAGTCATCTCACGAAAGAGCCATGGTTCCTATCTAGACCATTTAGATACAACCACCTCTGTATTTATTCGACCACCTACTTAGAACCCCCTTCCCTTCAGTGACAGTACAACATATGACAGTTAGAGCCTATGACGTAGCAGTTAACAAAGATGTTATACTTGCTGTATAAGTTTCTGACGTACAGTCATAACTTCCAGACGCTTTAACTTAATCACTCATTACAATGATACTTGGTCTACATGAATGATAAAATTCTTATCATAAAAGTAGTAGTAATAAGTTTGGACGAAAACTATGGATGCAAGCAATTCCTTTTTCTAATGAAGAATTTAGCAAAGACTGAAAAGTTATCTTTAGAACATGACAGAAGGCCAAAACTTTCTTTAAGAACAATTCTTTCTTTGTCATACAGTTTTTGGCCATAAATAGTAGTGAACGCATGACTAATATACTTGATTATACGCCCCATATCGCGTACTTTTGTGATATACCAAAGTTAAACCGAGTTAACCTTTAAGCTATTGGATCAGTCCACTTAATGATGGGATATTCTGACAATGAAGCTTATTAACTGAATCACAATGTTAAATGGAACAATGAGACAGGATACAAAGAAAGTTGCAAAATGAACAACATTTATTACAACACTAAACACAAACAAAGTGTGAACTTTTATCCTTCACGATCATGTTCCAAATTTTGTGAATCCACGTTCTTAAGTTTGTGAAAAACAACACATTTATCCAGAGAGACTGGTACTACCACGTGATCAGTCATTATCATTACATCAGAAGTATGACCATAGCCGCTTGTTATAATCTAAACTACCACTGAAGGACTCTGGTGTCGATATCAATACAGCAAAAAATTATCCTGGACAAAATGGGTACTATCTGTTCGAGAATAACAAACAACAGCAAAATAATATCAGCTTTAAGGATTTGTCGGCCATGTGCTATATGAAACATATGTATATATAACAGAATAAATACTATAATATTACCTGAAGATTAAAATACATGGTGTATTCACATACCACACTTGATACAAAACCGTCACAATGTCATTATCACTAGCGTCAGTATCCAGATAATCTTGACAAAATTCAGCTTATATGTGTACATCAACAGAGTATAAGTCGTGTGCAGATTAGATAATTTGAAGACGATGGCGAGCTTTAATAATATATTGTCTTTACAGGATTAGAAAAGTGCAAGAGGAAGCTTGATGAATAGTTAAAAAGTCAGGGCTGGATAGAGACAGATGGGTGTTTGATGTACTAAATCATTGAATGGGATAACCATGACGCACCAAGCTTCCCTCAGATGTTCTATTACTTAATTCTTACAGAAATATGTATCTCAGTACGGCTGGCATGAGAACTAGAAAGTTCGAAACGTTGTTTTCTCCTTATCAATAAAAGTGTTAATACCCATACTAACCGTTCTTAGATACATTTTTATGTCAAATGGGTTTCTCGTCATGAAGACTTACAGAAATATGCTCTGGAAATGGTATTTAACTCAATAAAGAAAGCAAAGGTGATTATATATGCTTTATAAATTAGTACAAATTTGATAATTCGACTAGCAAACAGTGATGTCGAGAAAACCCACTTGTAGAGAAAAATATATATATAAAAACGGCTCGTTTGGGTTTACGTAAAATATTTTCTCAACCCAAACGAGCCATTTTTACATATATATTTTTCGACTAGCAATGCTCACATTTCTTTCATACAATTGTTTTGATGTTAAGCTTCAATTAATTTTTTTCTTCTTCTTAGTAACGTTACATTTTACTTTTAGTTAGTTTTTGTTTTCTCATATTAACACCTGAATATAATATTTAAAACTTTCTTCTTTCACCGCACGGTTGTGCTGTTCAACAATTAAAAATGGCTGGCAAGGGTATGTTAAAATTTTTCATAAAATAATAGTAGTAGTAGTTTTAATTTGAAGTTTTCATAATAAGCTTATTGATATTTAGTTTATGTTACCATTATTTTGATTGAGATGTGATATCAACCACAATGAATTACTAGTAAAGAAGTAATTAATATACAATAAACGTAATTCATACATTTTATTTGTAACATTAATTTATATTTTTATCTTGTACAGTGTTACTGGTAATCGAAATGTTAAGAGTAAGATAACTGCAATAATATTAATAGTAAATATAATAGAGGTATCAAATGAAGACGGAGATGTCAATACCAATACTAGTATGACAGTAAATAGCAATGCTAGCGCTGTAGTAGTGGTAATATTAATATTAATAACTTAAGAGATTATTATTCTGAAATTCTTTGTCTCAAATAAAGTGTTAGGAAGTTAATAATTCTAATTAAATATAAATTGTTTGGTTGTGTGGTATTACATTTCAATAAGAGTGATAATAATCTTTAATAAATCTTTCTCTACTGGTGCTATTTATGTTTTCTGAAAAAGAATACGTTAGTATCTTATTCAAATCTTTTATACTTTCATCAAGTTGTTGTTATATTCTTCTTGCTGGAAAACCATATAGGGCCTATAAAAAAATTTCTATATTTAAGAATGTTATGTTCTTAAGGTATGGAAATTTGAAAGGAGTTCAATTTGTTGTATGAAGAACATTGGTGTGATTAGTGTTAAATGTTTCTATTTAAACCAGTGTATGTTTTGATTACTTCATAAGGAACTGATCATTTGAGAATAAGAACGTTATTGTGACTTTGTAAAGTTTTGGTGAGACTGTACAGTTTTATCCCCTAATTTACAATAGTGAAATCAACTTGTTTGAATGGATTTGGTGGTAACTAAAATAACACTGATCAATGAAACTTTTGCTATTGGAGAAACTCAAGTGATTCAAGATAACTAGATGGTGTTGATTTCAAAAAATTTAGCTATACACTGTCCATCATCTCTGGATTTTCAGTTATTGTAATATTATTATTTTTCATCACTTTGTGAAATACCAAGCAGTGAACTTAGCATCACAAATTTTTGCTGTGAAATTAAATCTACTTGGTCAGTTTAAAGGGTAAAAATCATACATTTTTGATAACTATAAACATTGTACTGTATTGGTGAAAAATTCCAAATATATTGTTCTCGATGTAATTGTAGCCAATTACACTACCTTTAGTTTATTCTCATGTTCATCTGCTCTGTCAGGGAATCATGAAACTCACACATGTTCAGTTTACTATAACATTTGAAGAGTTCTTAAACTGACCATAAAAGGGATAGAGTCGGATGTTTCTCTCTCAGGTGCCTCTCACTCACTCAGTTGGTACTTTGTTTTACACACTGCCAGAACAGTCTGCTGATCTTCCTTCTTGCATCATAGTTGTATTATAATCTGATTCTGTGAAACTGTAAAATCTTTTAAACTAGTTCTGTAAATATGTATGGTTTTAATATATTTTTTAAAATCATTTGAAATACTGGCTTCCTTCATTACAAGTAAGTCTTGAAGTGAAAAATATCATCCAAACAGTTTCTGCTACATTTGTGGAAAATACGTACAAAGGTAAAACAACATGCATACAGGGTGAAGGTAGCTTACTACTATTATGTTAGGCGTAAAATTGATTACCAAGAAAATTGCTGGCTTCACATGTGTTATACAGTTTGTATATCTTACTTGATATGGATTTGTGGCTGGATAAGAAGAGACAAGTGTGCCATTTGCAGTTCCCATGATATGGTGTGAGCTGAAAGATCATGTAACTGAGTGTTTTTTTTTTGGTTGACTAATGTTTCTGGATGTTTAGGTAAAACTAAACAGTACATTAAATATCCAGATATTGTATCTGCAATGAAACCAGTAACTCACAAGGATGGTCTTCCAGAGCCACATTCACCTGTGAATTGGTAAACAGAAGTTGTCCTGTAAAGAAGACAATGAATTATCTTCATCCATTAATTCTACTCCTGTGACACTTCAATATAAACTGTTACATCTGACCACACAAGTGTAGCTAAATGATCTGATTCATGGCTTGTCTCTATCAAATCAACATGGGGAATTTCTTGGTTTTTATTTACAGTAATGGAGTTTATTAGCTGCAGGGTTTCAGTTTACCAAAGTCACTGTTAAAGTTTTGTGTCTCACAACGGCTTGCAAGATACTTTGTGTTTCTGTACAATTGTTGGTACATTAATGGAATAATTAGATACTGGTCATAACCCTCAAGAATGGAGACTTTTTATCAACTTATCTAGAGCTAGAATGAAAGCTGTACTTTTACACAAATGGAACATTAAGTCATTGATTCCTGTTGCTAATGCTATAAACATGAAAGAAACTTATCCGCTGTTATACTTGAAGCCATCAAATGTGATCACCATAATTTATTGCACTCCTGCTAGGCCTGCAGAGGAGGTGTATCAACATTATTACGTTTTATGTTTCTGGGACAGCCAAGAAGATAAAAATTATTTTTAAAAGAAGGAAATACCAGTGAGAGAGAATTACATACTAGAGAAATGGAGTATCAGGTATCAACCTTCAGTGAATCCTGTGTTTCTTTTCCTATATTGTATTTCATTGAAAGTATGGTATATACAAGGAAGTGGCTTTTGTAACAGCTATCCTGTTAATTGTAGTTTAACTTAATTATTTCAAAAGTGACTTCAAGAGAGTTGTAAGATTTTATTTATCTGATGAAACTTAAAATTATTTTATTTAGTTGTACTTGAGCTCTGTATTTCTTATAAATGTTTCTGAAACACCATTTTATGTCTGATAAATAATATTGCTAGAAATTAACATAACTTGCACAGCAACTAAACATATTTATAGCAAATTTCATAGGGTCTATAAATTTGTAGGTGTTTGTTGCTTATTGCTATCAGTATAAGACCATAAAGTTGAAGCTGATTAGAGGTTACTTCTGTATCTTGGAAAATAAACAAAAACACCAAAATTGAACACTAGTTATAATCTTTTATAAATAGCTATCATTTTAAAATAGTGTTAACACTGGAATGTGTTTAGGACATGGAATTTGTCATTTCTGTTTCCCAGGCCCTTAAAGTATCTCAATTATGTTTATTTTTTAAATTTTGTCATGCAATTTGGTGATTATCTTATTTTCTTTTTTAAATCATTTGTCAATACTTGTAGACACTAGTTTTGTATCTCAGGGTGGTTGATATGGGTATTAATACTTTTACTGATAAAGCAGAGAACAATGTTTTGACCTTGAAGATGACCTAAGAAGGTTGAAACATTCTTCTCTTCTTTATTAGTAAGTGATAATTCCCGTACTATTCGTCTTGAGATACAAATTTACATTAAGTGGGTTTCTCATCATCACAAATTATTACTAGTTTTATCCACAGAAATATTAAATACAAGTCTGAAGAAGTCATAATATCATAATGTAGGTCAGCATTTAATATACTGGAAGGTCATAAGATCTAAAAAACATTGTGATAACAAATATTTTAGAGTATGTACAGTAATTTGGTATCACTGTGTTTGGTGGAGATTAAAAGGGAGTCTAAGAAAAACAAACCCATGGTGATAGTTACTGGTTAAGTCTTATTTGGAATATTTTGCTCAGTTTGAGGATCCTTATCTTAAGAAGGACATTGAATCATTGGAAAAGTTTCATATGGGGGATGGTATTTGGGAGAGAGAGGTTGTCATATGAAAACAGGTTATGCTCTTTGAAATTGTTTTATCTTGAAAAACTTTAATATTTAGAGGGGACCTGACTTAGGTGTGTAAGGTTGTTGAGGAAATTCATAGTGGTGATGCCTCTTCTTTCAAACATAGTAGGACTATGGACAGTTTTTGAAAGTGTTGTAGTCATCTACAGTTAAGACAATGTTTTTGAACAGAGTGGTTGATCTTGGAATGGGTTGCACTCAGATGTGGATGATAAGATAAATTTAAGGGGCTCTAAACGAAGGCTTGATAAATATTAGCATGATGAGGCTGTTTTTTATTCTTTTTACTGGATTGGGCAGAAATTAAAACTATACTGTGGTGATATGCTTGAAAATTACAAACAAATATGGTCTCAGAGGTCACTAAAGATGCACTCCTATTTATACTTGTTTCTGAATGATGTAGTGAGCATGGTGAGTGGTTCCACCAAGATATTTCTACAGTGAAACAGTATTTTCAAGAACAATGGAATCCTGTGATGATGGGAGATTACTGTTGGATCTTACAGTGTGAAACTGAAAACATGCACAGAAGGTGCATCAGATCAAGCAGGTGTTTTGTTATTCAGAGTAATACCTTGAACACAACCTGAATGTATTTTCAACATATAATATTATTACACTCATTTTTTAAACTGGTGTTTCTATTTTGTACTATTATTCTCATCAAATAAATAAAATTATTAAAGAAAATGTTGTTTTCATTATATATAAGAAGGAGATTCTGTATGTTGTTTGTAGTAACTTGGCATTAGAAATTGCCATAGATTAGATGGGCCAAATTATACGTTAATATCAATTGGAAGTAGTTTTTATGACAAAAAGGCTTCCATTTACACACTTGAATGTTATGAATAACAGAGAGCTATGGAAGCATGACTGTTAGTTGTGTGTTATGAATAACAGAGAGCTATGGAAGCATGACTGTTAGTTGTGTGTTATGAATAACAGAGAGCTATGGAAGCATGACTGTTAGTTGTGTGTTATGAATAACAGAGAGCTATGGAAGCATGACTGTTAGTTGTGTGTTATGAATAACAGAGAGCTATGGAAGCATGACTGTTAGTTGTGTGTTATGAATAACAGAGAGCTATGGAAGCATGACTGTTAGTTGTGTGTTATGAATAACAGAGAGCTATGGAAGCATGACTGTTAGTTGTGTGTTATGAATAACAGAGAGCTATGGAAGCATGACTGTTAAGCTGTTCATTGTGAAAATTTCTTTGTTGGTTAGAGCTATGAACATGAGCTCTTAGGCTAATAATTTTAAGTGAAAAGGAAAGCTAGTAATTTTATCAGTGAGAGATGTAAATACAGTGATTTGTAAATTTTAATAATTAAGATTTTTTCAGTGTGAAAAATTAACAATTGATACAGTTTAGTACATGTGGTTGTTATTGAAAATGTCCAATTTTTTCTAGCTTTATGTTCGATGAAGTTGACTCTACCACGTCTTCCAGTTTTTCTTTCTTACCCTTCTGCTGCCATTACAACTAATGTACTACCACTAAGATCTCAAAATAGTACAGAATCCAGCCCAGTTCCTGCATCTGGTGTTCCAGTGAAAAGGAAGCCATACTCTCCCTTTCAAGACACGAGTAATGCTGCAGAATATGCACTTGCACGTGTGGATGATCTTTTAAACTGGGCTCGAAAGGCAGGTTTCAATATTTTTACATGAATATATTAGATTTGTGTGACTTGTTTTAAATTGAAAATTGATTTCTACAATCTTTATTAACTTCAGATAAGTTGTATTGGAAATTGGACATAAATGCAGGACTGGTTCTTGCTTTTATGAGGTGATCTAATGAAGTTTCTTGCTGTGTGATTTTAATCATATATTTTTATTATACAGGTATAGAATGTTAATAGTGATCATACTAATGTTTTTGTCCAGATGTTCTAAAATTTGTGTTCCATTTTTGGAGAGTTGCTTTCAAATGCTTTACCATCATTCCGTGTTTAAATTGAACGGAATCATGTCATGTTACAAAGATAAACATTTCCATTGTAATGTAAACATGTCTGTGTGTAACTCCATGACCTTTTGGTCTGAATCACACAACTGTCAAAGTTAACTTGTCAAACCTTTTATTGGTCACATTTTCTGTGATAGATACATATGTGGCTCATATTTGCAGTTTTTAGACAGTAAGAAGTCAGTACGTGTGCATGATTTTCACTGATTTAATTAAAATTCAACATAGACATTGTGTACTGATTTTAAGAAACATGAATCGTTTTTCAACTTGTTCGCTGATTGTACATATTTGTCAGTATTGTAAATAAACATCAACTAGATATTATTTAAAGCTGATAATAATTTACAAAGCTTTCAAGAAAAAATGCAACACCAATCAAAGTTTAAATTGAGAAATACTAACGTATCTCTATTCATCACTTAGAGTTACTACTTTCAGGACTCTCACTGTGAAGAGTCACGGACTCTCAACTTTTTTTTTTTTTTAAAGTCCCAGTAAATGTTCAAGGTTCCCATAGGTGAATGTAATTCACTCAAAAAACGACAACAGAAAAACAGCTCTTCCCTGTCGATAAAAGAACCTTACTTATAATATACTCTACATGTTTAACTTCTGTAAGTGTTAAAGGTCATGTTAATATTTGCTGAAAGACTATATATATATTTTATGCTGCATGTTTTTTTCCCTTTATGAGTGCAAAATAGTTTTAATATTAAAATTAAAAATACTTTATCTGAAAATTTTTAAATATTATTTGCATAACACCTAAAACCTTCAAAGTAAATCTCAGTTTTTTTTTCAGAAACTCATGTTTTATCTGTTACATTCTTTGACTCTGCATGAGGCTGGTTGATTTGACCAATCTGGTAACCACCATAAGAAATTAGGAAATAATGAATGCATCTCATGAAAATTATTTTTATTAATGTTATATATTTTATGTTAGCTGACCTGAAAAATTTTCAGTTTTTACATATTAATTTTATAATAAATAAAGAATATACGTAAACAAAAAATAAAGTACTCACCCAATTCTTTGTTTTATTTGCCCTTGAAATTTGATGAAACTAAATCCCAATAATTATACTATTGCATTAAATATTTTCTGTTTAATTAAATAATGTATCAACACAGAACAATAACATACAAAAAGGAAATAATATTCCATAACTATCATAATTTTTTTGGTTTTCTAACTGTGCAATAAAAGTCATTAAAAATTTAGCTAAGCTGATTGATTTTTTTCTCTCATAGAAATAAAATTTGAACTGGAAAGCAAATAGACAGTTTTTGTCTGCAGGCAACAACATAATATAGTACATCATTACATAGCGAAAACCTATTGGTTATAAATAATATAATATTAAATGTCTGAGAACTTTTATTAAGTTGTGAAAAGAGAGGATGTGATGAGAGGGGACTTCTTGTATTGTTGTGTAAGTAAATAAGATTGAAGACTATAAATCATGTTTTACCTGAGCAATGAAAACATTATAACGAGTAATTTACATTAAATTTTATACTTCTCAGAGGAGGTGTTAGAATCATTAGAGAAGAGGGAAGACTTAGGTAATAAATGTCTTAGTTCTTGTATTAGGAGAGGCTGAAGATTTTAAAAAATACTTCCTTAAAATTTAAAAATTTAAATTTAAATTATATTAAACTTTGATTTATTATCTATATTTTGGCCTGGCATGACCAGGTGGTTAGGGGACTCAGCTTGTAATTTGAGGGTTGAGGGTTCAGATCCCCATTCCACCAAACATGCTCTCCCTTTCAGCAGGGGGTGTTATGATATGACAGTCAATTCCAATATTCATTGGTAAAAGAATAGCCCAAGAGTTGACAATGGGTTGTATGACTAGCTTCCTTACCTCTAGTTTTTCGTTGCTAAATTAGAGACAACAGTGCAGATAGCCCTTTTGTAGGTTTGCACAAAGTTCAAAAGAAACAAATCTCTGTTCTGATGCTATTTATATTTTTATACATTGATAAAACCATAGTTTAATTAAATTTTGAATGTAACTCTCTTGAAAGATTGTAACATGCAAAATTTGACCTACCCAAAGTGAAAAGGTTAATCCTATTGTACTTTCATGTTGTTGTTTTTTTTTGCAACTTAGCATCATTGATAAAATCTGTTAAACATTGACTGTGGACATTTGTGTAATCTGTATGCTGTTTAGTTTGTTATGGTACAAGTTTCAAAGCAAAATACTTGTGCTTGCCTTGCATATAGGGCATTTTGCACTGTATATTCAATACATGGGAGGCCAAATCTTATGTTTTACAACAAATCCATGTACATATGGGACCCAGGAGTGTGGGTTAACTAGAATCCTCTACCTTGTGTGAAAGTTCCTTTACATGCAACAAACCTTGAACAATTTCTCATCACAATATGCATCTCCATGTATTGTGCTAGCCTATGATGTAATATCACAAGGCTGTAGTTCTCTTTAAATAGGAGGTTAATATAACCTGAGTAATTCCAGAGTACTAACATTTTATCATCAGCTCATTCTTTCTTCAACACTGATCATGTTCAGATACAATTTTTTCCTGTCTTTTAGTTTCCTCTCACTTTGGTCAACTTCTTTTCTTTATTTAGTGTTAACATTATTTGGCAAATGTTACCTACATTCTTCAGGATGCTTGTGCTGGATGGTCAGACTTTCTAAGTTCAGTTTGAGTCTTCCTGCTCAGTATCTTATCCACTTCAAGAATTTTATTCAGTTCCTATATGGGGTGAATTCCACCCTTTTCTTTGAATCTTCTTACCATAGAGATCTTGGTGTTGAAGGCTTTTTACTCTATTTCTCTTTGTGAGTAGTTCTCTTGGTTATGAGGATTCTTCTCCAAAACTCTAGTTTCTCTGATTTGTGAGCACATTTGTTCTCAGTTGATTCTGGTAGATCAATAGAACATGTCCTTATCTGCCCTTGTGTCTCTGAATCCCATGCATTAATCACTTTTTTCACCTATTTTAATGGGCCTCATAAAGACAGTTTTTCTCTATCACTCCTCTTCCCTGTTTCCTATTCCTGATTATGACCTTTGTGTAGTTTTTCAGACTATTACGTACCTACTTCATCATTTTGACAAATTTTCTGTTTTTTTTATCATTTCTCCCTGAAGATATATATTCTTCTTTCACTTGTTTGTGATTGCCGTCATTCATGTGTTTACACTTTGGTACCTGTTTCACTCTGTATCATAGGTTGATGATGTTCTCTGACTGTCCCCCTCCAAGAACTTGGGTTACCCGAGAGGGACATTGGGTGTATTTCTCCCTTTAATGTCCTGTGTGTCTGATGCAGGGAGTTTGTTTTTTAGCTTGATTGGGATGCTTTTTTCAATGGAATCTGCAATTTAATTCAATGTACAAACACTAGCTGCAGGGTTTAAGTACTTGTTGAGTGATTTGACATCGGTATAACCACATGCAGACACAGCTTTACACCTTTCACTTACAAACATCTTGAAAACCTCTCAATGTAACTGGAGAGGAGCATGACATCTGATATAAATTGCTACAATGTGTTATTGTTTAGATATGGAGTCAAGTGGTAAGACATTACTTAGATTACAACCAAAAGTAATGTTTATGAAGATGCTGAATAGTAAATAATAAATTTAAAAAGTAACAGAATTTTCCAGTAAAGAGCTAGAATATTTTAATGAAAATATAGCAGTGTTAAATGTAATACTGGGTATTTGGAAAGTCTGGAACCATAGTGACTACAGTGTATTTTACAGAATATGTTCTGCATGCTGTCTTTGTAGTAATACTGGGTATCTGAAAAGTGTGGAACCATAATCACTACTAGGGGTGTAGATTTTTTACACCTCATGGGGGAGGATGATTTTTGCAACAACTTATGTGGACTGTTCAATTTGCAAATTGGTTATCTCTGATTACGTGAACCTGAAAGCTGTAAACATGCAGTCACAGAGTAATCTTGTTGCCACGATACTTCAAGGTTTCCATGTATAAGTGAGGTGTTGTGAACAGTTTTCAAAATGTTAATAGAATAAAGACAAATGTGTCACAAATTAACTGCCACATGAATTTATTCCTGCACACTGCACAGTATAAAAGATGGCCATTATACTTGACAAGGTTACTAATAACTTTCATTGCATGAATCACATTTTCAAATATTAATAAAATTAGTAATTACCCTTGATAAGTTTATATCTACTGAAAAACTGTTCATGTTGTTCGATAAAAATAATTAAAATGTCTTTGTGAACTTTTGAAAATTACACATCAATACAATGTAGCACGTAACTATTCATACTTTTTATTGAAGTAAGATTTATTTAACTGACCTGAAGACAAAAGGTCAAGACTTTCAAAACGTCATCCTCTAAACTTGTCTCTCCACAACAGGCAGTTACCGTCCATTCTACAAAGCTTCATCATGAATACTCTTCCTAAACAATCTATCAAAGAATATCCAGTACAATAGTTTGTCTTCTCTGATGTGTGGCTCCTTCTCATGACATGTTTTATAAGATGTTCAGATATTCAAATTATTGAAAACATTCAGTGACAAAACTAGTATTCTACATTTGCTAAGCTATCAAATAGAGTTTTACAGAAAAGGTGATCATGATAAGTTTCAAGATAATTGCACAGATTAGGGGATTTGGTTTGTTGGTAGGTAAACATATGAATGAGAATTGGCACATTAGATTTGTTAGTGAAACAGTGTTCAGATGTTGCTCATTCTATCTAGTGATCTTATGCAGTGTTTCTGACAAGCAGGTACAGACAAAGTTTTAAGATTCTAAATGTGCTAACTTTTTATAAATCAACATCTTTAAAGGATTTTCTAAGCCTTTGTTTACCAGCAGTGAGGTATTACGGTGGAATTTAGTGGTTGTTTTCTCTATAAATGTTGAAATAAACTTTAAAATTAAGAGTCAACCTGATTGCCTGGTAGGTTTTTATCATTTTTTCTGAAGCACAACAAGGGAATTCTGCTCTAACGCAATGTAGGAAACTGACACAGACTGTTAACAACAGTACATACACTGTCATACTGCCAAATGGTTTTTTTTTGTTTTTTATTTCCCATTTTCATCTAAAGCAGTCTGTTTTTACTGAAGTATTACAGTTTATGTTAATTGCAACATTATGACAATAAAAGTAATGTTTTCCCATCATTCTTTGTTAGCCTACTGTTTTGTAGAGTATTTTGTAGAATGGGAGATAATCTGGAGAGAGACAGGATGGGTTGTTTTGTATCTAATCATAAACACCTTTGGTGTGAAAAAATATTGTGATCAGAAAAGATGGAATGTGAACTTAAAAGATTGAAATCCAAATTTAATACAGAACTAGCACTTACTGCAAATATTCAGTTGTTAGTTAGTCAAGGTGTATTTATTATTTGTGTTGCTGGGTAAAAGAAAATTTTTGGTGTAGCTAACCAGTAAGTAGATATTTGCTATAAAATTCTAACCAGTGGTGAAGGTTTCAGTTTTGATTTCATTTCAAAGTACAAGTTCACTTCTTTCTTGGCCACACTTTTTTCTGATATCATGAATGTTTGTAAATATGCACTGATAGTCCACAGCAAATAAGAAAGTGGCACCTGATAGTAACCAACGTTACCTTTAGGATCACAACCCTATTATCTGGAACAAACCTATACTCTAGAGAACCAATTAGATTTTTAAAATATATGGTTTTAGTTTTCCTTTATAAATAATATTGATAATTGTTGTTATACTAATATTGATAATTGTTATTATACTAATATTGATAATTGTTATTATACTAATATTGATAATTGTTATTATACTGATATTGATAATCGTTATTATACTAATATTGATAATTGTTATTATACTAATATTGATAATTGTTATTATACTAATATTGATAATTGTTATTATACTAATATTGATAATTGTTATTATACTAATATTGATAATCGTTATTATACTGATATTGATAATCGTTATTATACTGATATTGATAATCGTTATTATACTGATATTGATAATCGTTATTGTATTAATATTGATAATCGTTATTGTATTAATATTGATAATCGTTATTATACTAATAACATGGAAACAAGATTAACAGTTTCTTGTCATTATATTTGATGCTGCTTGCTTAGGCTAATATTATGTGATGTTAAATGCTGTTTAATTAGAATAACATTTCATAAAATTTAGCAAATCTGTGCTTAGAAACTGTTATGGATAATGCTTGTCCACCTGTATGATTCTTTTGAAAACTGGAGCTAGAAATGTCTATCTGTATGCTCTTACACCTCATAGTTTTGTTGCTCTAAATCAGCTACCTTTAGTATGAATGACAAAAACTATAAATAGTTTATCTTTGTTACAGCTTCACCATAGAGTTTTTGAGTAGGTGTGTGCAGAACTTTTTGTTGAAAATGAGCAGTCTTTGTTTAAAAAGTTTGTACATGTGGCTTATATTTTTAAACCAGATTTGATACATAATTGTAGGTTGTAAGTATTAGTCTGTGTACAGAATTCGAAAGAAAAATCCATGGAAGTTAAGTTTGTTTTACTATCAAAGTTTTTATACCTTTGGTGACAAAAAAAAGAAAGAAATTCAATCAAAATTGAAGATTTTATAACTCTCGTATTTCTTTGTGGATTGTCTTGAGATTTGATAAGTGAATGTAAGGGTCCAATACAGCACATCTGTTGAAAACATGGTAGTTTGATCTGCCACAGTCTGAGCTATAGAAAGTGAAAAATTGCTAAACTATCACTTGTGTAAATAACACACAGTGTGTCCTGCGAGTTTTCTTTCACATGACACACTACTTGTATGTTGATATCATTGTGGTATCAGCTGTTTATATTGTTTTTGAAAGCTTTATATCCACTGACAAGTGCATTAGGAGTGACAGATGTTAGGATTATTGGTTGTAAGTATTGTTTGCTTACAAGAAAGAAGTTCA
Organism: Tachypleus tridentatus; assembly: GCF_004210375.1. NCBI lineage: Eukaryota > Metazoa > Arthropoda > Merostomata > Xiphosura > Limulidae > Tachypleus > Tachypleus tridentatus. The sequence goes on from NC_134828.1 coordinate 115,657,394, forward strand.
TTACAACTATTTTTAGACTAAACATTCACAGAATAACATGAATCTGTAAGTTAAATTAATGCATTCTACTAGATATTTATTTATAGAGAAAGGATAGGAGGTGTGACTGAAGCATTTGATTTTCATAGTTGTTTGTATTCAAAACTGATTTGGCAACCACATAAAGGAAGAGATATATTTACCTTCTTGTTTGTTCTTTCAGAGCTCTTTGTGGCCTTTAACTTTTGGTTTGGCATGTTGTGCAGTTGAGATGATGCATATGGCTGCTCCACGATATGACATGGATCGTTTTGGGGTTGTTTTTCGAGCCAGTCCTCGACAAGCTGATGTGATCATTGTGGCAGGAACATTATGTAACAAGATGGCTCCAGCACTGCGAAAGGTAAAAAAATGCTAATAAAAAATTTAAAGAAAGATGCCATTAAACTTTAAGATTTGTCAGTGATTTTGTACATACTTTTTATACCTTATAACAAGGTTTGAAATATTTCTGACATTAAAGTCCAGACAGTAGCCTAACTCAGGATAAGGACAGATTCATTTGTGCCTTGCCTCAGGAAAATATATAACCTAAGTTCCACTTTTGTGCAAGTTATGAATGTTATAAGTAAACAAAGAGCATGTTTTTCTTGTACAGTTTAGTGTTTACTAGAGAAGTGAAATAACCACACAGTACTTTCTATACAATGTAGAATTACTTAGAAACCTTTAAGGTCAACTGTCTCAACTATTTTTATGCAACTGGAAACCAAATTTTAAATGTGTATTTATTGGCTGGTGGGGAATTATTGGAAATCTAAAAACCTTTGCAGCATAAGAGACTTTACGAATCATAGCGTAAGAGACTTTACGAATCATAGCATGAGAGACTTTACAAATCATAGAGACTTTACGAATCATAGCGAGAGACTTTACGAATCATAGCGTGAGAGACTTTACGAATCATAGCATGAGAGACTTTACGAATCATAGCGTGAGAACTTTACGAATCATAGCGTGAGAGACTTTACGAATCATAGCGTGAGAGACTTTACGAATCATAGCGTGAGAGACTTTACGAATCATAGCATGAGAGACTTTACGAATTATAGCGTGAGAGACTTTACTAATCATAGCGTGAGAAACTTTACTGAATCATAGCGAATCATAACATGAGAGACTTTATGAATCATAATAATCGTTAGTTGTGGTAAATGGTAGAACTTCATCAACAACTGAATCTTACTAGGTGTGAAAATTTATCTTAAAATATATTAAACAGCAAATGGTTATGGAGAAATGAACATTAAAAAGATGAGGTAAATGCTGTGTAAGTGGAATGTAAACCTGCAGGAAATATAAGAGTAGTTGTTAAAAGGTAAACCTAGAAATAGTTGAAAGTTGAATGATAGTCATTGGTTGGGGACACACCATTACTCAGAACAATTTAATAAATTTATAATCACTTTTATCTTGTTTTAAAAAACTGATGACCCTATTTTAGCATTTCTGAAAAAAAAATAATATTTTTGCCCATCTTGTTTTGTACAAAACAATTAGATATATCTATCTTTGAAATATTGTACAATAATTGTACACATCAATTCCCAGTCCTCCAGCATGATAACAGTAAGTCCTCAGATTTACAATGCTAAAATTAGGGGTTCAATTCTCCTAGATGGACACAGCAGATGGTTTGATATGGCTTTACTATGATTAAACACAAACACACTTTTCCCTAAACTTCAGATCTTGTAATATATTGTTAAGAAAGCAATGTTTAGTACATTTAATATTAATATTTTAGAATTAAAATATCACACAAATGAGTCCAAAAACATATTATACTTTATAAAACAAGGTTATTCAGAAACAGAGGTTAAATTATTCAGGAGATAAAAACTTGTTTATAAGTTTGTAAAATCAGAAATTTATCATAATTCCATCCAAAAATATATTTCATAATTATTTGATAGATTAGGTTGGGATTTTATGATTCTATGTTTATGATGTTATAAGTGATGTTAAGTTGAATGTTTAAAACCTGATTGTGATGCAAAAAACAACTATTAAATACAAATGTTGCATGAGGTTCAAACATTACTGAAAATGAAATAATACAATAAATCATTTTCAGGTACTTAGTATTATACAAATTAAAGATCTAATTTTTAAATACATTTATGAATAAATTTAAGGGGGCCAGGGTGCCCTTCATTTTATTATGGTGACAATAGTAATACACACACACACACATATATGTATATATAGTAAGATAATTAAAAAAAATGATCCACAACTAGTAATAAACAGAAATCTGTTTCATATTTTTTTTCTTTCTAAATACAAATATGTCATGTTTTTGATGTTGTAATTTGATGGTAAGAAATTATTCTTGCATAAAACACTATTGGATAATGGTCACCATAACTTCCTGTCATCATTCACACACCACAACTGGGTGATGGTCATCATAACTTTCTATCATCATTCACACACCACAACTGGGTGATGGTCATCATAACTGTCAGTCATCATTCACACACCACAACTGGATGATGGTCACCATAACTGTCAGTCATCATTCACACACCACAACTGGGTGATGGTCACCATAACTGTCAGTCATCATTCACACACCACAACTGGGTGATGGTCATCATAACTGTCAGTCATCATTCACACACCACAACTGGGTGATGGTCATCATAACTGTCAGTCATCATTCACACACCACAACTGGGTGATGGTCACCATAACTGTCAGTCATCATTCACACACCACAACTGGGTGATGGTCACCATAACTGTCAGTCATCATTCACACACCACAACTGGGTGATGGTCACCATAACTGTCAGTCATCATTCACACACCACAACTGGGTGATGGTCACCATAACTGTCAGTCATCATTCACACACCACAACTGGGTGATGGTCACCATAACTGTCAGTCATCATTCACACACCACAACTGGGTGATGGTCACCATAACTGTCAGTCATCATTCACACACCACAACTGGGTGATGGTCATCATAACTGTCAGTCATCATTCACACACCACAACTGGATGATGGTCACCATAACTGTCAGTCATCATTCACACACCACAACTGGGTGATGGTCACCATAACTGTCAGTCATCATTCACACACCACAACTGGGTGATGGTCATCATAACTGTCAGTCATCATTCACACACCACAACTGGGTGATGGTCATCATAACTGTCAGTCATCATTCATACAACAGATGACAATCACCCATGCTTTGTATTTTTCTTTCTCTTCTGGAAATTGATGGCTGTCATGATTACTAGAATTCAGCATATAAAATGGGTGTGTACCATTTTTATAGTATTTTAGATCAAATTATTAAGAGATCTTTTATGATTTACGATATGGCTCTGCTTGTTTACAACCACAAGACTCACTCAATTTGACAATCTCAAACCAAAACAAGTCCCAATTCTTAGGTCAGGTAGGTGCTGCTATATAATGAACAACATTATGATAATGTAATTTTTCTAAAATCTTATTATGTCAGTTTGGAATTCTTCTATCATATTTCAATATGTATTGGAAATCCATGTGTTGTACTAATCTTTTCTTTGATATTTAATTTAATGTTTCACAAATATTACTGTGTGTAAATATATATGATAAATCCTACTTTTTTTATGTGCACAGTTTGTACAGTTTGACACTGGTCTTGCACCAGTACATGTACACATGACTTGTACAGAAATAGTTTTGTTTGTACAGTTTGACATTTATAAGTGTTCATAGACATTTAATAATTCTCAAGTTCATAGACATTTAGTAATTCTCAAGTTTTAAGTTAGCGCTTCTGTGTAGACGACTAGGAAGGTACCTTATTCAAATTCCTAATACAGAAACTTTGTACAAAACCAGCTAAACTTGTCTGTAGAGTAATGACAGAAGCAAGTAACCTAAGAATTATGGGATATTATACTCAGGATTTAGTGTGATTATGAAAGAGGTTTATTTTTATTATCCTGGCTTTCTCTTGTTTTGTGTGTCTTATGTTTGGCTTATGATTTTATTATCTACCAAAACAACCAACTAACAATTATCCATGCCAGTAAGTTAGAAGTTATTGAGAAGGAGACAGTGATTAAAGATTATTTTGTTTGTTTATCCACATGTGCTTACTTGTTTTATTTTCTGTTCATTTTATTCGGTAGGTAACAGTCCTAACCATGCATTTTGTACATACTATTAATCATCTGGCATATATTATTATGCCTGAATACCATACATGTAGGCTTTTGGGTTTGAGAAAACCGACTTGCATTTGAGAAATAATTTACTGCACATACATTTAGACTTAGTTGTCAGTCAGAGTGGAATTATAAGTCTTACTGTAAATTCTTTGTTATTTTGATGTCACTCTTTTGCCGAAGGTTCACATGCACATGAACTTACCAATTCTAGTTTTTGCTTGTGAACATTCATCTAAATTTGGAACATTTTTCTGGTATTTAAATCATCACTAATAATTTTTTTCTGTGTGTGTGTATGAGTGTGTCTGTTTATTGACCTTGTGGTTACACTGAGAAAAGTAACATATAAAAAAGCCAGAATCATATACTTCCTTCCAGAGGCATCACTAGGCACTAGTGCCTGGATTCTATTTGTCAGTGCTCCAGGTCTCCAGTTGGGATCTTGAAAAATTAGATTAAAGAACCATGATAAATGTTGTATTGAAATCCAGGAAATCCCTTTGGCTATGAGTTAGAACCCTGAATCTTTTAATCACTTTTAGCAATGCCCCTAATTCCTTCAGTGTAATATTTAAGTCACATGTGCATTGAGTTTTATTACATTTGTTTTATGTAATACAACTGTAAAGTATGTGTAATAAATAAGTAACCAAACTCCTAAGGAACAAGCCCCCCAGTGGCTCAACAGTATGTCTGCAGAATTACAATGCTAAAATCCGAGTTTTGATACCTGTGGTGGGCAGAGCACAGATAGCTCATTGTGTAGCTTTGTGCTTAATTCAAAACAACAACAACCTAAGGATCAAACAAAACTATTTGAAAGATATTTTACAGTATAATTAATATTAGTTTGCCTGGATATATTTCAGATCTATGACCAGATGCCAGAACCTCGCTGGGTGATATCAATGGGAAGCTGTGCAAATGGAGGAGGATATTATCATTACTCATACTCAGTTGTAAGAGGTTGTGACAGAATTATCCCGGTAGACATTTATGTGCCTGGTATGTTACTCTTTTATTTATTGTCATAGGAACACACAGGTCACAAGATTATTTGATGCTTTTTTTATCTTTTTATTTAAAGGACATGTGGTACATTTAAATAAAATAAGAAGATACCAGTTTATAGTCTTGGTTTATTCACAAATAATGACTGATCAAATGGGATTTTATCTTCATTATAAACCAACTGATTAATGAATATATTTTTTATTATTATTAATTCACTTTCTTTATCTGTATATTAAATCAATTTAAAATTTATCTATCAACTGAGTATTATAAAGAATAAAAAGGTTTTAAAAAAAGTAGGATATATAATTACCAGGTAAAATAACAATAACAAAGTAGGATATATAATTACCAGGTAAAATAACAATAACAAAGTAGGATATATAATTACCAGGTAAAATAACAATAACAAAGTAGGATATATAATTACCAGGTAAAATAACAATAACAAAGTAGGATATATAATTACCAGGTAGAATAACAGTAACAAAGTAGGATATATAATTACCAGGTAAAATAACAATAACAAAGTAGGATATATAATTACCAGGTAAAATAACAATAACAAAGTAGGATGTATAATTACCAGGTAAAATAACAATAACAAAGTAGGATGTATAATTACCAGGTAGAATAACAACAACAAAGTAGGATATATAATTACCAGGTAGAATAACAATAACAAAGTAGGATATATAATTACCAGGTAAAATAACAATAACAAAGTAGGATATATAATTACCAGGTAAAATAACAATAACAAAGTAGGATATATAATACCAGGTAAAATAACAATAACAAAGGATATATAAAATAACAATAACAAAGTAGGATATATAATTACCAGGTAAAATAACAATAACAAAGTAGGATATATAATTACCAGGTAAAATAACAATAACAAAGTAGGATATATAATTACCAGGTAAAATAACAATAACAAAGTAGGATATATAATTACCAGGTAAAATAACAATAACAAAGTAGGATATATAATTACCAGGTAAAATAACAATAACAAAGTAGGATATATAATTACCAGGTAAAATAACAATAACAAAGTAGGATATATAATTACCAGGTAAAATAACAATAACAAAGTAGGATATATAATTACCAGGTAAAATAACAATAACAAAGTAGGATATATAATTACCAGGTAAAATAACAATAACAAAGTAGGATATATAATTACCAGGTAAAATAACAATAACAAAGTAGGATATATAATTACCAGGTAAAATAACAATAACAAAGTAGGATATAATTACCATAATTACCAGGTAAAATAACAATAACAAAGTAGGATATAACAATAGGATATATAATTACCAGTAAAATAACAATAACAAAGTAGGATATATAATTACCAGGTAAAATAACAATAACAAAGTAGGATATATAATTACCAGGTAAAATAACAATAACAAAGTAGGATATATAATTACCAGGTAAAATAACAATAACAAAGTAGGATATATAATTACCAGGTAAAATAACAATAACAAAGTAGGATATATAATTACCAGGTAAAATAACAATAACAAAGTAGGATATATAATTACCAGGTAAAATAACAATAACAAAGTAGGATATATAATTACCAGGTAAAATAACAATAACAAAGTAGGATATAATAACAATAACAACAAAGTAGGATATATAATTACCAGGTAAAATAACAATAACAAAGTAGGATATATAATTACCAGGTAAAATAACAATAACAAAGTAGGATATATAATTACCAGGTAAAATAACAATAACAAAGTAGGATATATAATTACCAGGTAGAATAACAATAACAAAGTAGGAATAATTACCAGGTAAAATAACAACAAACAAAGTAGGATATATAATTACCAGGTAAAATAACAATAACAAAGTAGGATATATAATTACCAGGTAAAATAACAATAACAAAGTAGGATATATAATTACCAGGTAAAATAACAATAACAAAGTAGGATATATAATTACCAGGTAAAATAACAATGACAAAGTAGGATATATAAATAGGTAAAATAACAATGACAAAGTAGGATATATAATACCAGGTAAAATAACAACCAGGTGAAATAACAATGACAAAGTAGGATATATAATTACCAGGTAGAATAACAATGACAAAGTAGGATATATAATTACCAGGTAGAATAACAATAACAAAGTAGGATATATAATAATAACAGTGACAAAGGTGAAATAACAAAGAAAAAAAGTAGGATATATAATTACCAGGTGAAATAACAAAGTAAAAAAGTAGGATATATAATTACCAGGTAGAATAACAATAACAAAGTAGGATATATAATTACTAGGTAAAATAACAATGACAAAGTAGGATATATAATTACTAGGTAAAATAACAATGACAAAGTAGGATATATAATTACCAGGTAAAATAACAATGACAAAGTAGGATATGTAATTACCAGGTAGAATAACAGTGACAAAGTAGGATATATAATTACCAGGTAAAATAACAATGACAAAGTAGGATATATAATTACTAGGTAAAATAACAATGACAAAGTAGGATATATAATTACCAGGTAGAATAACAATAACAAAGTAGGATATATAATTACCAGGTAAAATAACAATAGCAAAGTAGGATATATAATTACCAGGTAGAATAACAATAACAAAGTAGGATATATAATTACCAGGTAGAATAACAATGACAAAGTAGGATATATAATTACCAGGTGAAATAACAAAGTAAAAAAGTAGGATATATAATTACCAGGTAGAATAACAATGACAAAGTAGGATATATAATTACCAGGTGAAATAACAAAGTAAAAAAGTAGGATATATAATTACCAGGTGAAATAACAAAGTAAAAAGTAGGATATATAATTACCAGGTAAAATAACAAAGTAAAAAAGTAGGATATATAATTAGCAGGTGAAATAACAAAGTAAAAAAGTAGGATATATAATTACCAGGTGAAATAACAAAGTAAAAAAGTAGGATATATAATTACCAGGTAAAATAACAATAACAAAGACTATCAGTTTGATCTTTGGAACACAAATTTGATGTTATTTTATTTACGCTGGAACTGTTTGTTTCAAATTTACACAACAACATTACAGTTTGTGTGTTTTTTCTTCTACAGTTTTTTTCAGGTTATGATAATTTTCACTCCACAGTATTATTATTATTGTTCTTCCTTGTATTATTTAAGTTTCTTAACTTATAACTTTTATACGTCTTACATTTGTGTTCTTACTCATATTTGATTATGTTTTGATATGCTTATATCATCCTTCGATGACAATTACCTTTGATATATTTATCTGTTCCACTGTTTAGTTTGTATGTTCATGATTAAATTGTTCCATGGATTTGTTGAATATTTTCTGTTTATCCCTATACCATTTTGTATGATGAGTCTTTTCAGGCAGTTTATTCATTCATTTATTGTTTACTTGTTTATTTTAAAGGTATGTAGTTTTATTATATAAAAGTATTGTGTGACTAGGATAAAGTTGACATTAAGTTCCTGTACATAATATTCTAAGATTAACCTTATATTGAGTTCCTGTACGTATTCTTCTAAGATTAACCTGACATTGAGTTCCTGTATGTATTTTTCTAAGATTAACCTGACATTGAGTTCCTGTATGTATTCTTCTAAGATTAACCTGACATTGAGTTCCTGTGTGTATTCTTCTAAGATTAACCTGACATTGAGCTCCTGTATGTATTCTTCTAAGATTAACCTGACATTGAGTTCCTGTACGTATTCTTCTAAGATTAACCTGACATTGAGTTCCTGTACGTATTTTTTAAGATTAACCTGATATTGAGTTCCTGTACATAATCTTCTAAGATTAACCTTACATTGAGTTCCTGTATGTATTCTTCTAAGATTAACCTGACATTATGTTCCTGTACGTAATCTTCTAAGATTAACCTGACATTATGCTCCTGTACGTAATCTTCTAAGATTAACCTGACATTGAGTTCCTGTATGTATTCTTCTGAGATTAACCTGACATTGTGTTCCTGTACGTAATCTTCTAAGATTAACCTGACATTATGCTCCTGTACGTAATCTTCTAAGATTAACCTGACATTGAGTTCCTGTGTGTATTCTTCTAAGATTAACCTGACATTGAGTTCCTGTACATATTTTTCTAAGATTAACCTGACATTGAGTTGCTGTACATAATCTTCTAAGATTAACCTGACATTCAGTTTCTGTATCTAATCTTCTAAGATTAACCTGACATTGAGTTGCTGTACGTAATCTTTTAAGATTAACCTGACATTCAGTTTCTGTACCTAATCTTCTAAGCTTAACCTGACATTAAATTCCTGTAACTAATCTTTTAAGATTAACTTGATATTGAGTTCCTGTAATTAATTTACTAAGATTAACCTGGCAATGAGTTCCTGTAATTAATTTTTTGAGGTTAACCTGATATTGAGTTCCTGTACCTAATCTTCTAAGCTTAACCTGACATTAAATTCCTGTAACTAATCTTTTAAGATTAACTTGATATTGAGTTCCTGTAATTAATTTACTAAGATTAACCTGGCAATGAGTTCCTGTAATTAATTTTTTGAGGTTAACCTGATATTGAGTTCCTGTAATTAATTTTATGAGATTAACTTGATATTGAGTTCTTGTAATTAATTTTCTAAGATTATGCTGACATTGAGTTCTTGTAATTAATTTTCTAAGATTAACCTGGCATTGAGTTCTTGTAATTAATTTTCTAAGATTATGCTGACATTGAGTTCTTGTAATTAATTTTCTAAGATTATGCTGACATTGAGTTCCTGTAATTAATCTTCTAAGGAATGCCACAACTTATCTGTTTGCAGTAGATTTTTAAAATAGTTTAAAATTTTGTCATTGGTAGGTTGTCCTCCAACAGCAGAGGCTCTTCTGTATGGAGTACTACAACTCCAGAAAAAAGTTAAACGCATGAAATCAGTTCAGATGTGGTATCGAAAATAAACACTTGTCAATGATGGAAGACACATTTTCTTTTGTTGGAATAGATTTAGATAACATCCTACAGTATTTGTAAATAGGCCTTTAGTCATCAGGATGTTTTGTTTCAGTATCTGTAACAGGATATTTGAACAAGGTTTCTAATGTAAAGTGTTTAGTTGTGAATAAAGTTGTAAGAAATGCTATTTGTTGGAATAAAAGTAACAGAGCTGAAACATAAAACAAACAAGATACATAAGAGTTAGATATACAGTGTCCATACATGTGTGGAATCTTACTTTATGTGAGAAGTGAATTTTTTATCAAACAATGATAATCTTTTCTACAATTAGTTGCTTTTTGACATAATTCTTTAATTTTGGTCTTTTATTGTATTTATCATTAAAGTCAAGGTGACATTGTTATTACAACAGAAATGTGCTATTAATAAGCATAAAATAAAATTTGTATGTTCTCTAAACATTCATGTATTCACTACTTCCCATTTTTAGCTGTGGTAAAATGGCTCTGATATTTTTTTACAAGTACAAACCTCTAGTTCATAGCTCTTTTGTCTCTCAGTAGATTTGAGATCTAATTGGTAAACCCTTTAAATTGATGTACTTTACTACACCCAAGGTCTGATAGATTAATTTAGACTTATTGTGCCTAAAAGAATTTCAATAAGAATATAGGCTGGTGAGATCCTGATGAGTAACATAATTGAATTTGGTATACACGTGCCACACTCTTGATATTGCACACTAAATATAGAGCTAATAAAGGGGGAAAAAATATCTGAGATTAATTTATTCTAATTCTGCCTGAAATAATTTCAACTATTGAGGATTCATTCATGTTTTAGATTGTATCACAAATCAAAGTTTCAGTACTCCTTTTTCTATAATTATTTTTACAGTTTTGTATCCTTCTATTGATACAAGTATTGGAGTTCTTTACTTTCCTTGCTGTCAGAATAAAGTTTTTTCTGTTGTTGGATTATTTTTCTTCTAATAACACAGAATAATGGCAGTTATAAACTCAGTATGGACTCTTTGGAACTGCACCTGAAAAGAATTATTTTTGTGCACTCATAACAGATTTTTAGAAATTGCACTATGCAAAGACATGGAGGTAGCCAACAAGAAAAATAAACACTGAATAATATTGGTGCTGGGAGAACATTATTCTTATTAAGGTAATCTTGTTGTCCATATGACTGATGACCATCATTATGAATGAGAGGATTATTTTCATTAAGTATGAATAATAGAAATTAGTGTAGATGAATATAATTTTGTATGTTAACCTGTTTGATAAACTTCTTAATCAGAATTTATGGATTATGGGATACCACACTAGCCCTTTATTTTGAATAAACAGTGTGACATCATCACTTTTCTTATTTTTCTTTTATGTATAGACTTTATCAGCTCGGTTTAGCATACAGAAGTCTTTACAATGAATGTAGAAGCTAGTTGGTACAAGAGGAAGTGCCAGAACTATTCTGTCTCCTTGTGTTTGTTCTATGAAAGTATATACTGAATAAAATGTCCAGAGCCTGCTGCATTATAGAGACTCCATGTGCCTTTGTGGGGCTTGAATAACACAGATTGTGTTATTTAGTTATATTATACTATTGTATCCAGGATTTACTTATTTTGATGTGTTTTTTTTTATTTTATTCCTTATTAGTGGAAAGTTTATAACCTATGATCATTGAACACTTTCTAACAACATGAAGTTAATGTAAAGATGAGGAGGACAGATCCTGAGAGTGAAATAAATATTTATTAGCTAGCAGAGGTACTCTACTGGTCCAGGTGCTTCATGTAGCTAGCAGAGGTACTCTTCTGGTCCAAGTATTTGATGTAGCTAGCAGAGGTACTCTACTGGTCCAGGTGCTTCATGTAGCTAGCAGAGGTACTCTACTGGTCCAAGTATTTGATGTAGCTAGCAGAGGTACTCTACTGGTCCAGGTGCTTCATGTAGCTAGCAGAGGTACTCTACTGGTCCAGGTGCTTCATGTAGCTAGCAGAGGTACTCTACTGGTCCAAGTATTTGATGTAGCTAGCAGAGGTACTTTACTGGTCCAGGTGCTTCATGTAGCTAGCAGAGGTACTCTACTGGTCCAGGTGCTTCATGTAGCTAGCAGAGGTACTCTACTGGTCCAGGTCCTTCATGTAGCTAGCAGAGGTACTCTACTGGTCCAAGTATTTGATGTAGCTATCAGAGGTACTCTACTGGTCCAGGTGCTTCATGTAGCTAGCAGAGGTACTCTACTGGTCCAGGTGCTTCATGTAGCTAGCAGAGGTACTCTACTGGTCCAGGTGCTTCATGTAGCTAGCAGAGGTACTCTACTGGTCCAGGTGCTTTATGTAGCTAGCAGAGGTACTCTACTGGTCCAAGTATTTGATGTAGCTAGCAGAGGTACTCTACTGGTCCAGGTGCTTCATGTAGCTAGCAGAGGTACTCTACTGGTCCAGGTGCTTTATGTAGCTAGCAGAGGTACTCTACTGGTCCAAGTATTTGATGTAGCTAGCAGAGGTACTCTACTGGTCCAAGTATTTGATGTAGCTAGCAGAGGTACTCTACTGGTCCAGGTGCTTCATGTAGCTAGCACAGGTACTCTACTGGTCCAGGTATTTCATGTAGCTAGCAGAGGTACTCTACTGGTCCAGGTGCTTCATGTAGCTAGCAGAGGTACTCTACTGGTCCAGGTGCTTCATGTAGCTAGCAGAGGTACTCTACTGGTCCAGGTATTTGATGTAGCTAGTAGAGGTACTCTACTGGTCCAGGTGCTTCATGTAGCTAGCAGAGGTACTCTACTGGTCCAGGTGCTTTATGTAGCTAGCAGAGGTACTCTACTGGTCCAAGTATTTGATGTAGCTAGCAGAGGTACTCTACTGGTCCAGGTGCTTCATGTAGCTAGCAGAGGTATGCTACTGGTCCAGGTGCTTCATGTAGCTAGCAGAGGTACTCTACTGGTCCAGGTGCTTCATGTAGCTAGCAGAGGTACTCTACTGGTCCAGGTGCTTTATGTAGCTAGCAGAGGTACTCTACTGGTCCAAGTATTTGATGTAGCTAGCAGAGGTACTCTACTGGTCCAGGTGCTTCATGTAGCTAGCAGAGGTATGCTACTGGTCCAGGTGCTTCATGTAGCTAGCAGAGGTACTCTACTGGTCCAGGTCCTTCATGTAGCTAGCAGAGGTACTCTACTGGTCTAAGTATTTGATGTAGCTATCAGAGGTACTCTACTGGTCCAGGTGCTTCATGTAGCTAGCAGAGGTACTCTACTGGTCCAAGTATTTGATGTAGCTAGCAGAGGTACTCTACTGATCCAAGTATTTGATGTAGCTAGCAGAGGTACTCTACTGGTCCAAGTATTTGATGTAGCTAGCAGAGGTACTCTACTGGTCCAGGTGCTTCATGTAGCTAGCAGAGGTACTCTACTGGTCCAGGTGCTTCATGTAGCTAGCAGAGGTACTCTACTGGTCCAGGTGCTTCATGTAGCTAGCAGAGGTACTCTACTGGTCCAGGTGCTTCATGTAGCTAGCAGAGGTACTATACTGGTCCAGGTGCTTCATGTAGCTAGTAGAGGTACTCTACTGGTCCAGGTGCTTCATGTAGCTAGCAGAGGTACTCTACTGGTCCAGGTGCTTTATGTAGCTAGCAGAGGTACTCTACTGGTCCAAGTATTTGATGTAGCTAGCAGAGGTACTCCACTGGTCCAGGTGCTTCATGTAGCTAGCAGAGGTATGCTACTGGTCCAGGTGCTTCATGTAGCTAGCAGAGGTACTCTACTGGTCCAGGTGCTTCATGTAGCTAGCAGAGGTACTCTACTGGTCCAGGTGCTTCATGTAGCTAGCAGAGGTACTCTACTGGTCCAAGTATTTGATGTAGCTAGCAGAGGTACTCTACTGGTCCAGGTGCTTCATGTAGCTAGCAGAGGTATGCTACTGGTCCAGGTGCTTCATGTAGCTAGCAGAGGTACTCTACTGGTTCAGGTCCTTCATGTAGCTAGCAGAGGTACTCTACTGGTCTAAGTATTTGATGTAGCTATCAGAGGTACTCTACTGGTCCAGGTGCTTCATGTAGCTAGCAGAGGTACTCTACTGGTCCAGGTGCTGGCAGAGGTCATGTAGCTAGCAGAGGTACTCTACTGGTCCAGGTGCTTCATGTAGCTAGCAGAGGTACTCTACTGGTCCAGGTGCTTCATGTAGCTAGCAGAGGTACTCTACTGGTCCCAGTATTTGATGTAGCTAGCAGAGGTACTCTACTGGTCCAAGTATTTGATGTAGCTAGCAGAGGTACTCTACTGGTCCAGGTGCTTCATGTAGCTAGCAGAGGTACTCTACTGGTCCAGGTGCTTCATGTAGCTAGCAGAGGTACTCTACTGGTCCAGGTGCTTCATGTAGCTAGCAGAGGTACTCTACTGGTCCAGGTGCTTCATGTAGCTAGCAGAGGTAGTCTACTGGTCCAGGTGCTACATGTAGCTAGCAGAGGTACTCTACTGGTCCAGGTGCTTCATGTAGCTAGCAGAGGTACTCTACTGGTCCAGGTGTTTCATGTAGCTAGCAGAGGTACTCGACTGGTCCAGGTGCTTCATGTAGCTAGCAGAGGTACTCTACTGGTCCAAGTATTTGATGTAGCTGGCAGAGGCACTCTACTGGTTCAGGTGCTTCATGTAACTAGCAGAGGTACTCTACTGGTCCAGGTGCTTCATGTAGCTAGCAGAGGTACTCTACTGGTCCAAGTATTTGATGTAGCTGGCAGAGGCACTCTACTGGTCCAAGTATTTGATGTAGCTTGCAGAGGCACTCCACTGGTCCAAGTGCTTGATGTAGTTCAGAGAAGCAGTCTATAAGTCCATGTGCTTGATGCAGCTGGGAGAAGCACTCTACTAATCTAAGAGCTTGATGTAGGTAGAAGAGGCAGTCTACTAATCTAAGTGCTTGATGCAGTTATGAGAGTCACTCTACTAGTTTGAGAGCTTGATGTAGGTAGAACAGTCTACTAATCTAAGTGCTAGATGTAGGTAGAAGAGGCAGTCTACTAATCTAAGAGCTAGATGTAGGTAGAACAGTCTACTAATCTAAGTGCTGGATGCAGTTAGGAGAGTCACTCTACTAGTTCGAGAGCTTGATGCACATTATGTTGCATGTTAGTGTAGTTACTGTTTATCAAAAGAATAAAGAATGAAAAGTTTCATATTAGCAGCACATACACAACTTGATTCTGCTGGGGCTGGACCTTATGTGCTAGAACTCAGTGAAATGAACTGTGAGCTACAAGCCTCTACATCCTCAAAGAGTAAAAAATGAAAAGTTTCATGTTAGCAGCACATACACAACTTGATTCTGCTGGGGCTGGACCTTATGTGCTTGAACTCAGTGAAATGAACTGTGAGCTACAAACCCAAACTGTACATCCTTAAAGCCTTTTTTGAACTGATTATTCCAGAAGTTATAAGTTTAAGAGAAGGTTGATGTAGGAACAGAGCACTGTGTCATAGTATCTTGATACAGCTGATAAGAAAGATGTTGGCATTAAATAATTTGACTGTATAAGAGAAATTGGACGTGGAAACACCCCTAAAGGGGCAGTCTGTTTGCCCTGATGATTTGCCACTACCCATCAATCATCTTATTAACTGAGATATATTGCTTTACTAGCTATTAGGATGTTTAGTCAATTGCTTTATTGAGAAATAGCTTGTGGCTTGAACAGCTAGTATAGTTGATTGACTGAGAGATCCATAGTTTAAAACATCACAGTGGTCATTACTGTTTGAGTCCTTCAGTTGTATTTGGTGTTAATCAGGTGTCTTGCTAGTTGATCACGACTGGAGTAAGCTGATGTTGACCAGATATTTTGCAAATGGATTGCAGCTGGAGTAGGCTGGTGTTAACCAAGTGTCTTGCAATTGTATCATGGCTGGTGTAGGCTAGTGTTGATCAGGTGACTTGCAATTGGTAATACAGTTGGAGTAGGCCAGTGTTGACCATGTGTCTTGTAAATGGATTACGACTAGAGTAGGCCAGTGTTGACCAGGTGTCTTGTAATTGGATCATAGCTGAAACTGACCAGAAAGGTTTTTCAGTAACAGGTGATACAGCAGAAGTGGTGGTGTATGTAGAACAAACCAAGAACATGAACCTTGACATTAAGACATCCTTTCAACTGCATTTAAATGCTCTCTATAATAAAGTGCTTTTGATGTCAGAAATTAGCAACTCAAAATGGTCATTCCATATTGAAAGTAATACACTTCTGAATTTCATGGCCCTTCATTTGTTTGATGCATGCAGGACATGGGTGTTCATGAGTTGCACATTGCCATGACATGGTGCATTGTCAACACATCATCTTAGTGGGTGGATTAGTTGTGACCTCTTTTCTTTATTATTGGTCAAAAACTTTCAAAGCACTTTTCTTCAAAGTTTGAAGAGTTAAGTATTTCACATTTATTTTCTGTTTATTTTGCTGTCGACGGCTGAAATAAAATCCACCAAAAATTAAAAAACAAATTATTGCTTATGCCATTAAACTGTCTATGATATCTATAATACCATAATCACATGCACAAAAATAAGCTTGCTTTACCATTTCCCTGAGAATATTGGAATTTATTAGCTTATGTATTGTATGGTGTTTACAATGAGAATTTACTAGAGTAATAATATTGCACTTTGAATATGTAAAAACTTATATTACAGAATATGGTTCAGAGCTGATCCAGTAAACATTGCAAGCGTTTGAATATTGCTCATCCTTCTGGGATGTTTGGATATTATCTGTATACTATACCAGCAATCAAAGATAACTGCTTGCTTTACTGAGTGCCCATTAGAGACTAAAGACACGAACCTTATTCCAGAATATCAAGGTGTTTTTTATTGGAAGGTTTATTTTGGTTACAAATAGCAGAAGAAAAAGAGACCAAAAAGGTCTGTTCCCATTAATTAAAGTTTTACTCAACTTCTAATCCATAAATGAGAGTAAGTGTTTTTGGTCGGAAATGATGCAAAGAGATGTAGTTGAATTCAGATTTAATAAATGATTTTCCAGACATTTCATTCTGTCATTAATGTTTTCTTATGCTTCACTGAAATTCTTTTCGATATTTTGCCCCTTGGTGAGGATACCTTCCAGGGAATGTTGTGTTCTTTCACTTTACCTCCTCTTGGATCTAAACATCCACCCACGTGTTTGCTATGCATGGTGACCCGTAAAAGGGAGGAGAGGATCCTGGTAATTGAGGGTTCCAACTCTAATACACTACTTTGGTCTTGAATTACTCTAAATGGATGGCCTTGGGGTGGCCCTCTAGGGTCAATTGGCTGGTCCAAATGGGCTAGGATTAACCAAGTACCAGTGTGGGATATTCTCAACAGGTGTTGTGGACGTTGTATCTGATGCTGGTGTTTGGCTATAATGTTCTCGAAACCCTGGCATTGCTGCAGTGTCTTTGTTTGGCACTGTAGTGAGTCCCCTCTCGCTGGGATCCATGGTGGTGGGGTCAGTGGGCACTGAAATGTAACTTCTTTGTTATGGATACCCTCTTTCTAACAAAATAAATAAAACTTAAAGAATTGAGATAAAGAGATAATTGGAAAACAACCACACATGGACAACTCTGTTCTGCAGTCAACATTACAGCCAGATTCTACACTTCGATTTCTGATATTCTATTCCTTGTCTGAGAAACCCTTTGGGCAGATGTCTCCATTTTTCATTACGAAGGGATTAGAGGAACTTGTTAGCTCCCCAAAGTCGGTGAAGAAGTTACGCTCTGGGACATTTTGGTGGAAACATCTTCACCACAGCATACCAAACTCCTCTTAAAATCAAAGGCCATTGGAGATATGCCCATCGAGGTTACTCCCCATGCAAATATGAATTCTTCCAGAGAAATTATAGTTAAGAGGGATTTAAAGAACATACCCGAGTTGGAAATGCTTGTTTCTCCAGCCAAGGCTTTACTACGATACGCCGAATCTTCACCCGTAAAACGGAATTATGTACCCTACTAATGTTCTGATATTAACATTTACATCACCTTGTTCTCCTGCAACAGTCAAAGCAGGTTATCTGGAGTGCAAGGTGTGGTCTTACATTCCCTAACACTCTCAGATGTTTCCAGAGTCAGTGGTTTGATCACTCAAAAACATCATGTCTTGGTTCTTTGATATATGCTTGTTGTGGTGGTACAGGCCATGACACTTATAAGTGCATCTGGAACCACACTGTGTTAAATATAGGGGCCCACACCCCTCTTGCTCTATTTCTCGACCTAAATGGGTAGAGGAGAAAGGTCCAATGCTTAAAGACTGTTAATAATGTCATCTACTTAGAGCCTTGGAAATTATTGTCACCAACTCTATCTCAAACATACTGCTACACTCTATTCCACTACCACAATGGGAGTGCAGACAGATCTTTCTGTGCCTCCAACAGAGTCGTTTGCAAAACATCTTAAGAATCTTGTGCCCTCCATAGTTAAAAGGTTGATGTATCTATGCCTACTTCCATCTCTGTTTTTTCCGATACTTGGTGCCATGCTATTGTACCCCTTTTCCTAAACCTGGGAAGGATCCCAAGATTTCTTTGGACTACCGTCCAATTGCTTTGACGAGCTGTCTTTGTAAGAACTTAGAGAGGAGGGTTAATGCTCGTCTTCTTTGGTTCCTCGAATCAACCTCCTCTCACCCACTCAGTGTGGGTTGTGAAGACAGTGCTCCACCATGGACCACCTGATTCGACTTGAAACATCAATCAGGGAAACCTTTCTCAAATGACAACATCTTGTTTCTCTATTTTTTGACCTTGAGAAAGCTTATGATACAACGTAGAAGTATGACATCTTGCGAGACCTCCACTCGTATAGGTTGCATAGCAATTTACCGATTTTTATTAGACATTTTTTAATGAATCGGCGATTCCAGGTCCATGTGGGTTTGACACTTTCCCATTTTTTCCCACAGAAACTTGGAGTCCCTCAGGGCTCTGTCTTGAGTGTCACTTTTTATTATAAAGATTAATAGCATTGGTTGCTACAGTTGCTAAAAGTCTGTCGACGACTTCCACATCGCATGTTAGTCATCAAATATGAGGTATATTGAGCGGCAGCTACAGACTGCCCTCAATCATTTATTGACGTGGGCCACAGCAAAAGGTTTCAACCTTTCTCTCTCCAAAACTGTTTGTATGCACTTTTGCCTGATCCTGAATTCCGTATTGGTGAAGCTATACTTCCCGTGGTCCCTGAGGCAAAGTTCTTGGGTCTTATATTTGACCATAAGCTGATCTTTATTCCACACATAAAGCAGCTATGTGTCAGGTGTACAAGGACACTGAGCATCCTTTGTGTCCTCTCTTCCATCTCTTGGGGGTGGATCAATGTTCCATGCTAAAAATCTATCATGCCCTTATTCGATCAAAACTGGTCAATGGGTCTCTGGTCTTTGACATTGCCAGGACTTCAGCCTTGAAAATGTTGGACCATGCTCCCCATGATGGGCTTCGATTCTGCACAGAGGCCTTACACACTTCTCCAATCCAGAGTTTGTACACAGATCCCCATGAACCCTTGCTACACCTTTGTTGTTTGCAACTGTCTTTGATGTATGCTTCAAAACTTCGAACTTCACTGCAGCACCCAAGGTGGGGTTGTGTTTTCCTTTCTCAGTGGGCCACACTTGTTCATAATAGATGGTCTGCAACTGATCCTTTTAGCCTTCGTGTTCAGGTGCAGATGGATGAATTGGGTCTATCCTTGGATGACATAGTGGTATCTACAGATCAGCTCATCCCATCATGGCTAATTACTATCCCCAAATGTTACCTTTGAGTTATCTGAAGAGGACAGATGCTCCTGATTGGAAGTGTTGTTTTCTATCTGCCGACCATCTTTCGAACCATCCTTCCATTCCCATTTATACCGATGGTTCAAAATAAGATGACTCTGCCATCGTTTGCCGTGATTCATTTGTTGCATACAGAATCCCCTCTACAGTTTCTGTGTTCATTGCTGAATTGTACGCCATTTCTCTTGTCCAGAATCACATAGAACCTATGCAGTACATGAATTGTACTATCTATACCGATTCACTTAGCTCTCTGTTAACCCTAGAATTGCTTCACGTGAGTTCTTACCCTATTCTCGCTGATATTCAAAACTGACTCGACCTTTTTTCCTTAACATCTACTTCTCTACAGTTTTTCTGGATACCAGGCCATGTTGGTATTTGCGGAAACGAGTTCATCTACACTACAGCTAAGTCTGCTTGCTGTGGTATTATCACTGCTGTGCCTGTTCCATACATAGACAATGGTCCTGTATTCAAGGCTCAGCTCCGTGCCAGTTGGCAGTCGACTTGCAGTGAGCAACGTAAAAACAAGCTTTTCCGAATAAAACATTTTGTTGGATTTTGGGCATCTTGTTTCCATAAGAATCAGAAAGAGGATATCAAATCAAATTTACTCTGATATCAGAGTGCGGCATATCCAGGTAAAACTGAATTGACTTTAAAGCAATGGCATAGTCCCACTTAGTAACAGAAAATTCTATTTGCATATTTTGTATGAAATTATGTTTTATGTCTGAGTAACTAAGTCGTGATTTCTGAAAGGAAGAAATAAAAAAAACTAGGAACATGAGACGAACAGTATATCTCAGGACGGCTGGTATAAGTGTTAAAACTATTAAAATAAAATGGAGAACAAAATTTCGACCTTCTTAGGTCATCTTCAGGTCGAAATGTTCTCTGCTTTATTTTCATAAAAGTTTTAATACCCATATCAGTCGTCTTGAAATACATTTTTACTTCAAGGGGGTTTATCGTCATCATGAAAGAAACAGTCTTTATTATATCACTAAATCATGAACACAGCATTTGTACTTGCATTATTTACTTGAGACAAGCATTTTTTATGAATCATATCATTTGTCTTCAACTACTGAAGCTGAACCCATAATCATATCACTTTTTACTTTCATAAATACATCTTATTTCCATGTGATTAGTAATTCTCACTGAAACGTAGAAGTTGTAACTTCTAGATAACACCTGAACTACCATTGAAAGACACTGTTGTTGACATTCTTGTACAACGTGCATTATTATAGCAATACCTTTCATAGCAGCCACATGTAATATCCATTCTAGAACACCAAAAGGCAATTAGAATAAATTCGCCACAAGTTTTTCAGCCCCGTGTTTATGTGAAACGTGCACAGGGGTGTAGTGCTGTCAAAGCAGTGCTCGGACACCTGAACTTCAAGCTGAGTTTTACACTTTAAGAACTAAAATTATTTATAAAAAGAAGATTTAGTCAAGTTAAACCCAAAATTGTTCTTCTTAACTAAACTCTCAGAATGAAAACACACTGACCATTGGCGATTCCCAAAATGCACTGGTTGAGCACTCTCAGACTGCTCAACTCAAACTTTTTCATTTATATGAGGAGAATCAGACACCATATGATTGTTAACACATAATAGAACATTGTATTAAAAACTTAATTTAAATATACTGTGTGTTTAAATTATACAACATTTAAAAACTTATTATTTACTACGTTGGTTCTATGTTCACTCTTTACCAAGACAACAGACTAAGTCAGCTTGAAGAGGTGCTGCTGCTGAACCATATACAATATGTATTTAAATTTTATGGTGGAAGATCTCTAACATAAAAGAAGCTATAAGTGTTGTGATTGGACTAGTCAGTAGTCTTGTGAAGTCATGAGAGGCCCAGCAAACCTGTGACTATCTGATCTTTGCACAAGAAACGTTAACTGTGTTTCAAAATTTGATGGTTTTTCATTACTAGAAATTATTGAAAAAAATAAGTTCCTACTGAGTGTTCATATTAAATAATTGGAAATATATAGATGGATTTAGAATTACAAAGAAGAAAGCAATCTGGAAGACCTAGAATATGGTGGGTAAAAGGAATTAAAGATGCTCTTGAAACGAGAGGAACATCAACTGAAGAACATGTGACGTATGAAGATAGGACAATGTGGAGAAGATTGATAGGCGTGGTGACTAAAAGAACTTAGTCCTAACTGAAGGTTGGAGGGACTGAGGCTTATTGTTGATATAATATACAACGAAGGTCGCTTGTTCATTATTCATGTTGGCAAGTATGAGCTATGTAAAGGATTATAAAATCAAAGTTGTCAATAATGTTTGCAGGCTACTGCTATTGAAACTGAAGTTTGGGGAGATTAAAGTATTACATATATGGTACCCAGTTGTTTTTCCTTGCTAATTAAATTATAAGATGTTAAGTTGGGTGCATTTCTCATAGAAATGTACTACTAGTGTAAACAACCTCAAACAAATAAGGTTACATCTACGTTCTTATCTAAAAATAGATTCTTTACCATGATGGTGATCACATATCTGACAAATTTTGACAGGGCTCTGGCAGTATAAAATTTACCAGCATACCATTGCATGTAAGAAATAAATATAATGTTACAAGAAGATAGAAATGCATGATAGATTAATATTGCATAAGAACACTGTGTAAAGAATTAATTGAATAACCTACAAATTCAACACTAAGTGTTAAAAGAAGTGTATTGGTTACCCTATTAACCCAACCCTTTTTTTTTTAACACTTATAGCAATATTACAAAATTTTTCTTTAATTTCCATTTTATTTTAAATATTCTGGTGAAAATAATTTAACATCCATTACATGCAAGACTAAAAATTATATTTTTCTTCAATACTTCTGCACACTGAACACTTGTACACTGTCGTAAATTGTTGTAGGTCTGTGTTATAAAAGATGTTCAAACCTTTTTAACAACATCAGGACTAATTTAGAATCAGTTACTTTTTATCTAATAAGTGCGATAGTAAACAGAGGTTCAAATACTTTATAAAAACACTGACTTATTCAACTCTCTTTCGTAAAATAACTTTTATCCTCTAAACAACCTCTTACACTATCTCATATTTATAATCTAATTTTGTTCTAGATATTTCATCAGATTTCTGGATCATTACATCATCAACAATATTCACCTCCCTCTAGCCAATAAATAAATAAATTACAACATTTAAAACATAACTTACTACACTAGCAGGCCCGGGATAGCCAGTTTGTTAAGGTACTCGACTTGTAATTTGCGGGTTCGAATCTCCATTATAC
Source organism: Tachypleus tridentatus (assembly GCF_004210375.1). NCBI lineage: Eukaryota > Metazoa > Arthropoda > Merostomata > Xiphosura > Limulidae > Tachypleus > Tachypleus tridentatus. The sequence continues at coordinate 115,680,767 of NC_134828.1, forward strand.
CAAACATGCTTGCCCTTTCAGCCGTTGGGGCGTTATAATGTGACGGTCAATCCCACTTTTCTTTAGTAAAAGAGTTGGTGGTGTGTTGTGATGACTAGTTGCCTTCCCTCTAGTCTCACACTGTTAAATTAGGATTGTCTAGTGCAGGTAGTCCTCATGAAGCTTTGAGCGAAATTAAAAAACAAACAAACTACACTTGTAAAATATTCTTCCTTTGAAAAGTTAGTTATTGTAAATGTACATTCTAGATTTTTCAAAAGTGAAGATCTTTTTCCAATTAACATTTTTAATGTTAGAAATTAACTTGATCAGAATATGATGAAATGGTGCATTTTTTTTTCCACAAGCAAAAAAACATGAACACTCTCAGAATTACAATACTTTAACACCAGATACTTTCATTGTTTCAAAGAGTCTAGTTGCCCGCTGGCACAGCTGTAAGCCTACGGATTTACAACGCAAAAATCAGGGGTTCGATTCCCTCATTGGACTCAGTAGATAGCCTGATGTGGCTTTGCTATAATAAAATAAACAAACACATCAATGAATCTAAAACTCTAATGTAAATGTACACTGCGCATGTTTAAACGTTCACAGTCAGTATAATGCAAACTCAGCAGTGAGTGAAATAATGGTCTTGTTTGTTTGTTATTATGCAAAAAGCTCAGCAACATACTGTCTGTGCTCCTTCCACCCTAGGCTTGCTACTCAATTTGTAATATTATAAGCCATTACCGCCCAGCTGGCTGGAGGTATATCACAATTCTATGTTTCATTAATGAGCTGACTTGCTACCTTTATATAAGTATTAATTAGTATAAAATAACTACACCATCTTGTTGTTTTATGAAACTTTAAATACACATCACACGGTCTTTTATCTCCACAGTAACAAGAGATTCAAAGATTTGATTGGAGAAATTAAACATGATGAACTTGGAACTGGTGAAATTAAAAAGACTAAGTTTTTTTTTTGTACAAAGAAAACATTCTATCCCCTCTATTAGACAAGCTGAATATGAAACAAAAAGCTGGTTAATGGACCAAGAACAATGGACGAATGAGTATCACAGAAAGTTAAAGCAAATCTCTCTGGAAGCGTACAAACTGCCTTAAGTTTTCACACTAAGCTCAGTAATACGAGTTTGTATACGAGGTGTGGCTTAGTTGAACAAATAGACGAATTAGGAAAATATTTTTGAAATAATTATTGGAAGTACTCTGATTTTGCGAGTTACTAGTACTTTGGTTTTCATGGTGTTAGTTTTCTCGTCGAATATTTAGTGTAAAAAATCCTGACTCAGAATCAAATACATGATAATGCATATCTTGTATAATATTTAAGTTATGAAATGAAAATATAGGTTATTTCTACCCTTCATATTTTTACTGGTGATTGCTTTTAGAAATTAATCTCCGATTTCCCTCGGTGAACTGAGCAGATAGCCGGATGTGGTTTCGCTATAAGAAAAACATACACACATTTAGAAATTAATTAAGAATAATTTCCTATCTCCGAGATATGTGAAATATTTCCACCACTATGTGGTGCATTATACTGATTTATAGTTCAAAATATAGGTGGTGTGATGAACTTTTCTATTATATTATGGATAAAAATGTAATATGTTTTAAGAATAATAGTATTTACTTTTAACCAATGAATGAATAAATAATAGTTACATGTTTTGTAGGAAACATATTTGTTGTTAGTGCAAGCTAATAGTAACGGGATTCAGTTGCATTTTGAACTTCAGTTGAGTCTCATTTTCACTTGTTTCGCTATTCTGTGTTTAGTGATTGATAGTTTCACTTTTACCAAATGTTGATTTTGGTTGTTGTTGAATATATTGTTAATATTAACTAAGTTTAACATTGATACATTGATTTAGTTGGATTAGTTTGTATATTTACTCTCATTATATTTTGTCTGGTGTAAATTATGCACACTATAAGTTTATTAGAAATTTCATATTTATTTCACAAGCTTATCATCTTTCCTTTGGGACTTTTACAGAAAATTGAATGTTTATTACTTCCTCCAGTAATTCTTTGGGCGTTTACCAAAGTAACAATGGACAACAAAAGTTTGCTACTGTAGAAAACTCAAGTGATTCAAGGCAATTTGATGATACTGATTTCAGAAATGTAATTATAATTTATCCATCACATTATTATAATATCTCAATATTTTGTCATCACTATTTGAAATACTATGCAATCAACTCAGTACAAAAGGTGTATGCTGTGAAATTAAGTTTACTTGGAATGTTTAATGGATAAAAGGCATAGATTTTTGATAACTTTAAAAATGTCTAAATATATTCATATTATGTGCTATTTGTTCTTGATATGCAGTAGTCCTTGGTGGATATGACCCTTCCTAATAGTAACAGGGGCTTCCTTTCAAATATGTTTTCTGTGCATAGAATGATTTTGTATTGATCTGACCTTTGATGAATGACTTCTATGTAAATGCTACATATGATAGTGATTTTTGAGTGTAAGGTTGGATAACAGCTTTTCTGTATATAGATTTTTCTTTGTATCAAAGATGTAACTAACAAAGACACATGAATACAATATATATAGTGTGGAACAAAAAGGTCACATGACTATAGATTGCTTAATAGTTTAGTATATGTATCTTGGTACCATGGGGTGCTCGTATCAGATTCCGTGGTACATACAGACAACTATTTTTGTTTTAAAACTCTGAAGTCCTGAAAGTTAATCAGAAATAGTCAGAAACTGTTATTTCTCTTTGCCCCAGTCATGGAATTTAGGTTTATTCTTGTTATGACTGTAGTAGATTTTGAGCTAGTGACCTAGATTATTAGTAACTTGATTAGGATTTACTAGCGGGATGTGAGGGCTATTATCTTGTGGCTTGTTGTGTGACAGACTTTGATTCATGTGTGCAGTAAACATGACTAATGAAATGCCTTGATTCATCTGGGAAAGTTGTAAATGTCTCAAGTTAAGAACAGGAAGTTGAAATGAAGAAGAAAGCTCATGCTTTTGATTTAGAAACATGACATGAATGTGGATGTAGACAAAAGTTGGGGTGACAACATGTTGTGTGTGATATATAAACAAAATATAAATTTAGAGAATTTTTAAGTCATCTTGAAATTATTTGTTTTTGATGTAACTTTCCTTGTTATCTGATTACCTCTATACTTAGGTCAAATATTATCTTATTTTTTAGTTATTGTTTTGTCTCATGCAGTGGTTTTTGTTTGTACTATAAGAAAATTGATGCATCTGTTTCTAAGCATATGATTTAAATTGTCTCAAATAAAAGTCGCATTGGGGAAGTGTACAGAGTTTCTTTGATAAAATGCATTGTCATAAAGAGGGAGCCACTTTCCAAAGAAATTTACACCAATAGCTGTGGTTGAGGTTGGGAACTAGTGTTTATGGGCTCACTAGTTAAGGTAATGGCAGTTCATTTATTTATTGTTATAATGTAATTATATACTTCTTTCTGTTTTAAATATAAAACTAATTTATCAATTATTAAATTTTTGTTATAAAAATTGATTTGTGTTATTAATTTAGGACTAACCTAAACTTCTGATATTTGGCTGAATTTAAGGAGATTTTACTGGGTTGACAGTAAAAAATATTGTTATATCATTAACAGCGAGGCTACCCAACTGATAAAGTAATACATTTAATCTTTATAAGTAGATACGTAATAAAGGTACATATAATTAGTTAGACTGATGACCAGGTTAATTTCAGGTTTTGCTTAAATTAAATATTTTACTCTTATTGAAAGCTGTTGCTGTTTTTTGTTTAAATTTTTTTTAGTACATTCTGTGGAGACATTCTGCTATTTCTTCTTTCTACTTGTATAATCTGTATTTTATTCCTTCTGATGTTGTCCAGCATTTGTTTCACTTAAGTCTCATATCAACATTTAAATGGTGTTAATTTGTTTAAAATGTTTTGTAATTTTTTCATCTTTTCAGTGTCTGTGTAAAATTAGTTTAACTCTTGTATTTTACTTTCATTTTCTTGTACATGATAAAAATCATTTTCTGTTTGTCCTTTTGTTGGTAATGTTTCACTCCCTTTTGACAACATTCAAATTGATTCAGTGGTTTGTCTTGTGTGGAACTCTCCAGTTCAGATTCCAGTAGAGTTTAGACTTTTAATAACGTTTTTTTTTGTTATTAACATAATATTTAGGGACAATAAGAGACCCTTTGGTCCATCTAGGCTGTCCCATCCACTAAACTAAACTGAAACTATTGAAACCAAAATCCTCAAAGTCAGCCTTTATCATTGTCTTTATCACACTTAACTCATGTTATCCAGGAGGTGATAAAAATTGTCTGAGTAATTTTAGGCCTATTAGTCTTATATTAGTTGTGGGAGTAATCAACATGGTTTCATCAAGGGAAAATATTGCCTAACAAATCAAGTGTATGAAGATTTTTAGGATGCTTTTGACAAAGTGCTATGTGTAAAAGGCTTGTAAAGAAACTTATCTCTACAGGTGTAAGAGATAAGTTAACTAATTGAAGCTATGTGAAAAAAGCAGCAGGCTAGTAATAAATGGAGGTCACTCAAACTGGATTAATATTTTACTTAAGGGTATATGTTATTTATTAAGTTTAGCAAATACATGACAAATGGGTTTTAATTATAATAAATGCAATATATTGCATGTGAGTTATTATTTGATTATGAGTATTATGTGGAAGGGAATAATCTGAACAATATCATCAAAGGAAGGGATCTTGGTGTAATAGTTGATCAGTCTCTGAAGCCAGTTTGTTGATGCTAGTGGTAGGGTAAATAGGATTTCAGGTTGTATCTACAGAAATTTGAATACCTGACTCATTTTGATTACGTCAGGTTATAATTTCATTGTATAGGTCACTGGTTGGGCCACAATTTGAGTATTGTTTTCAGTCTTGGGCTCCTTACATTAGGAAAGACATTGACTGTTGGAAAAGGTTCAGAGGAAGGTTACTAAAATGTTGTCTGGGATGGACAGATTGTCGTATAAAGAGAGATTGAAATCTTTCATTGTCTTCTCTTGAAAAAAAAGAAAAGTTAGAGGTGATCTGATTGAGATGTTAAGGGAACTTGTAGTGCTAATGCATTGCCTTGTACCATATTTAACAGTGAGTACAGTAGGACTACAGGATATATAAATATGAATTTTAACAGTTTTATTTTTCCAACAGGATGGATGACCTTTGGAATAGATTACCTTAAGAGATTTTGGAAGCAGTAAATTTGTGTTTAAGAGGAGGCTTGATAAGCATATAAATGATAGAGGTGGCTTTAAAATTTTTCTATTTATTGATAATTTAGTTTAGAAAATGGGACAACTGAAATGGACAAACAGGTCCCATGTTATCCTAAAAATTGTATTATGTTAAAAATAAAACTTAGATGAAGGTGGTTCTTACCTGTCAAAATTTATATTTGTGCTTCTTAGTTCTACTGTTCTTACCATTAAGTACAAAAAAGATATGTCATACTATTAATTCACTTAATTTAAAGATATGTCATACTATTAATTCACTTAATTTAAAGATGTGTCAGTACTATTAATACACTTAATTTAAAGATGTGTCAGTACTATTAATACACTTAATTTAAAGATATGTCATACTATTAATTCACTTAATTTAAAGATATGTCATACTATTAATTCACTTAATTTAAAGATGTGTCAGTACTATTAATTCACTTAATTTAAAGATGTGTCAGTACTATTAATTCACTTAATTTAAAGATGTGTCAGTACTATTAATTCACTTAATTTAAAGATGTGTCAGTACTATTAATTCACTTAATTTAAAGATGTGTCAGTACTATTAATTCACTTAATTTAAAGATGTGTCAGTACTATTAATTCACTTAATTTAAAGATGTGTCATACTATTAATTCACTTAATTTAAAGATGTGTCAGTACTATTAATTTACTTAATTTTAAACACTATCAACATTGGTAATTCACTTACCACCTCTATCAGATTCCATTTAACTTTCCCTTGTTTAAGTGGAAACAATTTCTTAACCTCTTCTTGTGATACTTCAAGTGCCATTCTACTTGTTCTCATCTGAACCATTTCCAACAATTCAATGTCCTTCTTAAGGAGTCAAAGATTGAAAACAATATTCCATATGTGATCTATACAGTTAAGTTATACAAATCATATTCAGTTATTTATGCTGAACTCTCCTGTTAAAGGTTTATTGCTTTTCAAGTTCTGAAAGAGAGTTCAACATATAGTAGAACCATAAAAGTAAATAAAAATGTGTGAAAATATTAGAAACTGAAGCTGTTAGGATAAATAATATAGATTGTTTGTTACACTCTGCATTACTTCTTGGGGGAGAGGTATTTTGTATTTCATATTTTCTACTGTACGGTGATGGTTTTATTGCAATGAGTGTTAAGGTAATAAAACATTAAGAGATAAAGTACCAAGTTTTATTACAAAAACTTTATTCATTTAGAAGGTTTTAGATGTTATGCAAATAAAACATAAACTGTAAGATAAGAATTTTTAACATTAACTTGAAAATTATCTTTTATTGAGGCTGATTTAGTAAAGGTTTCATAAGTTGAGAAATAAATGTTTGGTAAAAAAATCCATTATTAACATTTTTTTGCACAGCAGGCCTGTAATATTTTATGAAAGGCTTGCCAAATTTTGTGAAGATACACATAATATTCTCAGAATTATAGTATGTGTAGTTTAATATATATGCAAAAACAGCTCGTTTGGGTTGAGAAAATATTTGAAAACTACACATTTTAAAATGAGTCGTTTTTGCATATATATTTCTCTACAAGTGGGTTTTCTCGACATCACTGAGTATGTATAGTTTCTCCTTTACAAGGTGGGTTAAAGTGATTGACCCATATCCACAGGATTAATCTAAAGTACTAATGGTAATATTTTGATTACTTGAGTATTTTAAATAAATGAAAATGGTAATAATGAATTCTTACAGTTTACATCATTGTCACTCACATACCTAGCTAGTCTTGTCCAGTGCTGCTCCGTATTTAGAAAAACATTTTTGCAAGCCATAAGCTTTTTGCTCCCACACACCTGTTGATTCACATGGTTTATATGATTCTTGCATAAAAATGATCATGTGACAAACCTTCACCCACTCAACTTATCACTTTCTCTACGTTATTCTGTGTATCACTTCTTGTTTGGCAGTGTTCTTCCTTGGATGTTTAGTTTGTGTTGTCTTCAGGTGTGTTTTTTTTCATTTTATTAATTTCTGTCAGTACATTTACTATTTATTATACAGTACCCACTAACAGCATGTACAATTAATGCATTGATTAAGGGTCTAGATTTTTTTTAGAGTACGGAAAGTGAAATAAACAAGAAGCTTTAGTGCTTATAAGCTTATAAAGTAAATGAATGATAGGAGAAAGGAAAGAAGATAGACCATGCGATGAAAACCATAGAAGAGAAAGTTGAATGTGCCAAGTTAATACTCAGGGAAAAAGAGAAACAGAGCAAGACAAAGAAGGAAAGAAAAGATTGAAGAGATCTTTACAGCTGGTAGAAGACGTAAACAGAAGGGTTATAAACAGGAATCGCCACAGATGATAAAACAGAGATAGTTGAGAAATATGCAGATTCTTACAGAGATTTGTATACACCAACTATTAAAAGTGAAACATGAACAGAAGTTAATTTTGAGAACAACAAATCTGATAAACAGAAGCATCTAAAAGTTTAGTCTCAGAAGTGGAGACTAAATTAACTGAGATGAAGAGTAGGAAAGATCCAGGAAACTATACAATCAGTGATGTATTGAAATCAGGTGGAAATATTAAGGCAGATAATGAAACTGTTTAACAAAGTACTGGAGTTAAAAATACCAAAAAAAATGGAAAGAGGCTGAGATCGTTTTATAAGGGAGAGAAGCAAGATAAAGAATTACCACACCATAAGCCTGTTATCTAACTTGTATAAACCATAAGCCTAATATCTAACTTATATAAACTATTCAGAAGAGTACTACAAAAAACGATTCAAATAACTAGGCTTTAGGAAAAATTTCTCAACAACAAATCATTTACATACAACTAACCAAATAATAAAAATCAAATGAATACAACTTATCTTTGTGTGTGTTTTATAGATTATAAATAGTATTTAACTATGTAGAACACAACACAATATTAAATATTTTAACTACGGTAGGTGTTAAGAACTCAGCACTACATTAAATGTTTTAACTACAGTTGGTATTAAGAACAAAGCACAATATTAAATGTTTTAACTACGGTAGGTGTTAAGAACTCAGCACTACATTAAATGTTTTAACTACAGTTGGTATTAAGAACACAGCACAATATTAAATGTTTTAACTACAGTAGGTGTTAAGAACACAGTACAATATTAAATGTTTTAACTACAGTTGGTATTAAGAACAAAGCACAACATTAAATGTTTTAACTACAGTTGGTATTAAAAACAAAGCACAATATTAAATGTTTTAACTACAGTAGGTGTTAAGAACGCAGTACAATATTAAATGTTTTGACTGCAGTAAGTGTTAATCTGAGGTACTTTGAAATCTTTTATATATACATGTACAGTGTGATACAGTATCTGGAACTGTTTACAGAAACGTTGTAAGAAGTGTTCATACAAAATGAGTTAGAGAATGAAGGTGTAGAAATAGTAACACATTAACAGACCAGGTTTGCAGACGATGTTTACAAATTCAATAGAAAAAGATGAAAGGCCTATTAAACAGTCTGAATGCCAGTAGTAAGAAACCAGTACATAAGGGGAACAAAATATATATATTACCAACTATCATGGCACTGGTATCATCAAATTTGAGAATGAAAAACAGAGAAAGTGTCAGTAGAAATATTTGGAACAAACCCTTAAAATGTAAAACATCAAGGTAATAAATTATAGTAAGAATAAAGGGAACATCGAGATGTTTTAGAACGTATAAAATAATTTTATAGGATTAACATATCTCCCATTATTATGAAGAAAAATATTACATATGGCAGTGAAACATGGGCACTGACAAAAGAGATAAAGAAAAGATAGAAGCCACACAAAGAGCTGTAGAAAGAAAAATACTTCATGTTACACTACAAGACAGATGGAGAAATGACAGAATAAGAAAAACAAATGTAATAGATGCAGTAAGGTTTGTTTCAAGAACTAAACGGAAATGGGATGGATATCTAACGGTATTCTGTTAACAGAGAAACATTAAGAACACTTAAATGGCAATCTAGGATGGAGAAAAGGTCTAAGGAAGGGCAGAAGAGAAGATGGGGAGACAACATATTGGCAATAGGAGGAATTAGATGGATGCAGTATGCTAAGAATAGGAAACACTGGACTGGTCTGATGGAAAGTTACATCCAGTGAGGGATGGCTGCAGCTTAGATAGGTAGATAGTAAAATTTGTAACTTATTCTTATGTGGAATTATATTTCTATCCAGATATAGAACCTAATACTTCATTTAAAAATTTTTTTTACCTTTTTTTTTTTTGCAAACATGGTTATGGTTGGTTATTTTTAATCATGAATTTCAAATTCTAAATTACCAATTCAGAGGTTATATCTTCTATCAGCGTATTTACACTGGGGAATTATGAGCTTTACTTTATCAGGAGATTGATCATTGAATGAGTTGACCTTTGTTGGGCCTACACATTTTGAAATGTGGTCAGCTGCTGACTTTGTAAAGATAAGACATTATTCTGGGTCTGAATAAACTTGTGACATTCTACATACTATGTTAAGGTTGTTAAATTTGAGCCAATGGTATATTTTGTCATGCACAGTTTGATTAGGCTTAACAGTTGTTTGTTGTTTTCAGTTTCTCTGTAGTGTATCATACAGGTGAATTGGTAATTAGGTTAAATACCTTGTTTTCTTTTCCACATAACATCTTATACATATGTTTATTTCATTGCACACCTGTTTAAATTTCCACTATATTGACTATTTCATTTTCATAGTTCTTTACATTTTATACTTTTTAAAATTAATTTAGTGGGGGCCATTTCCACCTTCTAATATTAATTGCCTTCTTCATACAACTGCTGAACCCATTTAGAATGATCTAGATTTTCAGTTTTATCCACCTAATTTCGGCTTGCCTTCCCAGTTATCTACTACAGAATTTGCTTCGCCTACCTCAACATGCCTTTAGACATATTAAATAGTATAATTTTTTCCTCCTGTTTCATGATGGGTATTTTGAGATACTCATTTTGGCTCCACTCACCATCTTCTTGTTTCTATGACTCACTGCTCCTATATAGGAAATAGTCTCTGTCAATCTTATCCATTTTATCTCCCACCTAGGTCTCCAGCTTTGTCTTACCTAATTGTTTGTGATTTTTTTTTCTCTTCTCATACCCATTGGGTTTGGTTTGGTTTGTAATTTGATTACTTTTTCATATTTTGTCTCTGTCTTTACTTAATCAGTTCATGGTGTCTTCACTCTGATCAGGCACCTTATGTTTCACTTACATCTCCACCCCATCATTTGTTTGAGGTACTGAATATGTCAAGCATTTTCTCATTATGTATTTTGGGTCACTCTTCCTTCCCCATTGGGCTATACCATCTGTTGCCATTCTTCTGTGAGACTAAGTGGGTAAGTTTTCTGTCTTTTGTTACACACACACACACACAATTTTGTTTCAGGGGTCTGTCCAATGTTTTAACCAGGATCTTGCTCTCTAGTGAGTGGTGCCTGTTCAGGTATATTTCAGTCCATTACAATTGTACTGAAACCCATTCAAAATTGAATAAATTGGGTTTGGTCTGCTTTTCAGTATGGAGTTTTGTAACATTCATTGCACTATCTTCTGTGCAAATATTTTTCTGTATTATCCACCTTGTTTCCCCTCTATTTCTTCCAGTGGAGTAGGAGAGTCATTACCACTTTCCACTTGCAAGCCACTAGGATGGTGAGTCATGAAGATATTCTTCTGAATAAAAGATATACAATATAAACAATAAAGATTCCTTTCAAATGAGAGTGGTGGTGGTGTTCTGCTGGTGTAGATGATGATATGTCATTCAAATGGACACTTCATCTTTGCACAGGTTGGGATGCCAAACTATCTAGTGTGCTGTCATATTGATTGCATCCCTCATCCTAACCAATCATGGATGTCAGTTTCCAGTAGTTGAGTTTTGGAATTAGAACTGAACCAATCAATGTAAGTCCTCAAATATGTGTTCAGTGTGTCCCTGGTCCCTCGCTCAGTGTTTTTTAGGTGCATTACCCCATTGTTGTGGAAACTGGTGAGCACATTGGTTGGCTGCTTAACTTCTTCCTCTTGCACTACTCCATGATGCTTTTATTCCAAGAATGTTACTACATTTGAGGTGGTTCTTGTCTGTTTGATTTGAGTGGGATATATATGTATTTCACTCTGTTCACATGTGTCCTGTTGGGATTTCTCTGTCCAGTTGGCTGACTTTAAGGTGAAGACAGTACCATCCTTTTTCGTACCCTTGTGTGAACATTGGTTCCTGGTGTTTAAGTTTTGGATTGTAGTTGATTTACTGTTAGTTATGTAGAACAGCATGAAGAGAGTCACATGTGGCACTATTGGTGGAGGTTTGTCACGTGATAATCAGTTGAACCATGTGAATTGTGGGGTGTGTGGGAATGAAAAGCTTATGGCATTGGAAAAAAGTTTGTAAATAAAGGGCAGCACTGAACAAGAATAACTGCATATCTGGGCAGATGTAAATACTTATTGGAAATATATTTTTAGTGTAGAAAAATGATAACTTCTAAAACATACTTATCTCCGTTCGCACTACAGCTTTTACTTCATTGGCTGGGTTTCTTCCTTTGCCAATTTAAGCATTGGTCTGACTTTTACTTGCTTTCTTCAGCATTTTATACCCAACTTAATTATCCTTGGTGATATTTGTCTTGTGACACTCTCCACTTACATCAGTGTGCCCTCTATTCTGGTACTTTATGTATTCATCTCATTCAGGTAATGTTATCACTTTTTCTTAACAAAGTGCCAGTAATGGGTTTCCCAGCACCAAGACTGTACAGAGATACTTTGAATGTTCCCCATGTTATCTAGCAGATTTTCATTTAAAAATTCTGATTGGCCAGTTTATGATATGAATTTCTGAATTATTATTTATTTCTGGCATGAAATGGTCTCTTCTATCTCACTTCTAAGTATCAAATCCTGATTCTACTTTCCAGATGGAACAAACATGTTTCATTCTCAGAGATGAGATGTCTATTTTTGCTCCAAATCAATATATCATCAGTCTGGATATTTTGTTATTTGTCATCTTATTTCTCAGTCAGCTCCCATCCAGCTTCATTCTGTGTAACTCAAAGCCCGACTCACTCACCTCTTATTCTCCCGCTGCATAGTAGGTTCTTTCTCATCTGGGAATATAGACATCAAGTGAATCCCTCATGTCTTGGGGATGAAAGCAGAATAAATCCTTTTAATAGTCTTTATGCAACCAAGGGACCATAAACATAAACTGGACTCTCCAGTTTCCTTAGTCAGGATCATTCTTTGATATCAAGGTACTCTTTTCTCCCTATTTATCCCCAGACTACTCTATTTATATGCTGTGCCAAGGAATAATCTATAACTAAATCTCTTTTTTTTTTTCAAGTTCATAATCCATATCCTTTTCTATTTCTTTTGCTTTCCCTCCTTCCAGTAGTTCCTTGTCTACATAATTCAAGGGCTGAAACCTGTTACTCAGTGGAATAGGGTCTTTACAATTACGTTCACTGCTTTTAACCCTAATACCACCCTTTCTAACTTTGAATGTCATTGTTATCCTTAAATGACACCTCTCTTACGTGTGGAAGTTTAAGCTCCTCTTTTAGCTCTCATTTCTTACAGTTTGTACTTCACTTAAACTATTTCCTCAACTTTAGTTTGGATGGCCTCCAACTTTTCCTTCAACCTGAAAACTCTACATAGAAATTTAAAATTCTCACTACTAGCTTCCTTAAAAGTGCATAGTAGCCCAGAGTTCCCAAATAAAACCCATTTCTTACACCTGTTGTACCTAACAAACTGAGAATGTTTTACCCTCAAACTTGTCCTAACTACAATATTATTTGTAAAACTAAAATAAACTCAATACTGTCATTAAAGAATAGCAGCCTGTTGTTAACAATATTGAGTCTGACAATTAACTAGTTTTTAGACTGTATTTATTAAATGAAACAAAGTATTTAATTTGTCTTACAACCTCATTGCAAATTGATTTATAACAAAGCTGAAAGAACTGTTATGTGTACTAAGCCTAATTGAATGCTATACTACTTTTTACACTACTAAACTCTACATTAAAAGCTTATACCTTCTATTTTTAGTCCCCAGTCTCACTAAATCTAATTATTATTGTTTTGTGATTCAGCTCTGATTTCTAAAGATAAAAATAATAAAGCCAAATCACCTTAAAAAATGCCTGGCATGGCCAGGTGGTTAGGGTATTCGGCTTGCATTCTGATGGTTATTGGTTCAAATCTCTGTCCTATCAAACATACTAACCATTTCAGTCTTGGGAGTGTTATAATGTGATAGCTAATTGCAGTATTCATTGGTAAAAGAGTAGCCACACAGTTGGCAGTGGGTAGTGCTTACAAGCTGCCTTCCATCTTGTCTTACGCTGTTGAACTAGGGATGGCTAGAGTAGATAGCCCTTGTGTAGCTTTTCATGAAATTAAAAAAAAAACTTTAATAATAATTCTGGAGAGATTCTTTGCACAATAGTTTAACTACAATTTTGTTTAATTAAATTTCTAGTTTATTTTTAATAATTTTCTTTATGCTACTGTATAATTTATTTTGTATTTATAATTAAAACTTGTAAAGTGGAATATTATATATGCATTTTTTTTTATTTGCAGTAAGGACTGAGTTTTTCACAGACTTGCAGACATGGTTCTGAGTATCACTTTTTCTTTTTAAAGTGTATTAAGGAAACCCAGTCCTGAATAGCAAACTCGTTAAGAGATTTTTCGGCTGCTGTATATTGTTTCATTCGTTAACTTGTTCATCTTGGATAAACCAGATTGTTTATGATTTGATTATTTTCACAATACCCATGAATTCTAAAAATGTATTGAACCTACAGTTTTAGATGGTATGGTTTGTTTAAATGAGAAAATCTATTATAAACTACTTTTAGCATTGACGTATAGGAACTTAGAAGACAATGGCTTCTGTCAGAAAAGTCCCTATTACTTTTGGGATTTCAAGGCAATCAACTGTTTGATTGAGGAAAAGTTTCAGAATCAAATCAAGACAATATAACTTTGAGGCAATAATTTGTTTAGGACTTGCAGATGAAGACTATATATCTGCACAGTTATATCCTTGAAGACTTGGCACAGATAAGAATTCTAATGCTTACATTTCTCGAAACTTTGTAGACTACTTGTACACATGTTAGGTTGGAAACCAGAAGCTCCAGAGGTCCATAGTTGATAGAGAGTGTGGTACACAGCAGTTATTGAAAAATAACTTAATGAAAAGTTCTTTCACCTTAGAGAAATAAATAAAGTATTTTGTTCACAGTGGTTAAATGACAAACAAGTTGCTCTTGGTACAAAATGTAATAAGGTAAAGTATTTTTTTTACATGTTTTTAAATGTTTATTTGTATAGACCAGTTTGTACTGTATTGTACCTTATTTGTACAGACCAGTTTGTACTGTATTGTACCTCGTAAATCTTATATACATTGTTGTAACATAACGTTAAGTATTTACACAAAAGATAAATTACAGAAGGTAGCTTTTCTCAGTTGTGATTGTTTTAGAGTATAAATTTTAATAAAATGAAGCTGTTTCTACATAAATTATGTTATTGTATATATATATATATATATATATAAATATACTGTCAATCTAATTTAATTATTTAGAAGCAGAATGAGGATGTAACTTAAACTGTGGTGATATAATAAATATAAGACAGTACAGTTTACTATCTGCTGTGTGGCTAAACTTTTTGAAATGTGAAACTTGTTTCTTAAGATGTTCAGGAAATTTGAAGTAAGTTAGAAACTTTTCAAAAATACTAAAACTATTTTTGAAACTAAAGAAAATAAAAAAATGATATTTTTTTAAAACTTGTCAAAAAGTGTGATTCATTCATTGGCTTTAAACATGGTATTTCAAATGTATTTTTGAAGATTAAACTTTTTATGAATAATGAAGTGTCACTCTGGTTTACAGTTTATTGTTCAAGATGTTACAAATGGCAGAAGGTTTCAAATGCCAAGTTTAAAAAGTAGTGCTCAGAGTAAACCTCCAGAAAACCCTTGTGGGATTCATGCTATGGAGATCAATCCATCACACACAATGCTGGTGACAGGAGCTAAGAACTCTAATGACGTTGCATTCTATAGACTTCCAACACAAGATCCCTTATGTGTTGGAGAGGTAAGTTTTAATCTATGCTTTTCAAAATATGACTAATGATTATTTAGCAAGCATTACTCTTTACTTGCTCATTAATGTAATTATGTCTTTTGACCCGAGATTAGTGTGTGTGTGTAAATACACCCTAAAAGTCTGTTATCTTTGCTACTAGCAACATAGTGCTGACTTTTTGGCTTGAGTGATTCATCTACCAACCATTATGGGAAGATGCTTTCCTTCAATAATGCTGCTCAATGAATTCACATTTCTGCAGGTTCAAGAGATACTAAACTTGCATTATGGAGAGTAAGGGATGATTGTTTGAATGAAAGTAGTGAAGAACCTCTACCAGAACATCACATAGTGCATTTGTTAACCATAAAATCTTGTAAAATTGCAGACAAAGTTAGAGCTCTTATTTTCAACAGTCATTGTCATGTAAGTGTTTTGTGAATTTTCAGGTGATTCAAGTAAAATGGTTGATACTTTAAAGTTTGAAATTACTTGCACTTAAATATATACAAAGGACCTAAGGAAGGAAGTAAAAAGATTATTGCCAAAATATAAATTATATAAATTTTGTAAGAATTTTCATGTAGTTGACATTAAAATAAATAAAATTGTCACAATGAAGTTTATTTGTACATTTGTGTAAATATATAGAGGTTGAAAACTGTATGGTTGTATGTCTTTAGTTAATCATTTATTAACGTTTCATCATCTTATAATGTATGTTGATGTTGAAAACTGTATGGTTGTATGTCTTTAGTTAATCATTTATTAACGTTTCATCATCTTATAATGTATGTTGATGTTGAAAACTGTATGGTTGTATGTCTTTAGTTAATCATTTATTAACGTTTCATCATCTTATAATGTATGTTGATGTTGAAAACTGTATGGTTGTATGTCTTTAGTTAATCATTTATTAACGTTTCATCATCTTATAATGTATGTTGATGTTGAAAACTGTATGGTTGTATGTCTTTAGTTAATCATTTATTAACGTTTCATCAACAAGATGTTGAAAACTGTATGGTTGTATGTCTTTAGTTAATCATTTACTAACGTTTCATCAACAAGATGTTGAAAACTGTATGGTTGTATGTCTTTAGTTAATCATTTATTAACGTTTCATCATCTTATAATGTATGTTATGTACATGTGTGTGTGTATGGGATGCCCAAAATGTCCTCAACCATAGACACTTCAATGTATTTTACAGAATGTGTGGATTAACTGAATGATTAACTTTCTCGTACTTTGACAGCACTAAATTACAGAATGTGTGGATTAACTGAATGATTAACTTTCTCGTACTTTGACAGCACTAAATTACAGAATGTGTGGATTAACTGAATGATTAACTCAACTTTCTCGTACTTTGACAGCACTAAATTACAGAATGTGTGGATTAACTGAATGATTAACTCAACTTTCTCGTACTTTGACAGCACTAAATTACAGAATGTGTGGATTAACTGAATGATTAACTCAACTTTCTCGTATTTTGACAGCACTAAATTACAGAATGTGTGGATTAACTGAATGATTAACTCAACTTTCTCGTACTTTGACAGCACTAAATTCAGTTATATATTCGAAATTAAGAAAGGCCACAAATCACTTATGTTTACCGACGTTTTGAACATCCATAGAGATATGTTTTAATAGTTTAAGTAGGGGGCATTTTCCAGATATGTTTTGAGCATTCAGCATTGAAATAGATGCCTGCTTTTAAATTGGACACATTTCAGATGTCTGTGTCTATATAGAATGTAATGTGTACCATATCTTCTTTATGTGTTCACTGTATGTATGTTATACTTGCATTGCACTCTTGACACCTGGAAAGAAAACAGTATTCAGAACTGAATAGTTTTTATCTTGACCTCTGAGAATTTGTTTGTGTTACATTTTCCAGGAACTGGTTGCTTTATCTTTGAATGCCTACCTTCATTTATGGGACATTAGTACATCTAGACAGGTAAGTGTATTAAAAGTGATGAAGTAAATTTGAAAAAGCTGTGATTCTTTAATTTGTTTCATATTGGTACCAACAGCCATTCTTTAAAAAGACAGGATAATTGTTTTATTTTACTTAGCCTGACAAGTGCTTCTGAAGAAGTTTAATGAAAGTGAATATTCTGTTGAAAGAAGTTTCAGAAACTTACAAATAGAATAAAAATTCTTAACACACATTTCAGTAAACACTGCCTTGGCATGGCCAGGTGGGTTAAGGTGTTAGACTCGTAATCCGAGGGGCGTGGGTTCGAATCTCAGTTCCACCAAACATGCTCACCCTTTCAGCCATGGGGGCATTATAATGTGATTGTCAATCCCACTATTCGTTGGTAAAAGAGTAGCCCAAGAGTTGGCAGTGGGTGGTGATGATTAGCTGTCTTCCCTCTAGTCTTACACTGCTAAATTAGGGATGGCTTGCACAGATAGCCCTTGAGTAGCTTTGCGTGAAACTCAAAAAAACAAAAAAAACGGTAAGCACTAAATATTTTACTTGCTTCAAATAATAAATTCATGGAACTTTACTCACTGCAAAACACCTTGAAAATATAAAACATTTGAATCCAGTAAAATATTATAACCAGAATAACAAAAATTACATATTTTACAAATATAAATTACAAAATAAACAGATACTAAGTTCTTATTTTATATTATAGCTTATCGATATCAGTAAGCTGAGTTCCTAATTTGTACAAAACTTTAGACTAGGTATATTGACATAACAAACATCTAATTTTAAACAGTGCTACATTCATAATACTACATGACTTGTTAAAATCCATATTTAGTGATTTTTTAAATATTTACTTTAAGACATTAACTAGTATAAGATACTAAAGTTTGAATTATAATCTACAGTTTGATTCCAAACCTATTGATAAGCAAGAATATAAAATAAGAACTTAGTATCTGTTTATTTTAACAAGATAAGGCTTATGAATCAAACACATTGACTCTTATACTTACTATAGTATATGACATGTGAATAACCAATCAACAGCTTAGAATATCTCAAGAGTGGTTCTTTCAGCCATTTTAATCTGTGAAAAGGATACCATGTTCTTTTGAATTAAGGTTTGAAGGAGGTAGGTTGTGTCTTTAGTCTGCTTGAAATCTCATATATTATAAACTCTAAATACATCTTAGTTACTAACATTAATAAACTATAGTAGAATTATATGGTATCTGTGTAGTTATTTATCTTTTTTTTTGGTTATTCATCTGTATATATAAAACCTAAAAAATTTTGTTTGATACCCTCCATGTACAAAATTTTAAAAGGCTTAGCAACCAATGTCCAGCAGTAATCAGGTTCAAAGGTCATAGTGAGCAGAGATACTCATATTCTTTACTTCTTGATTTATTGCTCTATATTTTAAGAAAAATAAGTTTAATAATTTATTTCAGAAGAATAATAATCATCTATATACATATATAATGTATAATAATTGAAATGTGACTTTACATTACAAAATACTAGTCCAGTAAAACAGGGAAGACTAAAGGTTAATTTTATATTATTGGATGTGTAACATGAGTGCACATGCACCATGTCAATTCAAGTTATGTAATGTTAGCTAGATATGACTGGAGGGTCAGTATAATTAATAAATGTGTATAATAATGTTATGAGACTTAAGCTACTTAGACTAAACATTTGTATTCTCGTGTTATAATGTGTAGTCATTCTACCATTAAAAAAGCATAATTTATATTTATTTCCTAATTTTCTGATGATGGTTATGATGTTGGTCAAGTGACAGACCCCCCACATAGTTAAAGTGTAGAAAAGAACATAAAATATAAAGTCTTACTGAAAACAAATGTTTGAAATGTGTTTTGGTGGTTATAGAGTTTATGTAAATAATATTTGAGATTTTTGGGACGAAGAATTTTTTTTTAATCATAATATGAAATGATAGTTAAAGTGTAGGAAAGAACATAAAATATAGTCTTACTGAAAACAATAATTTGAAATGTGTTTTGGTGGTTATAGAGATTATGTAAACAATGTTTGAGATTTTTGGGACAAAGATTACTTTTTAAATTCATAACATGAAGTAACTTTGTACTCAGACTAGTACTGCATAACATGAAGTAACTTTGTACTCAGACTAGTACTGCATAACATGAAGTAACTTTGTACTCAGACTAGTACTGCATAACATGAAGTAACTTTGTACTCAGACTAGTACTGAAATATACTGTTTCAACAAACAAATCTTTATTAAAAATTATTAAAAATCTGATTTTTTTGTATGCACAATACTTGTAATCTTTGCTAAAACTCTACCAAAGTTTATGGAGATACGTTGTATCAGAAATTATGATGTGAATACGTAATGTGTGACCTAATTAGTAAATAATAAAAAGGTATTACGTACATTAAAATGATAGAATTATAACTCTGGAGAACTACAGTGAGAAAGACAGCAAAAATACAAGCAGATAAAGAATAAACTTCATATGATAGTTTTAGAAACATTTGTGGTAACTCTATGTTAAGTATTTATAATGATGTAGTTGTATGTAGTTAGGTATATGTTTTAATATATTTCTTTGTGTTGCTTATTATGAGAAGAAGGTGATATAACAGTGAGCATTAGGTTTTTTAATAATTAAAATGATTAAACACAGTTTTCTGACTAGGTTGTGTATGTATCAGACTTGTTCGAGTTATTAGTTTTTAGTATTCTGAGAAATTATTAAAATTGGGAAGTATATCTTGATGTAAGTTACTACCATGAGAAGTAGTGGGTAACTTGTACAAGTATCTGTATAAAATATGTATGTTACTGTTGGTGTTTGTGGTACATTGGTTTATGTTACTGTTGGTGTTTGTGGTACATTGGTTTATGTTACTATTGGTGTTTGTGGTACATTGGTTTATGCTACTGTTGGTGTTTGTAGTACATTGGTTTATGCTACTGTTGGTGTTTGTGGTACATTGGTTTATGCTACTGTTGGTGTTCGTGGTACACTGGTTTATGCTACTGTTGGTGTTCATGGTACACTGGTTTATGCTACTGTTGGTGTTTGTTGTACACTGGTTCTATGTTACTGTTGGTGTGTGTGATACATTGGTTGTATGTTACTGTTGGTGTTTGTGGTACACTGGTTGTATGTTACTGTTGGTGTTTGTGGTACACTGGTTGTATGTTACTGTTGGTGTTTGTGGTACACTGATTGTATGTTACTGTTGGTGTTTGTGGTACACTGATTGTATGTTACTGTTGGTGTTTGTGGTACACTGATTGTATGTTACTATTGGTCTTTGTGGTACACTGATTGTATGTTACTCTTGGTGTTTGTGGTACACTGGTTGTATGTTACTGTTGGTGTTTGTGGTACATTGGTTTATGCTACTGTTGGTGTTTGTGGTACACTGATTGTATGTTACTGTTGGTGTTTGTGGTACACTGGTTGTATGTTACTGTTGGTGTTTGTGGTACACTGGTTGTATGTTTCTGTTGGTGTTTGTGGTGCACTGGTTGTATGTTACTCTTGGTGTTTGTGGTACACTGATTGTATGTTACTGTTGGTGTTTGTGGTACACTGATTGTATGTTACTGTTGGTGTTTGTGGTACACTGGTTGTATGTTACTGTTTGTGTTTGTGGTACACTGGTTGTATGTTACTGTTTGTGGTACATTGGTTTATGTTACTGTTGGTGTTTGTGGTACATTGGCTTATGCTACTGTTGGTGTTCATGGTACATTGGTTTATGCTACTGTTGGTGTTTGTGGTACACTGGTTGTATGCTACTGTTGGTGTTTGTGGTACACTGGTTGTATGCTACTGTTGGTGTTTGTTGTACACTGGTTCTATGTTACTGTTGGTGTTTGTGGTACATTGGTTTATGCTACTGTTGGTGTTTGTGGTACACTGGTTGTATATTACTGTTGGTGTTTGTGGTGCACTGGTTGTATATTACTGTTTGTGTTTGTGGTGCACTGGTTGTATATTACTGTTTGTGTTTGTGGTGCACTGGTTGTATGTTACTGTTGGTGTTTGTGGTACATTGGTTTATGTTACTGTTGGTGTTTGTGGTACATTGGTTTATGTTACTGTTGGTGTTTGTGGTACATTGGCTTATGCTACTGTTGGTGTTTGTGGTACATTGGTTTATGCTACTGTTGGTGTTTGTGGTACACTGGTTGTATATTACTGTTGGTGTTTGTGGTGCACTGGTTGTATATTACTGTTGGTGTTTGTGGTACATTGGTTTATGTTACTGTTGGTGTTTGTGGTACATTGGTTTATGTTACTGTTGGTGTTTGTGGTACATTGGCTTATCCTACTGTTGGTGTTTGTGGTTTATTGGTTTATGCTACTGTTGGTGTTTGTGGTACATTGGTTTATGCTACTGTTTGTGTTTGTGGTACACTGGTTGTATATTACTGTTGGTGTTTGTGGTGCACTGGTTGTATGTTACTGTTGGTGTTTGTGGTGCACTGGTTGTATGTTACTGTTGGTGTTTGTGGTACATTGGTTTATGTTACTGTTGGTGTTTGTGGTACATTGGTTTATGTTACTGTTGGTGTTTGTGGTACATTGGCTTATGTTACTGTTGGTGTTTGTGGTACACTGATTTTATGTTACTGTTGGTGTTTGTGGTACACTGATTGTATGTTACTATTGGTGTTTGTGGTACACTGATTGTATGTTACTATTGGTGTTTGTGGTACATTGGTTGTATGTTACTGTTGGTGTTTGTGGTACAGTGGTTGTATGTTACTGTTGGTGTTTGTGGTACAGTGGTTGTATATTTCTGTTGGTGTTTGTGGTGCACTGGTTGTATGTTACTGTTGGTGTTTGTGGTACACTGGTTGTATGTTACTGTTGGTGTTTGTGGTACACTTGTTGTATGTTACTGTTGGTGTTTGTGGTACACTGGTTGTATGTTACTGTTGGTGTTTGTGGTACACTGGTTGTATGTTACTGTTGGTGTTTGTGGTACACTGGTTGTATGTTACTGTTGGTGTTTGTGGTACACTGGTTGTATGTTACTGTTGGTGTTTGTGGTACACTGGTTGTATGTTACTGTTGGTGTTTGTGGTACATTGGTTGTATGTTACTGTTGGTGTTTGTGGTACATTGGTTGTATGTTACTGTTGGTGTTTGTGGTACACTGATTGTATTTTACTGTTGGTGTTTGTGGTACACTGATTGTATGTTACTGTTGGTGTTTGTGGTACACTGGTTGTATGTTACTGTTGGTGTTTGTGGTGCACTGGTTGTATGTTTCTGTTGGTGTTTGTGGTGCACTGGTTGTTTGTTACTGTTGGTGTTTGTGGTACACTGGTTGTTTGTTACTGTTGGTGTTTGTGGTACACTGGTTGTATGTTACTGTTGGTGTTTGTGGTACACTGATTGTATGTTACTGTTGGTGTTTGTGGTACCCTTCATACTAAGGTTGCCAAACTTCTTGCAATACATTGGGCAATGGCTTGAAGTCTGCCTCTTTTGAAGGGCAACATTTTTGTGATCCATTCTGATAATTTGATGGTGTTTCATATTTTTGATCCAGGAGGTACAAATTCTTGACAGCTTTTTTCTTGTACTTTAGATTTTCTCTGCTGGGCTCATTCTCATCATGTTGATCTCTTCATGCATTATGTTCCAGGAATGATGAATTTAACCCTTTTGCTATGGATCATGGGTCAAAGGCCATGCCATTACATTTGTTGACTTGCATTTAAAATTGTATTGAACTATTATTTAATGAAATTGTGTCAATAAGTTTGGAATGAAATTGTAGAATTCAAACCTTAATATTACATGAGAGCTAATTTCTTAATTTAAAGGTAAATATTAAAAGAACACACCTAAATATAATTTTAGTGAGTTACATGGTATTTTGAATGCAATACTGTTTAATTAGATGTTTGTGATGTCAAAATACTAAGTCTATAGTTTTGTACAGATTAGGAAATCAATGTACCAGTATTATAAGATCAAAATATAAAATAAAAACACCATATATTTCATTTTGCTGAGGTATGGCTTATTTATGTACTGAATCAAACACAGTGGCTCTGTTCACCTCTTTCCACTTTTAAAAACAGTTTCTTGTAAATAATTACTTCAGTGTATGACATGCAAATAACCAATCAAGAGCTTAGAATGTTCCCAGAGTGGTTTTCTCAGTTTTTTAAATCTGTTGAAAGGTTACCGTGTTCTTTTAATTCACAATTTCAAGGAGATAGGTTATGTCTTTAGTCTGCTCGAAGTTTCATATTTTTAAAAATCTAACTGCATCTTAGTCATTCTAACACACACAAAAACAACAATTTAAATTATATCTTAATTTTTTTATGATGATTACGAGGTTGGTCAAGTGACAGACCACCCACATAGTGTGAAGAAAATAACATAAAATATAAAGTCTTACTGAAAACAAATGTTTGAAATATTCTCAGGTGGTTATAGAGATTACGTAAATTATGTTTGAGATTTTTGGGATAAAGAATAGTTTTTTAATCATAATATGAAATCACTTTACACTCAGACTAATAACAAAAGAGACTATTTGTAGTTTTTTAATCATAATATGAAATCACTTTACTCTCAGACTAATAACAAAAGAGACTATTTGCACAAACAAATCTTTAGTAAAAATATTTATTAAGAAACCTGACTTTTTGTATACGAAATACTTATAATCTTTACTAAACGTCCATCACATTTTATGAACATACACAAGCTGTTGAAGACCCAAACTGAGAGCAAATCCACTAAAAATCCTGTCAGTGTGATATCAATTTCATTGAAAAAATCCAGTTAGGGCAACACAAATGATCTGCAATTAACCCTTTCAATATCGGCTTGGTATAACATGCACAAGTTTGTCTACACATTTGCACATGCTAAATGTTTGCACTATAACCTTTGATGCTTTTGTAACTCACTGGAATTTTCAACTGTGCTTGTTTTGGTCTCCAATACCTCATCCTTGAGCATTGGTAGTAGATGTGTTCAGTTATGACTGAATGTGTACATCTGTATGCCCCAGGTTATGACTATGGTTTGTTTCACTCCGAGTTGAGTTCTTTGGTCGCACCATATTGGGCCAGCTTAAACATGGTATGATCCTGCTCCTTGATTAATGTCAGTTTTGTACATGACAGGAGGTCCACTATTTTGTCATAATTCTGAAAGTGGTACTGTCCTTGGTTGAACATATGTTCCTTGTCATTTTCATAATTTCAGGTGAAAGTAAAATACTCCTCACTTGGAAAGTTAGGATGAGTGTTCATAATCCAGATCGGATGAATTCCGTTCTTTTGGTTGAGCATAGCGTACACTATTTCATCATTCCAAGCCTGGGGTGTTGCCTTTTGGTTTTCTTCAGTTGGAGTAGAACGTTTGTTCATTTTGATGTTGCTTACATTCTTGTCATGATTTCAGGCAGTTAGAAACACATCACTGTATGGTTGCAGGTTGGGATCCAATCAAAGGTAATATATATATAACATTGTTCTCCAGTAGCCCAAGCCACCAACATGGATATTGGTACCAAGACCCCTTAATTCCAACCCTGAGTTATGGAACCACTGCTGTCTGGTTGGGGTTGGCCTACACTGACAATTCTTCATATTCTGTTTCACCTTTGATACAGGAACTAAGTTCCAGGTGAAGAGCATACCTGTTCTGAATGTAGTGTATTTCTCTCCACTCTTGTACAATTTTTCTCTGGTGCACATCCATTCTATACAGACACTTTCTGTATGGTTCATGCCTGCACCAGCCTCTCCATCTTCTCAATGTGGAGTTCTAGCTATATTGTCAGTGGAGGTACATATATTTTGGAAGTTAACTTTTCCTAAACTGAAGATATTTTTCCAAAAATACTTACCTCTGCCAACACTCTCCTACCCAACCTTCCCATTGACAGCCAGTCTCAAAAAAGTAATTGCATTATCTTAATGAGGTGTCTATATACAGTACTTAGATAAAGGGCACAACAAAGTCAGTGGATAGTTTTGCAAACTACAATTTGCCAAGAGTATTCAAGTGGGGTTTAAAAGACAAGAGCAAGCATATTCAGTGCTTAGATTAGTAAAGAGTGGAAACCCTGAAGGTTAAGAAGCAGCTATATTGTCAGAAAGGTTAGTATTACTGGAAATAAGTTATTAGTTTAGGAAAATGCTAATTCTCCTGAAGTAGATTTGAGATTTTTACTATTTACAGTTAACGAGTCATAGTCTTAGCTTGGGGTCATGTTGATCTCTACTCATTTGGACATTACTAGTTTATTTTTCTTAGTGAGATTTAAAAAGTTAGTTCTAGTTAATAACCTAACTCCCTTCGAAAAATAAATAAAACAAGTACATTTTAGTTGTGTTTATTGTTTGCTTTGAAAGTTCTTCTCTTTATATAGGAAAAGCATCTTAGTAACCAATAATAATTGTTCTCTTTATATAGGAAAAGCATCTTAGTAACCAATAATAATTGTTCTTTTCATATAGGAAAAGCATCTTAGTAACCAATAATAATTGTTCTCTTTATATAGGAAAAGCATCTTAGTAACCAATAATAATTGTTCTCTTTATATAGAAAAAGCATCTTAGTAACCAATAATAATTGTTCTTTTCATATAGGAAAAGCATCTTAGTAACCAATAATAATCGTTCTCTTTATATAGGAAGAGCATCTTAGTAACCAATAATAATTGTTCTCTTTATATAGGAAAAGCATCTTAGTAACCAATAATAATTGTTCTCTTTATATAGGAAAAGCATCTTATTAACCAATAATAATTGTTCTCTTTATATAGGAAAAGCATCTTAGTAACCAATAATAATTGTTCTCTTTATATAGGAAAAGCATCTTATTAACCAATAATAATTGAAGAGTTCATTGATTTTATTTACTTTTTTTTAACCAGAAAACTTCCAGGAAGCTACTGTTCTCTCAGGAAATTGTCTGTTTAGCACAACAAGAAGAAAAGGGTATCTATATTGTTGGTTCTCGGGCTCACACCTCATTGTTTTGACAACCGCACCTTGCGTTTCATAAAAAGCATTCCATCCAAACGGGAAAGAGTCAGTATTCAATCACTCAGCTTTCTTGGAGACCTTCTTACTATAGGGATAGAAATTGGAGAAATTCATTTTTATGACCTCCGTGGATCTGACTACTTAAAACAAGCGGGTTCCACTCATCAAGCATTTCTCAGCGCTTCAAAAAGCTGGGTGGTACAAACCCTTAAATTCCTTTGTAGTGTAGTTGTTACTAATATTTCATTTTTTTCTTATAATTCTGAATTAGTTAAAGAAAATAAACTTTATCTATTGTATTTTGTTGTGATTTTGATAATAAGGGTTACTGTTAATTGTAGGCTGGGGAATGGTTTGTTCCAAGCATTTCAAGTTTGTTTGTAGTATTAAATGTATATAGCTGTATTTGTTTGTGTTTGTAATATTCTTAAAGAGGTAATAACTAATATTGTAATCAACATTTAGATTAAATTTTAATTTGTATTCAAACCACACGATCTTTCATTTATCCCTTAACTTAAAATGCTGTTACTGTATGACCAAAATGTTAGGAATCCATTGACTATTTTAGTAGTCCTGACAACATGAGTCGTAGTTGAGTTGTTACTATGGGAGTCTGCTATGTGTTATATTTGGCAAATAAATAGCCATTTCACAGGAAAACCACTGCTTGTCACAATGACCAATTACTAATTATTACATTTGTCAGCACACAAAACAAAATGATTGTCTGAAACCTGTTCACTCTTAACTCTTAATAGATTGATAAACATACACATACTTGCAGAGAAACATTACACATGGAAACAATTCCTTTAACAAGTACCATCAAATTGAATGATCCATATCTATGAATCTGTATGTACTAATGTTTACTGTAATTTCAAAGTTTGCCTTCACAAAATTTGACAAGCTTTTATTAAACATAACAAATCTGTTGTTTAAAATGTCGAGTTTTTAGTAAAGTTTTCGTACTGAATTTGGCTGAAGTTTTTACTGAGCCAGTCTGAATGAAAGGTGCTTTTCATGCTAAAAATAAGTTTTTCATCTTATAGTTTTTATATTTCATTTGCATAAAATCTAGAATCTCCTAAATGAATATCAGAAGTTTTTTTACATCTGTTTCTTTTTGATATTACAGTTTTATCACTGTAACCATCACATTAAAATTAATAAATCAGAGTCTTAGCTGACTCCTTAAAAGTTAAAGTAAATACCAAGCTTGTGAAATTTAAACATTTTATCCTGCTTAAGTTTTATTAAGCTGCACTAGAAGTTAATTTTATATTTTTGTATAAAACGTAACAAAATAATATAGGTTAAGACAAGGATTTGTAGTTTGTACGATGCACTTAAGGCCTGAGTTCTCCTAAGCTTGAGTAAAACTTTGAATATTCTCCTATAAGTCTTATTAAGTCTTACAAATGTGGGTGTTCAAAAAAAGGAATTATTATAGTTTTTAGAACACAAAACTTATATCAGGCACCAAAATGGAATACCCCAAAATTCTCTTAATTTTATCTGGCTTTTTAAGTAAACTATGAATAGGTTAAAGAAATACTTTTAATATTTGGAGAACCACAACACTGTCACTACATACCAAACAATTTCAAAAACTGTTAATTTTATCTGGCTTTTTAAGTAAACTATAAATAGGTTAAAGAAATACTTTTAATATTTGGAGAACCACAACACTGTCACTACATACCAAACAATTTCAAAAACTGTTAATTTTATCTGGCTTTTTAAGTAAACTATGAATAGGTTAAAGAAATACTTGGAGAACCACAACACTGTCACTACATACCAAACAATTTCAAAAACTGTTAATTTTATCTGGCTTTTTAAGTAAACTATGAATAGGTTAAAGAAATACTTGGAGAACCACAACACTGTTACTACATACCAAACAATTTAAAAAACTGTTAATTTTATCTGGCTTTTTAAGTAAACTATGAATAGGTTAAAGAAATACTTGGAGAACCACAACACTGTTACTACATACCAAACAATTTCAAAAACTGTTAATTTTATCTGGCTTTTTAAGTAAACTATGAATAGGTTAAAGAAATACTTTTAATACCTGGAGAACCACGACACTGTTACTACATACCAAACAATTTCAAAACCTGTTAATTTTATCAGGCTTTTTAAGTAAACTATGAATAAGTTAGAGAAATACTTTTAATATTTGGAGAACCACAACACTGTTACTACATACCAAACAATTTCATTGATTTATGATCTGCAACACAAGATTTAAAAACTTTCACTGCTAGTTATTTATAAACATGACTATTTAACAAGGTTTTAATGAATGTATTAAAATAGAGAAGGCAGGAGGTTCAGATTCTTGCTTATTCATAGTTTGTGTTTATAAGCAGTTGGAAACTGCAGCAGCCTATTTTTAATGTTAGAAGATTCTTAAATAGGGAAATTTGAACTAAAATGCATCATGAGACACAGAAGAATGAAAGTTGAAATTTTTAAGTATTTGTTTTAAAAGTAAGACTGATGTATATGCTGTAAGGTAATTACCAGTCAAACTAATCTTTGTTTTTATCTCTCCTAGTCAGTAGTCAAGTAGCTTTCAAGACAATGTCTTGCAAGTGTTTACTGGTTAATGAATGAATTATATCGTTCAGCATGATTGTTAATTTCCTGGTTGTTGGTAAAGTGTTAAGACATAAAGCTACTTAAGTGTACAGCATGGATCTCACATTTAAGAATGATATGTAGACAGCTTAGTAACTTGAGGGTTAAAATAGCTTCTTGCCTGATTTTTGATCATTTGTAACAATTCAGTTATTAGTAAATGCTCTCTTTAATTAGCATTAAGTTTTTTAAAGTAAGTTTTTATTTGAGTTTCAGTACATAATCTCAGTCTTGTTGTGCCTGCCGTGCTCTTATGTATTAAACTTAATATACACTGGGCTGGTTCATTGGAATGCTGACTTTAATTCTGAATTTCTTACATGCATTTTGGAAGCTTTTAGTAAAATGTACGAGTTGGTACAAATTAAACATGTTACAAAAATATTTGTACTCAGCATATTTCTGTAAGTTCATGTGAATCTGACAAATAAAAAAAACTTTTGTCCATCGTGTTATTTTGTATTTTCATAATTTTTTGCACTTCCAAAGTGCACACCTACAGTTCTTTTCAGTATGTTGTATATTGTGTATCTACTTTCTTCTGCCATGAATTGTTGCTACACTAACATTGTATTGTTGATAACTCTGACAGTAAATACATAATATTGTGTTAAATTTCAGTCTGTAAACAATCAAGGTCTTGTTGCTTTGTCTTATATCCCTACACGTTGGGTTAAAATATACCTTTTATTGTTATGTACTCATCTGTTAATGATATATGTTTTACTCTTTTGATGTAGAAAACATTTTTTGATATGTTAATAGTTTTATTTGTAATGAGATTCTTGACTCTATCTGGTTATTTACAAGTTTTGAAGGTTTATTATTTAGTTTTTGTGGTAATTCATGATAAATCAATCTGTACTTTAAAAAGAAAATTAGATTTATGGTGGACTTATGTTTTTTTATTTTTCAGTACCCAGATGAGCTGATTTTCCAAGAATATCTGATGAATTGGGTGCATAACACTGCCATCTACACCCATTGTTACGACACATCTGGAACTCATCTTTTTGCAGCAGGTGGTCCATTACCAGCCAGCCTTCAAGGTGGCTATGCAGGAATTTGGCAGTGACAGATATATCTTATCTTGGTGTTAATGCTGGATTTGTACAACATACATCATCATGAAATTCTCACAAGTTGGTTTGATGTGTGAAAAGAATCTTCAGTTTGTTCTTTGGAGCTATTCATACAGATAACGTATATATTTAGTTTTAATTTTTTATGAAAGTCTTATTACAAATTGATTTTAAGCCAGTTATTGCTGTGTTAGGTAAGGCTCACTGAAAAACTGCTTGATGTCTGATATATTTTATTTTTTTTCACTGATACAAATGCAAGTAATAATAATGACTCATGTTTGTAAGTTGGATCTCAAGTTTTGATTGTAGATAGTTATTTTGATAGTTGTTCTTTTTTGTGTGGAAGATACAGCAAAGAAAGCATTTATTATTTATCAAGATGTGTATACAACACATGATTTCCAACAACGTTCTGCTCTAAATTAATGTGTTAATAGAAATGTACAGAACATACTGGTGTTAGTGAAGTATTACATGAAAGATTTGGAGGTCGTGTTGCTCAGTGTTTTACTGTAGTAAATTCTTTTTACATTTGTTGAATATTTCATGCGTTGTACTGAGTAATTTGTATATTTTTTTAAGTTTTAATTTTAATAATTATAAGATAAAAACTTGTAATTGTGTCAGATGTCTTGATAGAACTTTGAGAGAAAAACATTTATGAAGAACTGTGTTGTAAAAATAATGTTTCAAGATTTCAGTTCATGTCAAAATTAATTATAGATAATATAATACGATAAATGCAATAAAACATTCACTTTTACATACGTGTATTTTAATAATTTTAAACTAAAGCTAATAAAATTTACATAAAGAAAAAAATTGAAATGGAAGTTAGATGGATTGATATGTTTTCAAAGGAAAACACTTCTGTTTTACTGTTGGTGTTAGATAAGGTAAAACAAAATATATATCATAAAATTTACTTTATCAAATGAAAGGAAAACCATTTTCAGGATATTCAGGTGAATAATGAGACCAATTTGTATTAAAAAGAAAACTAACATTAACCTGTGAAGTTAGGCCCTAAAATGATTTGCTGTATATTGATTCTCATGTGAAAATAAATGTTTTCATTCATATGTTGCCAAATTTTGCCTAATTTCTGTACTAAAAAAGATGTATACTTTTCCATCCTAGTTGGTTCTATAACAATAAGAAACTGTAGTTCTGGTGTTCGCTGTACACACCTTAATATTGACACTACAAGGTTTCACTGTCTACATTAAAAGTTAATAACGATTCTAAACCATCATAGTTCAATTTATTTACTCTTTTCTTTACACATTGCAGCAAAGTCAATGAAAATGGATTTTGTAGCATTGTTAAGCAGCTAGCAAAAGAGAATTATTACAATAGAAAACCCACGTTTCTCTGAAAGTCTTTTGATGTCTCAATATCAGTTTCTGTAACCACTGAAGAGTGTTGGCCTGAGAACACTTCTTTTTAATATCATAAGTCTCTGACTGTACGGATATTGAGGTACGAATGACTATTGTAACTTTTATTCAAGTCTTTTACATTACTAATTGTTATCATTATGATTTATGTCCTTGGAACGTAGTTTTAAACACCGGAAATATTAAACAGTTAATTATGAAAAAAATATACATATGATTTGGTGCATAGTTTGTACAAGATGGCTTTTTATACTGTATTAGTGAGACCTTTTTACTGTTCTAATTCACTTCAATTTAAAAACATTAAGTAGAAAGGCTCCTGCTTATTATTAATTGCCTGTTGTATAAAAATGAGTGAAACTTTGTAATGTATGAACAATTACTTTCACTCTAGAATCAATTCATCAGAACTTCTTTCATCAATCTCTGTATCTTAATACTAGTTTGTTTTTTGACAAAATGAGTATTTCAATGTCCATTGTTTATGGTGTTATTGTTATAGGGAAATTTCTTACAAACTCATGTGGTCTGAATAAGAAAAAACTGAATTTTGTTTGTGTGAAGTATACTTTTCATAATGAAGAATGAACTTCATCCAAATATAATTAAATGTACTACTATGGTCATCATTATTGTTGTATATGGACTTGTAAGATTTAGTGAACCACATCTAACAAAGTTTTATTGGTTGTGACCTGTGAATACAATAGAAACTTTCAAATGTTTGCACAGTATTGCATACATTTAATAGAAAATATAGTCTTGAACTGTTGGGTAATTACAACTTGAAAACTTATCATCTGTACATTTTGTTTTAAGTGGAAAGTTAGAAACAACAACTGTTTAAAAAAAGAAATTTCTATTAGAAAAACAGTCAGAAGCATAGTACAGAATATTAGTTGTAATAACTTCTTATCTTCCTCCAAAGTTGTGTCATGTATCACTGAATTAATGTTTTGAACATAAATGTAAAGTTGGCTTCAACATGTTAGATTTTCCTATCATTATTATTTATCTGTTTTAAGTACTTATCTCTGAAGCCCTTGTAATCTTTCATGTTGAGATGTCATGTAGACAACCATATGACTAAAAGATCTTCATTCTCCAACATTCTACATGGTTTATTACCATACTTTAGATTTTATTGTTTATAATCATACTGTTGACTTTACTCAGTGTGAATCACAATATTAACGTTAATTGCTGCTTTGTGTGAATGTTGGAAATCCTATAACTTGTTTTAAGACCTCACTTGAGTAGTCTACATTGAGCATGAAAGAAGATTCTATGTTTGTCTTTATTGATCAAAGTGTTTGAGACTAACTCTGAGTTGTCACTTGTTGGGTTTCATGTTTGTGTGGATATTTGTTTTCAGAATTTCAGCAATTTTCATATGATCATATGGGAAAACAGTCTTATTTTTTAGACATATTTACCTTTGTTGTTGAAGAGCAGGGTTTGACTGTTAGCTTTAATGGTGAAGAAGCTGTTGCTGGCCTAACATTCCTCTTCTGCATCAAGCATTTTCTACTTCAAATCTTAAATTTGTGTTTTGTATGCACAAGGATGCTAATGTCATTAACGATGATTTAATTTTTGAATCTGTATTTTTCATATTCTGATTTTTGAGTTGTTGTTGGCACTGTTAAAAAATGGTTAAAGGGTAATAACTGTTTTAAGAAGGTTAATTTCATCTTCTCATCTGGGATTTCAGCCTTGTACAGTCAATGAACACTTCAACTTTCTTTAAAGATGTTTCTTATACTTTTGGACCTTTGGTAACATGGTTGCCATACCATCTTTCAGCAGAAGTATATTTCTTGTTGGCTACTATGGGTAGGCAAAATACTTCTTGCTCCACTAGTGCTAATGAATTGGGTGTGAAACTGATCATTTTGTGTATCATGATGTACCTAAACTCTTTAGAAGTGAACTTGGGTTACATTTCATCAACTGAACATTGTTCAAACATGTATCAGGACTGTGAACTCATGAGTTTTCATGCACAAAGGGCAAGAGTTTTGTACATTAAAATAATTTTAAATATGCAAGTCTTCAAGTCATGAAACAAACATAACCAATTCAGTTTTGACAGAATGACATAGATTATATTTTGACATTGTTTAGCATTTTATAGTTAATGTCACTAAAAAAACACTTTCTTGGAAGGGCATGTGACAACCCTTTCCAGTAAAATGTATTGATATATTCAGATCATGTAGATACATACAGATTGGAAATTTAGATCATGGATCCCATTGTGGTACCAGAAAGAGGCCTGCAAAAAACTGTATTCTGGCTGTGATAAGCAAAGAACAACTTTTTGTAGTAGATGAGAATCCATTAACACAAAGAATAAATGACAAAACTCAACCTAATTGTACTACCTGAAGCAGCCAGAGGTATCACATTATTTGTTATATCAAAATATACTGTATAAAATATCTAGCGATTACTGTGTGATTGAACCATTGAAACAAACACTAAGAAGAAGATAAACAGGAAGGAATAATGTTATTTTAGACATGGCAGTGTAATGATAAAGCTTTTTGCAAACTACATTGCAGTGTCACTGTTAAAATGCACAGACATAGGATGAGGTATGAATAGACGTGTCAACATGAGATGTAGTGACTTGATGAAACTCCATAATTGTTTAATGTACTCAACCATCAACAGATCAGCAAATTCCCATTGTTTTCAGTCCATAGATTGACAAAAACTCACAATCATTACGAGTAAATAGGTCTACAAAGTATATAACATGAAGTACACATGATATTTAATTTGTAAACATCAGGAGGTCTAATGATTGTATCTGTTTAAAAGTAATTAGACACATTTTTAGTTATTTTTATTTGATAGTTCTTTGTTCTTTTTCTTGGATACTTTTTTAGATTGGAGAAATATGTAATGTCCATGGACCAGCATTTCTGAAATGTAGGAAATTATTCAGGGATATGGTGGAGTAACATCCTGTTGATAACTTTCAATATTCAGAGATATGTTGGAGTAACATCCTGTTGACGACTTTCATTATTTAGGGATATGGTGGAGTAACATCCTGTTGACGACTTTCATTATTCAGGGATATGGTGGAGTAACATCCTGTTGACGACTTTCATTATTCAGGGATATGGTGGAGTAACATCCTGTTGACGACTTTCATTATTCAGGGATATGGTTGTGTAACATCCTGTTGACGACTTTCATCATTCAGGGATATGGTGGAGTAACATCCTGTTGACGACTTTCATTATTCAGGGATATGGTGGAGTAACATCCTGTTGATGACTCATCATTCAGGGATATGGTGGAGTAACATCCTGTTGACGACTTTTATTATTCAGGGATAGGGTGGAGTAACATCCTGTTGACGACTTTTATTATTCAGGGATATGGTGGAGTAACATCCTGTTGACGACTTTCATTATTCAGGGATATGGTTGAGTAACATCCTGTTGACGACTTTCATTATTCAGGGATATGGTGGAGTAACATCCTGTTGACGACTTTCATTATTCAGGGATATGGTGGAGTAACATCCTGTTGACGACTTTCATTATTCAGGGATATGGTGGAGTAACATCCTGTTGACGACTTTCATTATTCAGGGATATGGTGGAGTAACATCCTGTTGACGACTTTCATTATTCAGGGATATGGTTGAGTAACATCCTGTTGACGACTTTCATTATTCAGGGATATGGTTGAGTAACATCCTGTTGACGACCTTCTTCTGTTTTGACTTATCTAGCTCTTCCTTCTCTGGTTAAGTTTCATGGCACCTTGGAGTCTTTGTTCTTGTCATCCTGGTAATGGCATTCCCCTTTTAGTGTTTAGACCAGATTGTATATCATTGTGTTCCCTGGGTTATAATAATGCTATGAACCATCACTACCTGCAACTTGTATTGCAGATCTTCATTGGTTGGTCTGGGGTCTGTAACCACTCCATCAGTAGTGGTGAAGTTGTTGTTGCAGCAGCTGTTGCCAAACATATCTTTGGTAGTAATTACAGTTATGATCTTCTAATTCAACATTTGCTGCCAAGCAGGAGGTCTTGGATAAATATTCAGGTAACATGGTGAACAGTTATCTAAGTTTTTAAAATTGCAGTTCCTTTATGCATGTGCTCTTAATACTCTTTTAATGGTTAGACAAGAAGATACATTTATGACTAGTACTTCTCTGGCTACTGTTTTTAAGCATCAGTATGGTTAGTAGTTGTTGAATATGTTGATAAAAGGTCAAAAGGGTCATCATATTTTCATAGAATATCTTAACCTTTTATGGAGAAATAAAGAGGAAGTAGTTCACTTAATTAACCTTGAAACGTTCACCTCAGTTGATGTAAAGTAAACAAAGTATTATATGAATTCTTTAGCTCTGTGGTCAGATTGGTGTCAATGGAATGTGTAATCATGTACACTTATCTTGTGCTCATGGCTCTCAAATGCACAAACTAGATGATTAAGAAAAACTATTTTGATGGAAGTCTTCATAAAATATTGTCACTACTAATGTGGTTCATCATTTGAGTAGATAACTTTTGTTGATGTGATTAGTAAACCTAAAACATCTAAAGAGAATAACAGCATGTTGAAAAACAACATTACAAGAATATCACTTTGTTGTAGTTCATTTATCAGCCTGGAATACAGATATGCAAATGGACTGCCTCACTGTTTAAGGAACTCTTGTATATTTATGAAATTTTCTGACCTTGAAAACAATATGTGAATTAACTGACCATTTAAGCTACATCAAATGCAAACGATGAATTATCCATTTCTAAAGAAGTATAAATGTTTGAGTTAATGGTACAGGAAACCCAAGATGAGCAAATAAAGAACTTCAGCTTGATACGTTTAAGCCCAAAAAACATTAGTAAAAGAACATAGCATGGAATCACTTAACCTGTGATATCTGTATAAGTATTTATAAATTGAAGCAGGTTTAATAATTACTATCAACTCACAAGGCATGATACTCTGTCAGTATTGCAGCTGAGTATCTCAAAAGGTCTGTAACAAGAAATACTCCACGTTTAACTCAACATAAAGACTAAAAAACCAAGATATTACATGAACTTGTGCTAATACATGATGGCTGCTCTGAGAAAAATTTTAGATGTTAGCACTGGTATGAGAACTGTATGGTGTGTACCATCCAGAGGAAAACTGGCCAACTGGTTCTCATCTCGAGAGGATATTTGGATATCACTTTTCCACTCGTGAAGACTGCAAGTAGTCAATAATACATTAATTGCCTTCAACTACTTCATAAAGTTGATAAATGCTTGTCCGTTGGTCAAAAAGTGAGCACAGAATATTCCAGCTTTGTTAGCCAAGAAAAGAATAAAATGTTTTGGAGCATTAGAAAAAATCCACATGGATTTGGAAACTAACTTCAACATACAAATTGGCCACTATAATTTGAAAGTGTTACATGTGGTGAAATCTCGTACTTCACCCCATTACCCTCACTCTAATGGTTGGGTGGAATGGGTAATGCAAACTATGAAGTTTATGTTTGCAAAGTTTATTTATCCCTACCGAACCAACTGGGACACACTTGCCACATATGGTGATGGCATAAAGACAAATGAAACAAGGATGACCTGTAGACTATTCATGAAACCTGCTCTGTTTGATTGGGAAGTGTTATTCTCTCTAGACGTGATGTACGGTTTTCTGCCACAAGGAGGAGTATCTGGTGTTTTCCAGGGTCCATAGAGTGGTTGAGAAATGCAGCATGCCAACAGAAGTTCTATATCGGGATGGTGTAAGAGCAGACGTTCCAACGCAGCAACTGACTGTGTTATGAGTCAGGAGTACAAAGGCAAGTTGGATTCAACTAGATTGGTCCATTCCTGACATTCTAACAAGATGGTCTTTAATGTATGAGCAACAGAAATTGCGAGGTATGTGATAGGATGCATTCACAAGTCACACACGAACCTTTGAGTTAATGGCTTGACCAGGAGTTTGGAAAGGAACATGATGAGTCAGAGAGGAAGAGGACATCATTTTAAGTCACCCTAATGTAACTGACGAGGAAGATGCAAAGATTTATCTGGTAGGCCATGATAAATGATATGAGGAATTGTTGGAAATGAAAAAGACTATTATCTCTGTCTTTTGGGTGTAGGGGGGGGACTAATATCAACTTCCCAATCGATGTATATAGGATGGATTATCGAAGCTTAGATTATCATTAGGTTGAGCACCTGATAATCGAAAGAAAGCGTCGTTTCTTACTTTGCGAGATACTGAAGGTGATGAATGTACCACAATGTAGGAGTATGGCTCAATTATTGACTGCTACAAAATCATGTGACTGAACAAATAAGTAATTGAAAGGGTACTGTGACCCCTTACTTTCTGAGCTAGTGATTGAATATTGTAGTGCAAAATATTGGCCATTATTTCTAAAAAAAATCAGCGATTTGACTGAGAAGGTATTTCGTTAATCTTCGTTGGAAATCCTTTCGATCTACAGTATACAATTTCCAGCTTTCTTGAAGTTTGTATTGGAGGATACCAGTAACAGCAAAAATTGTAATCGTAGTAAATAGATGACTTTTATTTAAAAAGTCTTAATTTGTCAGTGATTGGATATGTCAACAAGGCTTGAAATATGAATGAGGTGGATTTGATGGTCCCTTGAAGGTATTACTATTATTAAAGATGTAACTTCATCAAGCAACCCAAATATTATCAAATTAGTCATGTGGTAATCAGAGGCAAGCTGTATTAGCTGTTAGAGTTCTTGAAAAACATAATAGCAATATATATGTTTAACCAAATAAATGCTTGTGCCACATGCTGTAGAATCATTACAGAGTATTTCCTAAGTGTAATTTTCAACAAATTAATTCAAATAAAGCAATTATGCAAAACGTGCAGTAATAACCAAGGGCAGAAGACTACAACAAGGGTATGAAAGAAAGGATTTGATCTTTGTATAAAGAATTGAACGATAAGAGTTGACTGTCATAACTAACCTGGAAAGCATTATTGGAAAATACAGTGTATCTGTTGTTTACATTAGTGACTGTTTAGTTTTGACACTGAAGCAGTAGGCAAATAGATAATAGTAATTTTTTTATGAAAAGAGAAAAAGAACAAAGAGACGCACAACAAAGAGTTGGTTTTCGTTTATTTCATCGTAGTTATATGGGAGTTGGTTAAAACCAACCATCCAATGAATAAATGTGATTTTTACCAAACTTGCTACCCAATTTGTAAATTGAGAAGAGTCTCTAAATAAAGAAAATGAGAGCACTGATAAAGAATAATGGTCAAACGTGAGGTTAGGAAAACTTTACCAAAATCAGTTACTGTATAGTAAACCACAACAGCCTTCATTCTAATTCCTTCGTAATGGAATTAGTTGCTGTATATATGGCAGTCACATATAACTTGGCTTGGAATGAGGCTCGTTTGTAAAGTACTAAATGTATGTACTCATTGTTTGACAGGGATGGTAGAGAGAATCCCACCTCCAAGAAGCTATTCGAATGGAAATCTAGGGAATCCGGAGATCAGAAAATCCTCAGGTTACTCAAATAGGCGTTTCACAGATGTTAAGATGTATTACTTGTTTAGTACTTCATGTCAGAGACCAAGGTTATAAGTGCACATTATGAATGTTTAATCCATGCACTGAGCTGAATCTTTGACTAATTACAATTTATTCAACCTTGAATTTGCATAAGGACTTTCAATATTTCATGTCTACCAGCTAGCCATTGGTTATCCTATCCTTGCTCATAGGTAGTTGTGGTTATTATCTTCAATACCTATTTTTATCATGGATTTTAGCTCTACCTATGAAATCTCCAAAGTTCTCCAGGAAATTCAAAACTTTTTATATAGTAAGAGGTGTGAAGTTGTCGTAACGAAAGATATTGTTGAGCTGTTTGAAGCTAGCAAATCCATGGATTAAGACGTGTCGCTTGCAGGGAGGTTCTCAGCTAAAGGAGTCGAGCCTGTAAGTAGTTCAATAGCTGGAGTCTTTGCTACTGTTGATGCTGGCTATGGCGGTTAAAACCGAAGAACAATGGTGCCCAGTGACATGCTCCACTGTGAAATAAAGCATTACCATGAGGAGCTGGTGAGAAATTTTCTAGCATATTCAATGGGATCAATATATCCTGAAGCAAAATGAGAGCTTTTTTGGCATAAGGATCGTCCACTAAAGGGCATCTAGTACTTGGGAAGATGGAGATAGAACAAGCTCCAGTAAGACTTTGATGTCACTCTGAAGACCAATTCAATATTGAGGTGGATGAGCAAGATGACTCCTGCTATCAACGAGCAGTCTCAACTTCGATGTTGTCGACCGAGTCATTCAAAAGATGGGTGCAGTTATGGCATCTTTACTGATATATAACATTGGACTGTCTCCATCACGAGACAGTAGCTTAAAGGTTTTAAACGTGCGTGTCTTTGTTAAAAGGTTTTTATTGTTTTCTTTTATTTATTTTTTCCTTTTTATTTTACTAAGTAATAACCAGTATTTTCTTAAAGTGAACCTTCTAGTTATTTACTACTTTTCGATATTTCATTATTTGTAATTATAAATCTGCACTTGCACATTTTTGTTTTTATTATATTCATCATTAACAGATTTTTTTATGTATTTTTCTTTTTGAAAATTCTTTTTACACTAGTATTAAATCAGTATATTTTGTTGTAGAAAATTTAAAGCCAATAGTTGGATTTCGTTTATTTCATCGTAGGGTTTATTAAACATGTATAATTTTAATATTTCTAATTTATTAAAGATTAAAGGTAAAAGGCTGCACCTTGTTAACAATGCAATGTTTTATATTTTATCTATTTTTTTAGATTTAAAGTTAAAATATTACGTTTTATTATTGCAGTTAGATTTAAGTTATTTCTAAAGAACTTTGATTTTCTATTGACATGGAATTCACTGTTAAAGACTTGAGTTGTTTATTTGGTGTGTACTTATTTTTATGTACCTAAGAAAGTTAACGTGATTGGTGGCCATGATGTGTATTTAAAGTTTATTTGTTTTAAAATTAATTTTAAATGTCGAGTTTAGGATAAGTCTGAAACAGACAAGGAAGCAACTAGTGATATACAGGGATAGTATACATTTTCCACCCATTTTTAGTTGTATAGAATTTTCTAAACTTTTTCGTATTTGCTTATATGCAGTTTTAGCATAAACACGTGGTATAGAAAGTAGATAATACAAAGTCTCCGTACTCTCCTTAGAGGACATTGCAGTAATAAAGCATCTGTGTAGAAAGAATCAACAACTGTAATATTCTTTGCTGATTGAATTGACAAGATGTGTATGTTAAAGTCACTCAATGCTGTAGAAGAAAAATATATCATAAAATAAAGCTGCTGACTTGAAAATGGAATCAAATTTCGTGGTTTAGTTTTACAGAGAGTTTTCCAAGTGAAGACCATACTTTGAGAAAGAAAAGGATCTAAGCCCTATCCTATAGAAACTACAGAGTCATGAGTATGCTTTCACGATTCAATTGTACTGGGAGTTCTTTGAGTAAAGACCATACTTTAAGATCATAACGTTTTTGTTTATGAGATATATTTCGGGAGTGAAAAGTTGTGGACCTGAGTATAACATAATATAATGTGTGCAGGTATGCTGTGATTTGTTTTTTAATGAAGGTTGTGTTCATTTCCTTAAGCTGGTCCAATCTCAATAGTTCTAATAAGCAAGAAAACTCAGTCTAGTTTCTTAACATGGAATAATTTATAAATTTCTTGGTTGAACCTGTTGGTATTAGTGAATCTAACAATCTGATGCTTGTAAGGAAGTAAGCTCACCTGAAAATGCCACAGATCTTTAGCTTAAGTTAATTTTATACTTGAGTTAATGACAGATTAAGGTATATATTTTTCATTTTTTTATTTACTTGATTATGTAGTCTTGATTATGTTTCCTTTTGTTTTCACTTTCACTTAATTTTATGCTATTTTTAGTCGTTTTGTGCTTTAAGTTTTTACGTTTTTCAAATTTTATAAAGTTTTAAAATTATGTTGGAAACTATTTAATAGTTACATTGAATTATCATCTTAAGCAGTATTAGACAATAAAGTGAAAAGAAACTGTTGGGTGATAGACTTGAACCTTGGGCTTCTAGCTAACGAAAACAATGTTTTAATATCAAGCTAGGCAGAAGTATGAAT
The DNA here is from genome assembly GCF_004210375.1 of Tachypleus tridentatus. Classification (NCBI taxonomy): domain Eukaryota; kingdom Metazoa; phylum Arthropoda; class Merostomata; order Xiphosura; family Limulidae; genus Tachypleus; species Tachypleus tridentatus. Next base: position 115,722,578 of record NC_134828.1, read on the forward strand.
TGTTTACATTAATTTCCATTCTCGCCATGAGTATGTGTTTTTACGGTCAAGCATTTTTCTGGTTAACTAACTACTACCAAAGCAAAAGTTATACAAGCCTAAACAGTCTCGTATGTGATGAGAGATGACGAGAAAACCCACTTGTAGAGAAAAACGGCTGGTTTGGGTTTTTACATTTGGGTTTGGGTTTTGTGTGTGTATCCGTAATAATAAAAGAGCGCATTTGTTTGTCTGTATGTTTGTGTGTGACTGCCATAGTTCTAAGAGGAAAGAGTCTAGAAACCTGAAAATTTGCACGCATACTAAGTGGACTCTGAGGGTGTACAACTGTGTGTTATTACTTATCTTATCCAGGTGCGATCGCGTAAGCACATCTTTTTATTGAGGCAAGCTAGTAAAAAACCATATAGAAAAGAAGTGGTCCATTATATCACATTGGCATATTTATCTAGAATATATCAACCTTATATTCCAAGCGAATCCGGGTACGTTCTCTTGTGTGTGTGTGTATATATATAAATATCTGTCATATGCTGGAAAACTTTTGAAGCCTGTCGTCAGGTCCTGAATAAAAGTCTTTCCATATGTAGCTTACAGGCTAGCACAAAGCTTCAATATACATTTTTTATCTTTATCAAATTAGGCGCAGAAATATTACCTTTACTTTTGTGGTTAGATTTTACAGTTTAAATTATTATTTGTTCGTGAAATTACTAATCTTAAATCTTTGTTTAGTTGGCATAAAAGAAGACAATGTTTTATATTCTGAAATCCAACGTCAATTTCATTTGTCCATATTCATTCACTCATCTTTCCCTGCTGACTCAGCGATAAGTCTTCAGACTTATAGCGCTAAAACCTGGTTTAGATACCCGTGATGAGCACATAACAGATTAACTGATAATGTAGCTTCGTGCTCAACAGCAAACAAAGGAACCCACTCTAGTTACAAACACACATTTCCACTTACACCTATAAATCAGTACTGATTGGTTCAGCAGGGCCCGATATAGCCAAGTGGTTGAGGAGTTCGACTCGCAATGTGAAGGTCGCGAGTTCGAATCCCCGTCACACCAAACATGCTTGTCCTTTCAGCCGTGGAGACATTATAGTGTGACGATCAATCCCACTATTTGTTGGTAAAAGAGTAGCCCAACAGTTGGCGGTGGATGGTGATGACTAGCTGCTTTCCCTCTAGTCTTACACAGCTGAATTAGGGAGGTATAGTGCAGATAACCCTTGTGTAACTTTGAGTAAAATTCAAAACAAACACACAAATAAAGTTCGGCAGTTACTCTGACATTTAGTGTTATTGTCACTAAACAGTGGTAGGTCTTTGGGATAATTAGCTTATGGTTTATGCTTTTAGATAACTTAGACACTTTAATGTCATGACTGTAGATATAGTGAATTAATACAACGTATTGCTTCCAGCAAGATATTAGTCAGGATAGCGTATTTTGCGTTCGTGAAAATGTCCATAATCTTGGTCATCGGGATAATTATATGAACGTATTTGTGATGGGTTGCCCTGGCGATGGATTTACGCAATTCTATCGACGCATGCGTTTGTGGCTTCTGTCATAGTGTGGAATACTAGTACTCGTCTGGGTAGAAAGAAGTTGACGCCTTGAATTGGCGAGATGATAGAATTAGAATTCTAACAAAGAGAAAGGGAATAAGGTTTTTGCATAACTTCCAGCTTCGTTTCTAACAGTTGACAATGCCTCTTCAAACTGCAGAAGTACGTTCTATGGCTGAAGACGAACCAGATCTGAAAGCCATTAAACAAGGTCAGATATAATGATAAGTAATTTTAAGCTGCTATATATATATATGTAAAACCAATAATGAATCAAACTTACTTTGAAGTATATACATACAAGATAAACTTAAGGATATTTTAGTAACAGTGGTAGCTTGGAGCCATCTCTTATATTCTAGTGTGCTAAAATATCATAAACGTTTACAACATTCAAATGATGTTTATTTTTTGGTTTATTTTATTTATATATTACAAATCGTAAGATTTTTAGAACATTTTAGAATAGCCTTATTAAATATTTTTAGTGTACTCTATTAGATGAAACGTACAATATCAGCAGTTATTTCATTATATTGTATATTTATAACTTATTGTATTACGTTACCAATATTGTTTTTCATCATATCTAATTGGGAAAGTATTTTTAAAAGGAAACAACGTCCAGGACGTTCTTTACTTGTTCCTTGTGACAAGAACAAAATGGATATTTGTTCCTCACATGTTGTATTACACGAACAGGGATCCTAGAGTGACTGTTCATGCTAACCACGAAGTCTAAACAACTAGTATTGACATGATTATTACGAGAATACTAAAATGATGGACGTTAAAAGTTAATTTTAATTTCTTGACGAACTACAGTTTATTTACGATACATAAATGTACGTGAAAATTTTAAAAATACCTAGCCGTTTCAATAACAAGTTTAAACATTTATAAAATAAAAGTAGAACCTTAATACAAATTTGCATTGCTCAATTACAGTAAAAAACAATGAAGGTATTATTTCTTAAATAGATAAAATACGTCTTTGTTTGGCGCTGTAAAAAGTAAAATTATATTATTGTTGATCTTAAATTATTTATAAAAGAAGGTCATCCATCTATACTGAATAACGCTAGACATGCTATGAGACAATTCTTGAATCAGACATGTTCGCTTATCGATCGGGGAGTGTCTAATACTAAGAAGGAAAGGCGACAGCAGGCAATACACGGAGAAGAAATTGCTTGTGTATTTAGACAGTATCTTGTCTGCAAAACACGTATCAAACATGCCAAGTTACACTGTATTCCGCACTACGTTATTTAACAGATTCGCAACTATTCAAACAATCTAATCATTTGTATCGATATGAAAATATTTCAGAAAGTAGGGATCTTATTAAAGTATTGGAGAAATATAGAAATTATCTGATTAAAATATTTGAGAAAGTTAGTATAGGACCTCAGTAAAATTTTGTTTTATATAATTTGTTCCTTAACTAAGGAGATTAGACAAAGTATATCAGTAAACCGTTCAATTAATCAGTGTTTTATTAGGTTTAGAACTCTAAGACTAACTTTGTGGGTAAATACTGTTAATTTCTTCACTGTAGTGGAAACATATACGGTGCACGACTAACTATAGAACTTTCATTTTAACCTTAAAAAGTCAGATATAGGAACATGTGAGTTTGTTTTGTAATTTTCTACCACTATGAGAAAGTTTGCTAATTTCAGATAAATGATGAAATAGTAAAACGTATAATTTTCGTTTTTATTGTGTGTTTAAAAATAGACATGGCGTCAGAGAGCTGCTCGTCTGTGAACGTGACAGTGATAGGCTTAATTGAAATTTTACTAGAAAACGTCAGCATCCCCTAAAAAATGTAGAATTTGTTGTTCTACTTTCTAATTATGTATTCTTAATATGTATTTAATTTTGTTTCGTTATCAGCAGTGGCTAAAATACCAGAATAAACTTTTCCACTGGCGGAAAATTAGGCCTAATTGTACTTTACTTTTCGACTTTACAAATGATCAGTGGCCCGGCAGGGCCAGGTGGTTAAGGCACTCGACTCGTAATCCGAGGGTTACGGGTTCGAATCCCCGTCACACTAAATATACTCGCCCTTTCAACCGTAAGGACGTTATAATACTACGGTCAATCCCACTATTTGTTGGTAAAAGAGTAGCCCAAAAGTTGGTGGTGGGTGGTGATGACGAGCTGCCTTACCTCTAGTCTTACACTGCTAAATTAGGGATGGCTAGCGCAGATAGCCCTCGAGTTGCTTTGCACGAAATTTAAAACAAACCAAACAAATGATCAAAATTTCCTTTTAAAATTTTTGATACTTCAGAAGTATTTACCATTAGAAGTCGACAAGTTAAGAACTATCAGCGAAAGGAAGACCTTTACAATTATTTTATATTAGAGCAAAGATATTCAGATTAGTATCTTATATTTTTTCATGACCCTTAAAAATTACTTTTCAATGGTTATGACGATCATTTAAAGAAACTGGAAATAATGGACGATACTGTCATCTCTATTAATGAAACACTCCTAAACAATAATTCTAAGTTTTACCTTTTGCACTATAAAATAGCTTGTATACCTAGAAATTCACACTAGAGATATGGCTTTACTTTACTAAAATCTGTACGTAGCTTTTGTAGATTCCAGTTGTCATGAACGCATTCTTTGCCAGATAAATGCTCCATCTTTACCAAATGTTACTTTATTAGAAAGTACGTGTCCCGTCAGATAACTCCAGAGATAACCGTCTTACACTTGATAAAGCAAAAACATCAAAACCTCATCATGCTCCGAGATTAAAACGCCCCAATTTCACGGTCACACCACTAACACCGAGGGCAGGACAATGGCGAAGTTCATACATGGCAGTTATTAGTGATAACTCTTCAAGTCACATTTACTATAACAAAACATTATCGACTTACGTTAGTACACCTGATCAGTAACTTAAAATACATGAAATCATATGGGGGGGGACAAAAACCAGTATTGTTCCAAATTAAAATGCATAGCCAGTTTAGTTCCCATAATCAACACCGAAATATCCTTGATTTCAAGAAAGTAAATTGGGTATTATATAATAGCTATTTGGACAGCGAGTTACCAGAACCTAAATACACAGCTAAATCTCAAGAAGATATACCATAATACTACAATAAGGTAACAACGAGCCATAACCAAAACTATAGGTGATACAATTCCCCCAAGAAAGAACAGATAACGACCCCGAATTACTAAAGACTTACACCAGAAATCCACTAACTCATTTCAACAGGGCGCAGACTCCGCAGAGGATTCGAAGTCACAAGAAACCAATAAATCAAACCGCAAATAAAGACAGCCAATAATAAAACGGAAAGACCAATCATAGTGCAACATAGGGATAACTGTAAATACAAACTACATTTATCTTAAACCTTACCAACCGCTTTCTGTCAGACATTTAAAGTATATGCCGCGAAACAACCGACTAGAACAAAAAAATACGATTGTCTCTACTGGTGTCCAGTAATCATCTTCTGTGAACACTGTAACATATCTTTTCTGTACTTTCACCAACACAGTCATTCCATTAACGATGTTACTGTCATCGGCATTGAAACAGTATTCAAAACTAAAGCAGATAGAGAGATAGAAGAAGCTTATTGGATTGTTAATCTAAACACTGTTCAACCTTTCAGAATTAATCTAGATTATGATCTCCGTTTAGTGGTTTCATCTCTGTCAGAAAAGTAACTCTATTTCTTGCTCATTTTCTCATGTAATTATGAAAGCTGAATTTCCTAAAACTCATTGTTTGTTTGAGATAATATTGCATACTTGTTTTTATAAATTGATTAATGTAACATATATTTTTTCAGTCAGTCTCTAGGTGTCACCTTTATTTTAACTAAACGTGTAAGTATAGATTTAAATATATATATATACATATCTAACTATTCCTGAAGTATCAGGTCATCTCTTAAGTAATGTCTGATTTTAGGTTCAGAAAAAAGGAAAGGATTTCAAACGTTTTTAATGTTATTTAATCAATAATGTATGTTCCATTATTATTAATTACTTCCTGCCAACGATTCACAAGCTTCTGAATGTCACTTCTATAAAACTATTGGGGTTTGGAGGTAAATAATATAGAGGGGGTAGTTTGACATTTTCATGTGTTTCAAGCTCTTTTCAATGAAGATAGTTCTGCAAACATCGGAATAGATGATAATCAGATGGGATAAGGTCTGGAGAATAAGGAGGATGTGGAAGTTTATCCCAGTCTAGCTCTTCAGTCCTTACAGATGTGACCCTTGCTGTATGGGGTCGTGCCTTATCCTGGTGTGATACAACACCTTTATGATTGATCAAAGCAGGCCTTTTTTCTTTCAGTGCAACATTCAGACGCTCTAACTGTTGGCAGTAGATGTGTGATGTAATCGTTACATTGAGTGGAAACAACTCAAAGTGGATCACACCAACAATATCCCACCAACAAGACTTTCTTAGGGTGGAGGTCCATTTCGGGCTGGGCTTTAACAAATTTACCTGCACTGAGCTCTTGTCTGAGCCGCTTAACATTTTTATAAACTATCCGTTTTTCATCTCCAGTCACCTGTTCTAAAAAGGTGAGTTACGTTCACGAGAGTGCAGAGAAATGCAAATGATCTCTCTTGCTCTAAGGTTAGCTTCTGTCAAATCATGGGGAACCCATTTTCCAAGTTTTGACACCTTTTTAAGCTGTTGCAGATGACGGTGAACTGTTGAATGGATTGAATTAAGGTTCTGTGCCAGTCCTTCAACTATTAAAACACAATCTTCATCAAATGCAGTCAGCAGCAAGTCATTAATAAACTCAAGAGAACAACGCATCACTTAAACTGTAGTCACCTGATCTGAACTTCTGAAACAACCTTTGACATTTTGTTTCATTGAGAGACTCCACACCATAAACACCTTGAATGTTTCCTGTAGTTTCTGCTCCACTATTGCTTTTTTTAAACTTGTAAAGCATTATATGCCTAATGTGCTCCTCAGATACATTTGTCTTCATAAGGGTTTATTTGATTAATTATCGGCTTTATTGTACCGGAAATGAGACGCTTACAACAGTACATAGAGATATACATATTTCCTGGAAAACCGGATGACCTTCATGATGTCACGAAACCCTCTTTATATGTATCACTCATTCGATTACACCACCATTTCCAGTTTGCCCACTTTTCGATAGCGCTCTGGTCAGCCCATTAATCTTAATTACTCTGACAAAACATTCGCTACCTCTCAGGCCCGGCATGGCCAGATGGTTAAGGCCCTCGACTCCCAATCCGAGGGTCGCGGGTTCGTATCCTCGTCACACCAAACTTGCTCGCACTTTCAGCCGTGGGGACGTTATAATGTGACGACCAATCCCACTATTCGTTGGTAAAATAGTAGCCCAAGAGTTGGCGATGGGTGGTGATGACTAGCTACCTTCCCTCTAGTCTTACAGTGCTAAATTAGGGACGGCTAGCGCAGAGAACCCTCGTGTAGCAATGCGCGAAATTCAAAAGAAACAAACAAATCGTTAACCCTCAGAATAACAAGTTTGACAATGAAAATTTTAATACAATAATTCATCAGTCACTGACAACTAAAGGTTCTGAACTTGCAACTATCACAGACTATTAACTGACATCTCAACCATAATCCCTACAGTAGATTTCCAAATATAGCTCTTTAAACTTAAAAGCAGTGCACCAGACAAAGACAGTGTTCAAAACATTATATGTAGAGAAAATTTTTTATGTAGAGGAGCGAAAATTTTTCTCAACTCAAACCAGTCATTTTTATATATATATGTTTCTCTACAAGTGGGTTTTCTCGTCATCACTGAGCTCGAAATATTGTAATTACACACTCATCTCACAAATTTTCAGAGCACCTTACAAATATATACAATTTGTCTGTGCTTACTGGATATCTTCCAAGAACGTGTAATTCAGCTATCATCATTGCTGCCGTTTTAACATAGTTATCCAATGATGTCCCCATCCAATGTTTGTAATTCGTTCATTTCTTAGTCTGCTACTCTTTTCTCATTCATTGTTTGTTTTGTTTGTTTTTGAATTTCGCACAAAGCTACTCGAGGACTATCTGCGCTAGCCGTCCCTAATTTAGCACTGTAAGACTAGAGGGAAGGCAGCTAGTCATCACCACCCACCACCAACTCTTGGGCTACTCTTTTACCAACGAAAAGTGGGATTGATCGTCACATTATAACGCCCACACGGCTTAAAGGGCGAGCATGTTTGGTGCGACGGGGATGCGAACCCACGACCATCAGATTACAAGATGAACGCCTTAACCCACTTGGCCATGCCGAGCCCTTCTCATTCATTTCATTTTATTAGTCGTTGTATTACATTTCTTCTAATTATATATTTACTTTTCTTGTTCTCTAAGTTTCATCATTTGTCTTGTGTCCTGTCCAAGATAATTTCAGTATTCATCTATAGACCAATGGTTTAAATCTCTTGTCCAAGATAATTTCAGTATTCATCTATAGACCAATGGTTTAAATCTCTTGTCCAAGATAATTTCAGTATTCATCTATAGACCAATGGTCCAAATCTCCTGTCCAAGATAATTTCAGTATTCATCTACAGGTCAATGGTCCAAATCTCCTGTCCAAGATAATTTCAGTATTCATCTACAGGTCAATGGTCCAAATCTCCTGCCCAAGATAATTTCAGTATTCATCTACAGGTCAATGGTCCAAATCTCCTGCCCAAGATAATTTCAGTATTCATCTACAGGTCAATGGTCCAAATCTCCTGTCCAAGATAATTTCATTATTCACCTATAAGTCAATGGTCCAAATCTCCTGTCCAAGATAATTTCATTATTCACCTATAGGTCAATGGTCCAAATCTCCTGTCCAAGATAATTTCATTATTCACCTATAGGTCAATGGTCCAAATCTCCTGTCCAAGATAATTTCATTATTCACCTATAGGTCAATGGTCCAAATCTCTCTACCTTAACATATTTTACACACTTCTTCACCGTATTATAGGATTGATGGTACATAACATCTGATTAACTTTACCTGGGTTGTTATATCAGTGTTTCTTGATGTGGATGATGTTCTCATGTTGCTAAATACACGAGTGGCTATTTCTATTATTTAAATTTTCGCTATGCTTTTACCCTACTTGCACACGTGTCCGAAATATAATAACATTTCTATTTGTTCAGTTGATGTTCACTCCATAGTTATATTGACAGTAAGATTTCAGGTACACCTTGATTAGTACTATTGATCTGTTCTTTTTTGTATTCATTTCCATTCAGTGGTGTCTTCTTTCATCATTTACTTTGTTTATAAATTTGATACACTTGAAATTAGAGGTGCTGTATCATCGCCGTATCTCAGGTTGTTTATGTTAATTCCATTAATTACAATTCCTTTTATATCTTCTATTACTCTAAATACTTTTCTCTGTTTAGACTGAACAAATTAGACGATAATACATACTTATCTGACACCTTTCTTGATCTTAAACCCAATTCTTATTCCCTGTTCTGTTCTTACTATTGGTGTTTGTTACTAGTACACCTGAAGCTCTGTTGTTACTCCCTGTTCTGTTCTTACAATTGGTGTTTGTTACTAGTACATCTTGAGCTGTGTTGTTACTCCCTGTCCTGTTCTTACTATTGGTGTTTGTTACTAGTACATCTTAAGCTCTGTTGTTACTCCCTGTTCTGTTCTTACTATTGCTGTTTGTTAGTAGTACATCTTAAGCTTTGTTGTTACTCCCTGTTCTGTTCTTACAATTGCTGTTTGTTATTAGTACATCTTAAGCGCTGTTGTTACTCCCTGTTCTGTTGTTACAATTGGTGTTTGTTACTAGTACATCTTAGGCTGTGTTGTTACTCCCTGTTCTGTTCTTACTATTGGTGTTTGTTACTGGTACATCTTGAGCTCTGTTGTTACTCCTTGTCCTGTTCTTACAATTGGTGTTTGTTACTAGTACATTCTAAGCTTTGTTGTTACTCCCTGTTCTGTTCTTACAATTACTGTTTGTTATTAGTACATCTTAAGTGCTGTTGTTACTCCCTGTTCTGTTGTTACAATTGGTGTTTGTTACTAGTACATCTTAAGCTGTGTTGTTATTCCCTGTTCTGTTCTTACTATTGGTGTTTGTTACTAGTACAACTTAAGCTCTGTTGTTACTCCCTCTTCTGTTCATACTATTGGTGTTTGTTACTAGTACATCTTAAGCTCTGTTGTTACTCCCTCTTCTGTTCTTACTATTGGTGTTTGTTACTAGTACATCTTAAGCTCTATTGTTACTCCCTGTTCTGTTCTTACTATTGCTGTGTGTTACTAGTACATCTTAAGCTCTGTTGTTACTCCCTGTTTTATTCTTACTATTGCTGTTTGTTACTAGTACATCTTAAGCTTTGTTGTTACTCCCTGTTCTGTTCTTACAATTGCTGTTTGTTATTAGTACATCTTAAGCGCTGTTGTTACTCCCTGTTCTGTTGTTACAATTGGTGTTTGTTACTAGTACATCTTAAGCTGTGTTGTTACTCCCTGTTCTGTTCTTACTATTGGTGTTTGTTGCTGGTACATCTTGAACTCTGTTGTTACTCCTTGTCGTGTTCTTACTATTGGTGTTTGTTACTAGTACATCCTAAGCTTTGTTGTTACTCCCTGTTCTGTTCTTACAATTACTGTTTGTTATTAGTACATCTTAAGCGCTGTTGTTACTCCCTGTTCTGTTGTTACAATTGGTGTTTGTTACTAGTACATCTTAAGCTCTGTTGTTACTCCCTCTTCTGTTCTTACTATTGGTGTTTGTTACTAGTACATCTTAAGCTCTGTTGTTACTCCCTGTTCTGTTATTACTATTGCTGTTTGTAACTAGTACATCTCAAGCTCTGTTGTTACTCCCTGTTCTGTTCTTACTATTGGTGTTTGTTACTAGTACATCTTAAGCTCTGTTGTTACTCCCTGTTTTATTTTTACTATTGGTGTTTGTTACTAGTACATCTTAAGCTCTGTTGTTACTCCCTGTTTTGTTCTTACTATTGGTGTTTGTTACTAGTACATCTTAAGCTCTGTTGTTACTCCCTGTTTTGTTCTTACTATTGGTGTTTGTTATTAGTACATCTTAAGCGCTGTTGTTACTCCCTCTTCTGTTCTTACTATTGGTGTTTGTTACTAGTACATCTTAAGCTCTATTGTTACTCCCTCTTCTGTTCTTACTATTGGTGTTTGTTACTGGTACATCTTAAGCTCTGTTGTTACTCCCTCTTCTGTTCTTACTATTGGTGTTTGTTACTAGTACATCTTAAGCTCTGTTGTTACTCCATCTTCTGTTTATACTATTCGTGTTTGTTACTGGTACATCTTAAGCTCTGTTGTTACTCCCTGTTCTGTTCTTACTATTGCTGTTTGTTACTAGTACATCCTAAGCTCTGTTGTTACTCCCTGTTCTGTTGTTACAATTGGTGTTTGTTACTAGTACATCTTAAGCTGTGTTGTTACTCCCTGTTCTGTTCTTACTATTGGTGTTTGTTACTGGTACATCTTGAGCTCTGTTGTTACTCCTTGTCGTGTTCTTACTATTGGTGTTTGTTACTAGTACATCCTAAGCTTTGTTGTTACTCCCTGTTCTGTTCTTACAATTACTGTTTGTTATTAGTACATCTTAAGCGCTGTTGTTACTCCCTGTTCTGTTGTTACAATTGGTGTTTGTTACTAGTACATCTTAAGCTCTGTTGTTACTCCCTCTTCTGTTCTTACTATTGGTGTTTGTTACTAGTACATATTAAGCTCTGTTGTTACTCCCTGTTCTGTTATTACTATTGCTGTTTGTAACTAGTACATCTCAAGCTCTGTTGTTACTCCCTGTTCTGTTCTTACTATTGGTGTTTGTTACTAGTACATCTTAAGCTCTGTTGTTACTCCCTGTTTTGTTTTACTATTGGTGTTTGTTACTAGTACATCTTAAGCTCTGTTGTTACTCCCTGTATTGTTCTTACTATTGTTTGTTACTAGTACATCTTAAGCTCTGTTGTTACTCCCTGTTTTGTTCTTACTATTGGTGTTTGTTACTAGTACATCTTAAGCTCTGTTGTTACTCCCTGTTCTGTTCTTACTATTGGTGTTTGTTACTAGTACATCTTAAGCTCTGTTGTTACTCCCTCTTCTGTTCTTACTATTGGTGTTTGTTACTAGTACATCTTAAGCTCTATTGTTACTCCCTCTTCTGTTCTTACTATTGGTGTTTGTTACTGGTACATCTTAAGCTCTGTTGTTACTCCCTCTTCTGTTCTTACTATTGGTGTTTGTTACTAGTACATCTTAAGCTCTGTTGTTACTCCATCTTCTGTTTATACTATTCGTGTTTGTTACTGGTACATCTTAAGCTCTGTTGTTACTCCCTGTTCTGTTCTTACTATTGCTGTTTGTTACTAGTACATCCTAAGCTCTGTTGTTACTCCCTGTTCTGTTCTTACTATTGGTGTTTGTTACTAGTACATCTTAAGCTCTATTGTTACTCTCTGTTCTGTTCTTACTATTGCTGTGTGTTACTAGTACATCTTAAGCTCTGTTGTTACTCCCTGTTTTATTCTTACTATTGCTGTTTGTTACTAGTACATCTTAAGCTGTGTTGTTAGTCCCTGTTCTGTTCTTACTATTGCTGTTTGTTACTAGTACATCTTAAGCTCTGTTGTTACTCCCTCTTCTGTTTTTACTATTGGTGTTTGTTACTGGTACATCTAAAGCTCTGTTGTTACTCCCTGTTCTGTTCTTATTATTGCTGTTTGTTACTAGTACATCTTGAGATCTGTTGTTACTTCTTGTCCTGTTCTTACTATTGGTGTTTGTTACTAGTACATCCTAAGCTCTGTTGTTACTCCCTGTTCTGTTCTTACTATTGGTGTTTGTTACTAGTACATCTTAAGCTCTGTTGTTACTCCCTGTTCTGTTCTTACTATTGCTGTTTGTTACTAGTACACCTGAAGCTCTGTTGTTACTCCCTCTTCTGTTCTTACTATTGGTGTTTGTTACTAGTACATCTTAAGCTCTGTTGTTACTCCCTGTTCTGTTCTTACTATTGGTGTTTGTTACTGGTACATCTTAAGCTCTGTTGTTACTCCCTGTTCTGTTCTTACTATTGGTGTTTGTTACTAGTACATCTTAAGCTCTGTTGTTACTCCCTGTTTTGTTCTTACTATTGGTGTTTGTTACTAGTACATCTTAAGCTCTGTTGTTATTCCCTGTTCTGTTCTTACTATTGGTGTTTGTTACTAGTACAACATAAGCTCTGTTGTTACTCCCTCTTCTGTTCTTACTATTGGTGTTTGTTACTAGTACATCTTAAGCTCTGTTGTTACTTTCTCTTCTGTTCTTACTATTGGTGATTGTTACTGGTACATCTTAAGCTCTGTTGTTACTCCCTCTTCTGTTCTTACTATTGGTGTTTGTTACTAGTACATCTTAAGCTCTGTTGTTACTCCATCTTCTATTTTTACTATTCGTGTTTGTTACTGGTACATCTTAAGCTCTGTTGTTACTCCCTGTTCTGTTCTTACTATTGCTGTTTGTTACTAGTACATCTTGAGCTCTGTTGTTACTCCTTGTCCTGTTCTTACTATTGGTGTTTGTTACTAGTACATCCTAAGCTCTGTTGTTACTCCCTGTTCTGTTCTTACTATTGGTGTTTGTTACTAGTACATCTTAAGCTCTGTTGTTACTCCCTCTTCTGTTCTTACAATTGCTGTTTGTTATTAGTACATCTTAAGCTCTGTTGTTACTCCCTCTTCTGTTCTTACTATTGGTGTTTGTTACTAGTACATCTTAAGCTCTATTGTTACTCCCTGTTCTGTTCTTACTATTGCTGTTTGTTACTAGTACATCTTAAGCTCTGTTGTTACTCCCTGTTTTATTCTTACTATTGCTGTTTGTTACTAGTACATCTTAAGCTTTGTTGTTACTCCCTGTTCTGTTCTTACAATTGCTGTTAGTTATTAGTACATCTTAAGCGCTGTTGTTACTCCATGTTCTGTTGTTACAATTGGTGTTTGTTACTAGTACATCTTAAGCTGTGTTGTTACTCCCTGTTCTGTTCTTACTATTGGTGTTTGTTTCTGGTACATCTTGAGCTCTGTTGTTACTCCTTGTCCTGTTCTTACTATTGGTGTTTGTTACTAGTACATCCTAAGCTTTGTTGTTACTCCCTGTTCTGTTCTTACAATTACTGTTTGTTACTAGTACATCTTAAGCTCTGTTGTTACTCCATCTTCTGTTTATACTATTCGTGTTTGTTACTGGTACATCTTAAGCTCTGTTGTTACTCCCTGTTCTGTTCTTACTATTGCTGTTTGTTACTAGTACATCCTAAGCTCTGTTGTTACTCCCTGTTCTGTTCTTACTATTGGTGTTTGTTACTAGTACATCTTAAGCTCTATTGTTACTCTCTGTTCTGTTCTTACTATTGCTGTGTGTTACTAGTACATCTTAAGCTCTGTTGTTACTCCCTGTTTTATTCTTACTATTGCTGTTTGTTACTAGTACATCTTAAGCTGTGTTGTTAGTCCCTGTTCTGTTCTTACTATTGCTGTTTGTTACTAGTACATCTTAAGCTCTGTTGTTACTCCCTGTTCTGTTCTTACAATTGGTGTTTGTTATTAGTACATCTTAAGTGCTGTTGTTACTCCCTGTTCTGTTGTTACAATTGGTGTTTGTTACTAGTACATCTTAAGCTGTGTTGTTACTCCCTGTTCTGTTCTTACTATTGGTGTTTGTTACTGGTACATCTTGAGCTCTGTTGTTACTCCTTGTCGTGTTCTTACTATTGGTGTTTGTTACTAGTACATCCTAAGCTTTATTGTTACTCCCTGTTCTGTTCTTACAATTACTGTTTGTTATTAGTACATCTTAAGCGCTGTTGTTACTCCCTGTTCTGTTGTTACAATTGGTGTTTGTTACTAGTACATCTTAAGCTCTGTTGTTACTCCCTCTTCTGTTCTTACTATTGGTGTTTGTTACTAGTACATCTTAAGCTCTGTTGTTACTCCCTGTTTTATTCTTACTATTGCTGTTTGTTACTAGTACATCTTAAGCTGTGTTGTTAGTCCCTGTTCTGTTCTTACTATTGCTGTTTGTTACTAGTACATCTTAAGCTCTGTTGTTACTCCCTCTTCTGTTTTTACTATTGGTGTTTGTTACTGGTACATCTAAAGCTCTGTTGTTACTCCCTGTTCTGTTCTTATTATTGCTGTTTGTTACTAGTACATCTTGAGATCTGTTGTTACTTCTTGTCCTGTTCTTACTATTGGTGTTTGTTACTAGTACATCCTAAGCTCTGTTGTTACTCCCTGTTCTGTTCTTACAATTGGTGTTTGTTACTAGTACATCTTGAGCTGTGTTGTTACTCCCTGTTCTTTTCTTACTATTGGTATTTGTTACTAGTACATCTTAAGCTCTGTTGTTACTCCCTGTCCTGTTCTTACTATTGGTGTTTGTTACTAGTACATCTTAAACTCTGTTGTTACTCCCTGTTCTGTTCTTACTATTGGTGTTTGTTACTAGTACATCTTGAGCTCTGTTGTTACTCCCTGTTCTGTTCTTACTATTGCTGTTTGTTAGTAGTACATCTTAAGCTTTGTTGTTACTCCCTGTTCTGTTCTTACAATTGCTGTTTGTTATTAGTACATCTTAAGCGCTGTTGTTACTCCCTGTTCTGTTGTTACAATTGGTATTTGTTACTAGTACATCTTGAGATCTGTTGTTACTTCTTGTCCTGTTCTTACTATTGGTGTTTGTTACTAGTACATCTTAAGCTCTGTTGTTACTCCCTGTTCTGTTCTTACTATTGGTGTTTGTTACTAGTACATCTTAAGCTCTGTTGTTACTCCCTGTTCTGTTCTTACTATTGCTGTTTGTTACTAGTACACCTGAAGCTCTGTTGTTACTCCCTCTTCTGTTCTTACTATTGGTGTTTGTTACTAGTACATCTTAAGCTCTGTTGTTACTCCCTGTTCTGTTCTTACTATTGGTGTTTGTTACTAGTACATCTTAAGCTCTGTTGTTACTCCCTGTTTTATTCTTACTATTGCTGTTTGTTACTAGTACATCTTAAGCTCTGTTGTTATTCCCTGTTCTGTTCTTACTATTGGTGTTTGTTACTAGTACAACATAAGCTCTGTTGTTACTCCCTCTTCTGTTCTTACTATTGGTGTTTGTTACTAGTACATCTTAAGCTCTGTTGTTACTCCCTCTTCTGTTCTTACTATTGGTGATTGTTACTGGTACATCTTGAGATCTGTTGTTACTTCTTGTCCTGTTCTTACTATTGGTGTTTGTTACTAGTACATCTTAAGCTCTGTTGTTACTCCATCTTCTGTTTTTACTATTCGTGTTTGTTACTGGTACATCTTAAGCTCTGTTGTTACTCCCTGTTCTGTTCTTACTATTGCTGTTTGTTACTAGTACATCTTGAGCTCTGTTGTTACTCCTTGTCCTGTTCTTACTATTGGTGTTTGTTACTAGTACATCTTAAGCTCTGTTGTTACTCCCTGTTCTGTTCTTACTATTGGTGTTTGTTACTAGTACATCTTGAGATCTGTTGTTACTCCTTGTCCTGTTCTTACTATTGGTGTTTGTTACTAGTACATCTTAAGCTCTGTTGTTACTCCCTGTTCTGTTCTTACTATTGGTGTTTGTTACTAGTACATCTTAAGCTCTGTTGTTACTCCCTGTTCTGTTCTTACTATTGGTGTTTGTTACTGGTACATCTTGAACTCTGTTGTTACTCCTTGTTCTGTTCTTACTATTGGTGTTTGTTACTAGTACATCTTAAGCTTTGTTGTTACTCCCTGTTCTGTTCTTACTATTACTGTTTGTTATTAGTACATCTTAAGCTCTGTTGTTACTCCCTGTTCTGTTCTTACTATTGGTGTTTGTTACTAGTACATCTTAAGCTCTGTTGTTACTCCCTCTTCTGTTCTTACTATTGGTGTTTGTTACTAGTACATCTTAAGCTCTGTTGTTACTCCCTGTTCTGTTCTTACTATTGCTGTTTGTTACTAGTACATCTTAAGCTCTGTTGTTACTCCCTGTTCTGTTCTTACTATTGGTGTTTGTTACTAGTACATCTTAAGCTCTGTTGTTACTCCTGTTCTGTTCTTACTATTGGTGTTTGTTACTAGTACATCTTAAGCTCTGTTGTTACTCCCTGTTTTGTTCTTACTATTGGTGTTTGTTACTAGTACATCTTAAGCTCTGTTGTTACTCCCTGTTTTGTTCTTACTATTGGTGTTTGTTACTAGTACATCTTAAGCTCTGTTGTTACTCCCTGTTCTGTTCTTACTATTGGTGTTTGTTACTAGTACATCTTAAGCTCTGTTGTTACTCCCTCTTCTGTTCTTACTATTGGTGTTTGTTACTAGTACATCTTAAGCTCTGTTGTTACTCCCTGTTCTGTTCTTACTATTGGTGTTTGTTACTAGTACATCTTAAGCTCTGTTGTTACTCCCTGTTCTGTTCTTACTATTGGTGTTTGTTACTAGTACATCTTAAGCTCTGTTGTTACTCCCTGTTCTGTTCTTACTATTGGTGTTTGTTACTAGTACATCTTAAGCTCTGTTGTTACTCCCTGTTCTGTTCTTACTATTGGTGTTTGTTACTAGTACATCTTAAGCTCTGTTGTTACTCCCTGTTCTGTTCTTACTATTGGTGTTTGTTACTAGTACATCTTAAGCTCTGTTGTTACTCCCTGTTCTGTTCTTACTATTGGTGTTTGTTACTAGTACATCTTAAGCTCTGTTGTTACTCCCTGTTCTGTTCTTACTATTGGTGTTTGTTACTAGTACATCTTAAGCTCTGTTGTTACTCCCTGTTCTGTTCTTACTATTGGTGTTTGTTACTAGTACATCTTAAGCTCTGTTGTTACTCCCTGTTCTGTTCTTACTATTGGTGTTTGTTACTAGTACATCTTAAGCTCTGTTGTTACTCCCTGTTCTGTTCTTACTATTGGTGTTTGTTACTAGTACATCTTAAGCTCTGTTGTTACTCCCTGTTCTGTTCTTACTATTGGTGTTTGTTACTAGTACATCTTAAGCTCTGTTGTTACTCCCTGTTCTGTTCTTACTATTGGTGTTTGTTACTAGTACATCTAAGCTCTGTTGTTACTCCCTGTCTGTTGTTACTCCCTCTTGTTCTTACTATTGTGTTTGTTACTAGTACATCTTAAGCTCTGTTGTTACTCCCTGTTTTGTTCTTACTATTGGTGTTTGTTACTAGTACATCTTAAGCTCTGTTGTTACTCCCTGTTCTGTTCTTACTATTGGTGTTTGTTACTAGTACATCTTAAGCTCTGTTGTTACTCCCTCTTCTGTTCTTACTATTGGTGTTTGTTACTAGTACATCTTAAGCTCTGTTGTTACTCCCTCTTCTGTTCTTACTATTGGTGTTTGTTACTGGTACATCTTAAGCTCTGTTGTTACTCCCTCTTCTGTTCTTACTATTGGTGTTTGTTACTAGTACATCTTAAGCTCTGTTGTTACTCCATCTTCTGTTTTTACTATTCGTGTTTGTTACTGGTACATCTTAAGCTCTGTTGTTACTCCCTGTTCTGTTCTTACTATTGCTGTTTGTTACTAGTACATCCTAAGCTCTGTTGTTACTCCCTGTTCTGTTCTTACTATTGGTGTTTGTTACTAGTACATCTTAAGCTCTGTTGTTACTCTCTGTTCTGTTCTTACTATTGCTGTTTGTTACTAGTACATCTTAAGCTCTGTTGTTACTCCCTGTTTTATTCTTACTATTGCTGTTTGTTACTAGTACATCTTAAGCTGTGTTGTTACTCCCTGTTCTGTTCTTACTATTGCTGTTTGTTACTAGTACATCTTAAGCTCTGTTGTTACTCCCTCTTCTGTTCTTACTATTGGTGTTTGTTACTGGTACATCTAAAGCTCTGTTGTTACTCCCTGTTCTGTTCTTATTATTGCTGTTTGTTACTAGTACATCTTGAGATCTGTTGTTACTTCTTGTCCTGTTCTTACTATTGGTGTTTGTTACTAGTACATCTAAGCTCTGTTGTTACTCCCTGTTCTGTTCTTACTATTGGTGTTTGTTACTAGTACATCTTAAGCTCTGTTGTTACTCCCTGTTCTGTTCTTACTATTGCTGTTTGTTACTAGTACATCTTAAGCTCTGTTGTTACTCCCTGTTCTGTTCTTACTATTGGTGTTTGTTACTAGTACATCTTAAGCTCTGTTGTTACTCCCTGTTCTGTTCTTACTATTGGTGTTTGTTACTAGTACATCTTAAGCTCTGTTGTTACTCCCTGTTCTGTTCTTACTATTGCTGTTTGTTACTAGTACATCTTAAGCTCTGTTGTTACTCCCTGTTCTGTTCTTACTATTGGTGTTTGTTACTAGTACATCTTAAGCTCTGTTGTTACTCCCTGTTCTGTTCTTACTATTGGTGTTTGTTACTAGTACATCTTAAGCTCTGTTGTTACTCCCTGTTCTGTTCTTACTATTGGTGTTTGTTACTAGTACATCTTAAGCTCTGTTGTTACTCCCTGTTCTGTTCTTACTATTGGTGTTTGTTACTAGTACATCTTAAGCTCTGTTGTTACTCCCTGTTCTGTTCTTACTATTGGTGTTTGTTACTAGTACATCTTAAGCTCTGTTGTTACTCCCTGTTCTGTTCTTACTATTGGTGTTTGTTACTAGTACATCTTAAGCTCTGTTGTTACTCCCTGTTCTGTTCTTACTATTGGTGTTTGTTACTAGTACATCTTAAGCTCTGTTGTTACTCCCTGTTCTGTTCTTACTATTGGTGTTTGTTACTAGTACATCTTAAGCTCTGTTGTTACTCCCTGTTCTGTTCTTACTATTGGTGTTTGTTACTAGTACATCTTAAGCTCTGTTGTTACTCCCTGTTCTGTTCTTACTATTGCTGTTTGTTACTAGTACATCTTAAGCTCTGTTGTTACTCCCTGTTCTGTTCTTACTATTGGTGTTTGTTACTAGTACATCTTAAGCTCTGTTGTTACTCCCTGTTCTGTTCTTACTATTGGTGTTTGTTACTAGTACATCTTAAGCTCTGTTGTTACTCCCTGTTCTGTTCTTACTATTGCTGTTTGTTACTAGTACATCTTAAGCTCTGTTGTTACTCCCTGTTCTGTTCTTACTATTGGTGTTTGTTACTAGTACATCTTAAGCTCTGTTGTTACTCCCTGTTCTGTTCTTACTATTGGTGTTTGTTACTAGTACATCTTAAGCTCTGTTGTTACTCCCTGTTCTGTTCTTACTATTGGTGTTTGTTACTAGTACATCTTAAGCTCTGTTGTTACTCCCTGTTCTGTTCTTACTATTGGTGTTTGTTACTAGTACATCTTAAGCTCTGTTGTTACTCCCTGTTCTGTTCTTACTATTGGTGTTTGTTACTAGTACATCTTAAGCTCTGTTGTTACTCCCTGTTCTGTTCTTACTATTGGTGTTTGTTACTAGTACATCTTAAGCTCTGTTGTTACTCCCTGTTCTGTTCTTACTATTGGTGTTTGTTACTAGTACATCTTAAGCTCTGTTGTTACTCCCTGTTCTGTTCTTACTATTGGTGTTTGTTACTAGTACATCTTAAGCTCTGTTGTTACTCCCTGTTCTGTTCTTACTATTGGTGTTTGTTACTAGTACATCTTAAGCTCTGTTGTTACTCCCTGTTCTGTTCTTACTATTGGTGTTTGTTACTAGTACATCTTAAGCTCTGTTGTTACTCCCTGTTCTGTTCTTACTATTGGTGTTTGTTACTAGTACATCTTAAGCTCTGTTGTTACTCCCTGTTCTGTTCTTACTATTGGTGTTTGTTACTAGTACATCTTAAGCTCTGTTGTTACTCCCTGTTCTGTTCTTACTATTGGTGTTTGTTACTAGTACATCTTAAGCTCTGTTGTTACTCCCTGTTCTGTTCTTACTATTGGTGTTTGTTACTAGTACATCTTAAGCTCTGTTGTTACTCCCTGTTCTGTTCTTACTATTGGTGTTTGTTACTAGTACATCTTAAGCTCTGTTGTTACTCCCTGTTCTGTTCTTACTATTGGTGTTTGTTACTAGTACATCTTAAGCTCTGTTGTTACTCCCTGTTCTGTTCTTACTATTGGTGTTTGTTACTAGTACATCTTAAGCTCTGTTGTTACTCCCTGTTCTGTTCTTACTATTGGTGTTTGTTACTAGTACATCTTAAGCTCTGTTGTTACTCCCTGTTCTGTTCTTACTATTGGTGTTTGTTACTAGTACATCTTAAGCTCTGTTGTTACTCCCTGTTCTGTTCTTACTATTGGTGTTTGTTACTAGTACATCTTAAGCTCTGTTGTTACTCCCTGTTCTGTTCTTACTATTACTGTTTGTTACTAGTACATCTTAAGCTCTGTTGTTACTCCCTGTTCTGTTCTTACTATTGGTGTTTGTTACTAGTACATCTTAAGCTCTGTTGTTACTCCCTGTTCTGTTCTTACTATTGGTGTTTGTTACTAGTACATCTTAAGCTCTGTTGTTACTCCCTGTTTTGTTCTTACTATTGCTGTTTGTTACTAGTACATCTTAAGCTGTGTTGTTAGTCCCTGTTCTGTTCTTACTATTGCTGTTTGTTACTAGTACATCTTAAGCTCTGTTGTTACTCCCTCTTCTGTTTTTACTATTGGTGTTTGTTACTGGTACATCTAAAGCTCTGTTGTTACTCCCTGTTCTGTTCTTATTATTGCTGTTTGTTACTAGTACATCTTGAGATCTGTTGTTACTCCTTGTCCTGTTCTTACTATTGGTGTTTGTTACTAGTACATCCTAAGCTCTGTTGTTACTCCCTGTTCTGTTCTTACAATTGGTGTTTGTTACTAGTACATCTTGAGCTGTGTTGTTACTCCCTGTTCTTTTCTTACTATTGGTATTTGTTACTAGTACATCTTAAGCTCTGTTGTTACTCCCTGTCCTGTTCTTACTATTGGTGTTTGTTACTAGTACATCTTAAGCTCTGTTGTTACTCCCTGTTCTGTTCTTACTATTGGTGTTTGTTACTAGTACATCTTGAGCTCTGTTGTTACTCCCTGTTCTGTTCTTACTATTGCTGTTTGTTAGTAGTACATCTTAAGCTTTGTTGTTACTCCCTGTTCTGTTCTTACAATTGCTGTTTGTTATTAGTACATCTTAAGCGCTGTTGTTACTCCCTGTTCTGTTGTTACAATTGGTATTTGTTACTAGTACATCTTGAGATCTGTTGTTACTTCTTGTCCTGTTCTTACTATTGGTGTTTGTTACTAGTACATCTTAAGCTCTGTTGTTACTCCCTGTTCTGTTCTTACTATTGGTGTTTGTTACTAGTACATCTTAAGCTCTGTTGTTACTCCCTGTTCTGTTCTTACTATTGCTGTTTGTTACTAGTACATCTTAAGCTCTGTTGTTACTCCCTGTTCTGTTCTTACTATTGGTGTTTGTTACTAGTACATCTTAAGCTCTGTTGTTACTCCCTGTTCTGTTCTTACTATTGGTGTTTGTTACTAGTACATCTTAAGCTCTGTTGTTACTCCCTGTTTTGTTCTTACTATTGGTGTTTGTTACTAGTACATCTTAAGCTCTGTTGTTACTCCCTGTTCTGTTCTTACTATTGGTGTTTGTTACTAGTACATCTTAAGCTCTGTTGTTACTCCCTCTTCTGTTCTTACTATTGGTGTTTGTTACTAGTACATCTTAAGCTCTGTTGTTACTCCCTCTTCTGTTCTTACTATTGGTGTTTGTTACTGGTACATCTTAAGCTCTGTTGTTACTCCCTGTTCTGTTCTTACTATTGGTGTTTGTTACTAGTACATCTTAAGCTCTGTTGTTACTCCCTGTTCTGTTCTTACTATTGGTGTTTGTTACTAGTACATCTTAAGCTCTGTTGTTACTCCCTGTTCTGTTCTTACTATTGGTGTTTGTTACTAGTACATCTTAAGCTCTGTTGTTACTCCCTGTTCTGTTCTTACTATTGGTGTTTGTTACTAGTACATCTTAAGCTCTGTTGTTACTCCCTGTTCTGTTCTTACTATTGGTGTTTGTTACTAGTACATCTTAAGCTCTGTTGTTACTCCCTGTTCTGTTCTTACTATTGGTGTTTGTTACTAGTACATCTTAAGCTCTGTTGTTACTCCCTGTTCTGTTCTTACTATTGGTGTTTGTTACTAGTACATCTTAAGCTCTGTTGTTACTCCCTGTTCTGTTCTTACTATTGGTGTTTGTTACTAGTACATCTTAAGCTCTGTTGTTACTCCCTGTTCTGTTCTTACTATTGGTGTTTGTTACTAGTACATCTTAAGCTCTGTTGTTACTCCCTGTTCTGTTCTTACTATTGGTGTTTGTTACTAGTACATCTTAAGCTCTGTTGTTACTCCCTGTTCTGTTCTTACTATTGGTGTTTGTTACTAGTACATCTTAAGCTCTGTTGTTACTCCCTGTTCTGTTCTTACTATTGGTGTTTGTTACTAGTACATCTTAAGCTCTGTTGTTACTCCCTGTTCTGTTCTTACTATTGGTGTTTGTTACTAGTACATCTTAAGCTCTGTTGTTACTCCCTGTTCTGTTCTTACTATTGCTGTTTGTTACTAGTACATCTTAAGCTCTGTTGTTACTCCCTGTTCTGTTCTTACTATTGGTGTTTGTTACTAGTACATCTTAAGCTCTGTTGTTACTCCCTGTTCTGTTCTTACTATTGGTGTTTGTTACTAGTACATCTTAAGCTCTGTTGTTACTCCCTGTTCTGTTCTTACTATTGGTGTTTGTTACTAGTACATCTTAAGCTCTGTTGTTACTCCCTGTTCTGTTCTTACTATTGGTGTTTGTTACTAGTACATCTTAAGCTCTGTTGTTACTCCCTGTTCTGTTCTTACTATTGGTGTTTGTTACTAGTACATCTTAAGCTCTGTTGTTACTCCCTGTTCTGTTCTTACTATTGGTGTTTGTTACTAGTACATCTTAAGCTCTGTTGTTACTCCCTGTTCTGTTCTTACTATTGGTGTTTGTTACTAGTACATCTTAAGCTCTGTTGTTACTCCCTGTTCTGTTCTTACTATTGGTGTTTGTTACTAGTACATCTTAAGCTCTGTTGTTACTCCCTGTTCTGTTCTTACTATTGGTGTTTGTTACTAGTACATCTTAAGCTCTGTTGTTACTCCCTGTTCTGTTCTTACTATTGGTGTTTGTTACTAGTACATCTTAAGCTCTGTTGTTACTCCCTGTTCTGTTCTTACTATTGGTGTTTGTTACTAGTACATCTTAAGCTCTGTTGTTACTCCCTGTTCTGTTCTTACTATTGGCTGTTTGTTACTAGTACATCTTAAGCTCTGTTGTTACTCCCTGTTCTGTTCTTACTATTGGTGTTTGTTACTAGTACATCTTAAGCTCTGTTGTTACTCCCTGTTCTGTTCTTACTATTGGTGTTTGTTACTAGTACATCTTAAGCTCTGTTGTTACTCCCTGTTCTGTTCTTACTATTGGTGTTTGTTACTAGTACATCTTAAGCTCTGTTGTTACTCCCTGTTCTGTTCTTACTATTGGTGTTTGTTACTAGTACATCTTAAGCTCTGTTGTTACTCCCTGTTCTGTTCTTACTATTGGTGTTTGTTACTAGTACATCTTAAGCTCTGTTGTTACTCCCTGTTCTGTTCTTACTATTGGTGTTTGTTACTAGTACATCTTAAGCTCTGTTGTTACTCCTCTGTTTCTGTTCTTACTATTGGTGTTTGTTACTAGTACATCTTAAGCTCTGTTGTTACTCCCTGTTCTGTTCTTACTATTGGTGTTTGTTACTAGTACATCTTAAGCTCTGTTGTTACTCCCTGTTCTGTTCTTACTATTGGTGTTTGTTACTAGTACATCTTAAGCTCTGTTGTTACTCCCTGTTCTGTTCTTACTATTGGTGTTTGTTACTAGTACATCTTAAGCTCTGTTGTTACTCCCTGTTCTGTTCTTACTATTGGTGTTTGTTACTAGTACATCTTAAGCTCTGTTGTTACTCCCTGTTCTGTTCTTACTATTGGTGTTTGTTACTAGTACATCTTAAGCTCTGTTGTTACTCCCTGTTCTGTTCTTACTATTGGTGTTTGTTACTAGTACATCTTAAGCTCTGTTGTTACTCCCTGTTCTGTTCTTACTATTGGTGTTTGTTACTAGTACATCTTAAGCTCTGTTGTTACTCCCTGTTCTGTTCTTACTATTGGTGTTTGTTACTAGTACATCTTAAGCTCTGTTGTTACTCCCTGTTCTGTTCTTACTATTGGTGTTTGTTACTAGTACATCTGTTTAAGCTCTGTTGTTACTCCTCTGTTGTTCTGTTCTTACTATTGGTGTTTGTTACTAGTACATCTTAAGCTCTGTTGTTACTCCCTGTTCTGTTCTTACTATTGTTGTGTTTGTTACTAGTACATCTTAAGCTCTGTTGTTACTCCCTGTTCTGTTCTTACTATTGGTGTTTGTTACTAGTACATCTTAAGCTCTGTTGTTACTCCCTGTTCTGTTCTTACTATTGGTGTTTGTTACTAGTACATCTTAAGCTCTGTTGTTACTCCCTGTTCTGTTCTTACTATTGGTGTTTGTTACTAGTACATCTTAAGCTCTGTTGTTACTCCCTGTTCTGTTCTTACTATTGGTGTTTGTTACTAGTACATCTTAAGCTCTGTTGTTACTCCCTGTTCTGTTCTTACTATTGGTGTTTGTTACTAGTACATCTTAAGCTCTGTTGTTACTCCCTGTTCTGTTCTTACTATTGGTGTTTGTTACTAGTACATCTTAAGCTCTGTTGTTACTCCCTGTTCTGTTCTTACTATTGGTGTTTGTTACTAGTACATCTTAAGCTCTGTTGTTACTCCCTGTTCTGTTCTTACTATTGGTGTTTGTTACTAGTACATCTTAAGCTCTGTTGTTACTCCCTGTTCTGTTCTTACTATTGGTGTTTGTTACTAGTACATCTTAAGCTCTGTTGTTACTCCCTGTTCTGTTCTTACTATTGGTGTTTGTTACTAGTACATCTTAAGCTCTGTTGTTACTCCCTGTTCTGTTCTTACTATTGGTGTTTGTTACTAGTACATCTTAAGCTCTGTTGTTACTCCCTGTTCTGTTCTTACTATTGGTGTTTGTTACTAGTACATCTTAAGCTCTGTTGTTACTCCCTGTTCTGTTCTTACTATTGGTGTTTGTTACTAGTACATCTTAAGCTCTGTTGTTACTCCCTGTTCTGTTCTTACTATTGGTGTTTGTTACTAGTACATCTTAAGCTCTGTTGTTACTCCCTGTTCTGTTCTTACTATTGGTGTTTGTTACTAGTACATCTTAAGCTCTGTTGTTACTCCCTGTTCTGTTCTTACTATTGGTGTTTGTTACTAGTACATCTTAAGCTCTGTTGTTACTCCCTGTTCTGTTCTTACTATTGGTGTTTGTTACTGGTACATCTTAAGCTCTGTTGTTACTCCCTGTTCTGTTCTTACTATTGGTGTTTGTTACTAGTACATCTTAAGCTCTGTTGTTACTCCCTGTTCTGTTCTTACTATTGGTGTTTGTTACTAGTACATCTTAAGCTGTGTTGTTACTCCCTGTTCTGTTCTTACTATTGGTGTTTGTTACTAGTACATCTTAAGCTCTGTTGTTACTCCCTGTTCTGTTCTTACTATTGCTGTTTGTTACTAGTACATCTTAAGCTCTGTTGTTACTCCCTGTTCTGTTCTTACTATTGGTGTTTGTTACTAGTACATCTTAAGCTCTGTTGTTACTCCCTGTTCTGTTTTTACTATTGGTGTTTGTTACTAGTACATCTTAAGCTCTGTTGTTACTCCCTGTTCTGTTCTTACTATTGCTGTTTGTTACTAGTACATCTTAAGCTCTGTTGTTACTCCTTGTCCTGTTCTTACTATTGGTGTTTGTTACTAGTACATCTTAAGCTCTGTTGTTACTCCCTGTTCTGTTCTTACTATTGGTGTTTGTTACTAGTACATCTTAAGCTCTGTTGTTACTCCCTGTTCTTTTCTTACTATTGGTATTTGTTACTAGTACATCTTAAGCTCTGTTGTTACTCCCTGTCCTGTTCTTACTATTGGTGTTTGTTACTAGTACATCTTAAGCTCTGTTGTTACTCCCCCTGTTCTGTTTGTTACTATTGGTGTTTGTTTACTAGTTACTAGTACATCTTAAGCTCTGTTGTTACTCCCTGTTCTGTTCTTACTATTGCTGTTTGTTACTAGTACATCTTAAGCTCTGTTGTTACTCCCTGTTCTGTTCTTACTATTGCTGTTTGTTACTAGTACATCTTAAGCTCTGTTGTTACTCCCTGTTCTGTTCTTACTATTGGTGTTTGTTACTAGTACATCTTAAGCTCTGTTGTTACTCCCTGTTCTGTTCTTACTATTGGTGTTTGTTACTAGTACATCTTAAGCTCTGTTGTTACTCCCTGTTCTGTTCTTACTATTGCTGTTTGTTACTAGTACATCTTAAGCTCTGTTGTTACTCCCTGTTCTGTTCTTACTATTGGTGTTTGTTACTAGTACATCTTAAGCTCTGTTGTTACTCCCTGTTCTGTTCTTACTATTGGTGTTTGTTACTAGTACATCTTAAGCTCTGTTGTTACTCCCTGTTCTGTTCTTACTATTGGTGTTTGTTACTAGTACATCTTAAGCTCTGTTGTTACTCCCTGTTCTGTTCTTACTATTGGTGTTTGTTACTAGTACATCTTAAGCTCTGTTGTTACTCCCTGTTCTGTTCTTACTATTGGTGTTTGTTACTAGTACATCTTAAGCTCTGTTGTTACTCCCTGTTCTGTTCTTACTATTGGTGTTTGTTACTAGTACATCTTAAGCTCTGTTGTTACTCCCTGTTCTGTTCTTACTATTGGTGTTTGTTACTAGTACATCTTAAGCTCTGTTGTTACTCCCTGTTCTGTTCTTACTATTGGTGTTTGTTACTAGTACATCTTAAGCTCTGTTGTTACTCCCTGTTCTGTTCTTACTATTGGTGTTTGTTACTAGTACATCTTAAGCTCTGTTGTTACTCCCTGTTCTGTTCTTACTATTGGTGTTTGTTACTGGTACATCTTAAGCTCTGTTGTTACTCCCTGTTCTGTTCTTACTATTGGTGTTTGTTACTAGTACATCTTAAGCTCTGTTGTTACTCCCTGTTCTGTTCTTACTATTGGTGTTTGTTACTAGTACATCTTAAGCTCTGTTGTTACTCCCTGTTCTGTTCTTACTATTGGTGTTTGTTACTAGTACATCTTAAGCTCTGTTGTTACTCCCTGTTCTGTTCTTACTATTGCTGTTTGTTAGTAGTACATCTTAAGCTCTGTTGTTACTCCCTGTTCTGTTCTTACTATTGCTGTTTGTTACTAGTACATCTTAAGCTCTGTTGTTACTCCCTGTTCTGTTCTTACTATTGGTGTTTGTTACTAGTACATCTTAGGCTCTGTTGTTACTCCCTGTTCTGTTCTTACTATTGCTGTTTGTTACTAGTACATCTTAAGCTCTGTTGTTACTCCCTGTTCTGTTCTTACTATTGGTGTTTGTTACTAGTACATCTTAAGCTCTGTTGTTACTCCCTGTTCTGTTCTTACTATTGGTGTTTGTTACTAGTACATCTTAAGCTCTGTTGTTACTCCCTGTTCTGTTCTTACTATTGGTGTTTGTTACTAGTACATCTTAAGCTCTGTTGTTACTCCCTGTTCTGTTCTTACTATTGGTGTTTGTTACTAGTACATCTTAAGCTCTGTTGTTACTCCCTGTTCTGTTCTTACTATTGGTGTTTGTTACTAGTACATCTTAAGCTCTGTTGTTACTCCCTGTTCTGTTCTTACTATTGGTGTTTGTTACTAGTACATCTTAAGCTCTGTTGTTACTCCCTGTTCTGTTCTTACTATTGCTGTTTGTTACTAGTACATCTTAAGCTCTGTTGTTACTCCCTGTTCTGTTCTTACTATTGGTGTTTGTTACTAGTACATCTTAAGCTCTGTTGTTACTCCCTGTTCTGTTCTTACTATTGGTGTTTGTTACTAGTACATCTTAAGCTCTGTTGTTACTCCCTGTTCTGTTCTGTTCTTACTATTGCTGTTTGTTACTAGTACATCTTAAGCTCTGTTGTTACTCCCTGTTCTGTTCTTACTATTGGTGTTTGTTACTAGTACATCTTAAGCTCTGTTGTTACTCCCTGTTCTGTTCTTACTATTGGTGTTTGTTACTAGTACATCTTAAGCTCTGTTGTTACTCCCTGTTCTGTTCTTACTATTGGTGTTTGTTACTAGTACATCTTAAGCTCTGTTGTTACTCCCTGTTCTGTTCTTACTATTGGTGTTTGTTACTAGTACATCTTAAGCTCTGTTGTTACTCCCTGTTCTGTTCTTACTATTGGTGTTTGTTACTAGTACATCTTAAGCTCTGTTGTTACTCCCTGTTCTGTTCTTACTATTGCTGTTTGTTAGTAGTACATCTTAAGCTCTGTTGTTACTCCCTGTTTTGTTCTTACTATTGCTGTTTGTTACTAGTACATCTTAAGCTCTGTTGTTACTCCCTGTTCTGTTCTTACTATTGGTGTTTGTTACTAGTACATCTTAAGCTGTGTTGTTACTCCCTGTTCTGTTCTTACTATTGGTGTTTGTTACTAGTACATCTTAAGCTCTGTTGTTACTCCCTGTTCTGTTCTTACTATTGGTGTTTGTTACTAGTACATCTTAAGCTCTGTTGTTACTCCCTGTTCTGTTCTTACTATTGGTGTTTGTTACTGGTACATCTTAAGCTCTGTTGTTACTCCCTGTTCTGTTCTTACTATTGGTGTTTGTTACTAGTACATCTTAAGCTCTGTTGTTATTCCCTGTTCTGTTCTTACTATTGGTGTTTGTTACTAGTACATCTTAAGCTCTGTTGTTACTCCCTGTTCTGTTCTTACTATTGGTGTTTGTTACTAGTACATCTTAAGCTCTGTTGTTACTCCCTGTTCTGTTCTTACTATTGGTGTTTGTTACTAGTACATCTTAAGCTCTGTTGTTACTCCCTGTTCTGTTCTTACTATTGGTGTTTGTTACTAGTACATCTTAAGCTCTGTTGTTACTCCCTGTTCTGTTCTTACTATTGGTGTTTGTTACTAGTACATCTTAAGCTCTGTTGTTACTCCCTGTTCTGTTCTTACTATTGGTGTTTGTTACTAGTACATCTTAAGCTCTGTTGTTACTCCCTGTTCTGTTCTTACTATTGGTGTTTGTTACTAGTACATCTTAAGCTCTGTTGTTACTCCCTGTTCTGTTCTTACTATTGGTGTTTGTTACTAGTACATCTTAAGCTCTGTTGTTACTCCCTGTTCTGTTCTTACTATTGGTGTTTGTTACTAGTACATCTTAAGCTCTGTTGTTACTCCCTGTTCTGTTCTTACTATTGGTGTTTGTTACTAGTACATCTTAAGCTCTGTTGTTACTCCCTGTTCTGTTCTTACTATTGGTGTTTGTTACTAGTACATCTTAAGCTCTGTTGTTACTCCCTGTTCTGTTCTTACTATTGGTGTTTGTTACTAGTACATCTTAAGCTCTGTTGTTACTCCCTGTTCTGTTCTTACTATTGGTGTTTGTTACTAGTACATCTTAAGCTCTGTTGTTACTCCCTGTTCTGTTCTTACTATTGGTGTTTGTTACTAGTACATCTTAAGCTCTGTTGTTACTCCCTGTTCTGTTCTTACTATTGGTGTTTGTTACTAGTACATCTTAAGCTCTGTTGTTACTCCCTCTTCTGTTCTTACTATTGGTGTTTGTTACTAGTACATCTTAAGCTCTGTTGTTACTCCCTGTTCTGTTCTTACTATTGGTGTTTGTTACTGGTACATCTTAAGCTCTGTTGTTACTCCCTGTTCTGTTCTTACTATTGCTGTTTGTTACTAGTACATCTTAAGCTCTGTTGTTACTCCCTGTTCTGTTCTTACTATTGGTGTTTGTTACTAGTACATCTTAAGCTCTGTTGTTACTCTCTGTTCTGTTCTTACTATTGCTGTTTGTTACTAGTACATCTTAAGCTCTGTTGTTACTCCCTGTTTTGTTCTTACTATTGCTGTTTGTTACTGGTACATCTTAAGCTCTGTTGTTACTCCCTGTTCTGTTCTTACTATTGCTGTTTGTTACTAGTACATCTTAAGCTCTGTTGTTACTCCCTGTTCTGTTTTTACTATTGGTGTTTGTTACTGGTACATCTTAAGCTCTGTTGTTACTCCCTGTTCTGTTCTTACTATTGCTGTTTGTTACTAGTACATCTTGAGCTCTGTTGTTACTCCTTGTCCTGTTCTTACTATTGGTGTTTGTTACTAGTACATCCTAAGCTCTGTTGTTACTCCCTGTTCTGTTCTTACTATTGGTGTTTGTTACTAGTACATCTTAAGCTCTGTTGTTACTCCCTGTTCTGTTCTTACTATTGGTGTTTGTTACTAGTACATCTTAAGCTCTGTTGTTACTCCCTGTCCTGTTCTTACTATTGGTGTTTGTTACTAGTACATCTTAAGCTCTGTTGTTACTCCCTGTTCTGTTCTTACTATTGGTGTTTGTTACTAGTACATCTTAAGCTCTGTTGTTACTCCCTGTTCTGTTCTTACTATTGCTGTTTGTTACTAGTACATCTTAAGCTCTGTTGTTACTCCCTGTTCTGTTCTTACTATTGCTGTTTGTTACTAGTACATCTTAAGCTCTGTTGTTACTCCCTGTTCTGTTGTTACTATTGGTGTTTGTTACTAGTACATCTTGAGCTCTGTTGTTACTCCCTGTCCTGTTCTTACTATTGGTGTTTGTTACTAGTACATCTTAAGCTCTGTTGTTACTCCCTGTTCTGTTCTTACTATTGGTGTTTGTTACTAGTACATCTTAAGCTCTGTTGTTACTCCCTGTTCTGTTCTTACTATTGCTGTTTGTTACTAGTACATCTTGAGCTCTGTTGTTACTCCTTGTCCTGTTCTTACTATTGGTGTTTGTTACTAGTACATCCTAAGCTCTGTTTTTCTCCCTGTTCTGTTCTTACTATTGGTGTTTGTTACTAGTACATCTTAAGCTCTGTTGTTACCCCCTGTTCTGTTCTTACTATTGCTGTTTGTTACTAGTACATCTTAAGCTCTGTTGTTACTCCCTGTTCTGTTCTTACTATTGGTGTTTGTTACTGGTACATCTTAAGCTCTGTTGTTACTCCCTCTTCTGTTCTTACTATTGGTGTTTGTTACTAGTACATCTTAAGCTCTGTTGTTACTCCCTGTTCTGTTTTTACTATTGGTGTTTGTTACTGGTACATCTTAAGCTCTGTTGTTACTCCCTGTCTTCTTTTTACTGTTGGTGTTTGTTACTAGTAAATCTTAAGCTCTGTTGTTACTCCCTTTCCTGTTTATACTATTGGTGTTTGTTACTAGTACATCTTAAACTGTTGTTACTCCCTGTCCTGTTTTTACTATTGGTGTTTGTTACTAGTACACCTGAAGCTCTGTTGTTACTCCCTGTTCTGTTCTTACTATTGGTGTTTGTTACTGGTACATCTTAAGCTCTGTTGTTACTCCCTGTTCTGTTCTTACTATTGGTGTTTGTTACTGGTACATCTTAAGCTCTGTTGTTACTCCCTGTTCTGTTCTTACTATTGGTGTTTGTTACTGGTACATCTTATGCTCTGTTGTTACTCCCTGTTCTGTTCTTACTATTGCTGTTTGTTAGTAGTACATCTTAAGCTTGTTGTTACTCCCTGTTCTGTTCTTACTATTGCTGTTTGTTATTAGTACATCTTAAGCGCTGTTGTTACTCCCTGTTCTGTTGTTACTATTGCTGTTTGTTACTAGTATATCTGTAGCTCTGTTGTTACTCCCTGTCCTGTTTTTACTATTGGTGTTTGTTACTAGTACATCTTAAGCTCTGTTGTTACTCCCTGTTCTGTTCTTACTATTAGTGTTTGTTACTAGTACATCTTAAGCTCTGTTGTTACTCCCTGTTCTGTTCTTACTATTGCTGTTTGTTACTAGTACATCTTAAGCTCTGTTGTTACTCCTTGTCCTGTTCTTACTATTGGTGTTTGTTACTAGTACATCCTAAGCTCTGTTGTTACTCCCTGTTCTGTTCTTACTATTGGTGTTTGTTACTAGTACATCTTAAGCTCTGTTGTTACTCCCTGTTCTGTTCTTACTATTGCTGTTTGTTACTAGTACATATTAAGCTCTGTTGTTACTCCCTGTTCTGTTCTTACTATTGGTGTTTGTTACTGGTACATCTTAAGCTCTGTTGTTACTCCCTCTTCTGTTCTTACTATTGGTGTTTGTTACTAGTACATCTTAAGCTCTGTTGTTACTCCCTGTTCTGTTTTTACTATTGGTGTTTGTTACTGGTACATCTTAAGCTCTGTTGTTACTCCCTGTCTTCTTCTTACTGTTGGTGTTTGTTACTAGTAAATTTTAAGCTCTGTTGTTACTCCCTTTCCTGTTTATACTATTGGTGTTTGTTACTAGTACATCTTAAACTGTTGTTACTCCCTGTCCTGTTTTTACTATTGGTGTTTGTTACTAGTACACCTGAAGCTCTGTTGTTACTCCCTGTTCTGTTCTTACTATTGGTGTTTGTTACTGGTACATCTTAAGCTCTGTTGTTACTCCCTGTTCTGTTCTTACTATTGGTGTTTGTTACTGGTACACCTTAAGCTCTGTTGTTACTCCCTGTTCTGTTCTTACTATTGCTGTTTGTTAGTAGTACATCTTAAGCTTTGTTGTTACTCCCTGTTCTGTTCTTACAATTGCTGTTTGTTATTAGTACATCTTAAGCGCTGTTGTTACTATTGCTGTTTGTTACTAGTATATCTGTAGCTCTGTTGTTACTCCCTGTCCTGTTTTTACTATTGGTGTTTGTTACTAGTACATCTTAAGCTCTGTTGTTACTCCCTGTCCTTTTTTTACTATTGGTGTTTGTTACTAGTACATCTGAAGCTCTGTTGTTACTCCCTGTTCTGTTCTTACTATTAGTGTTTGTTACTAGTACATCTTAAGCTCTGTTGTTACTCCCTGTTCTTGTACATTACATTAAACAAAAACGTGATTTCTATAGACATTCATTTCACTATCTTGCTAAGCTCCCTAATTTTTTAGCTATTGTCAAACAGTTCCTAATACAAGGTATTTTAACTGACACACTGTAGTTACATGACATTTTTGTATAGTACACATGCAATATTTGACAATACACAGTACACGTTACATTCACAATTATAGTTCGTGTGGAAATTGACGGTTGGTCTGAACTGACAGTATCATAAAATAACAATTATTGTTTGACAGTTGATTAGTTTTATATTCAAATACAGTCGCATGAAGCATTTGATATTTTTATTAACACAATTTGAAGAACATGACAGGTGTTTAATATGAGGATTGAGATAAGTTTTTCTTGTATATATCTGGTATATTTTGGTTATTTCATTCTATATATTTTGTTTCGCTTGTTCTCTACCACTGGTATTTTAGCGGTAAGTTCTAGAGCTTATGACAACAAAAAAGCCCTGTCTCGATACCAGGTGGGTGCAGGACTCAGATATCCCATTTTATAGCTTTGTGTTTAACAACGAACACACACACATCTGCTCTGACTAAAAGTATTGATCTAATATGAAAAACAAGAGAAATAAATCGAACTTATTATTACACTTAATACTTGAAAACAAAAGTCGCAGCTATAACTCTTATTCGTTTGATAATAATATAAGTGTTTCAAGTTATCTCTACATAACTGTGTCTACGCAATCTCAACTATCCCTCCTCCAGTGGCTCTGCGGTACGTGTAGTGGTCACAGCATATTTTTTTTTTTTAATTTAGTGCAAAGCTGCACGAGGGCTATCTGCGCTGGCCGTCCCGAATTTAGCAGTGTAAGACCAGAGGGAAGGCAGCTGTTGGGCTACTCTTTTACCAACGAATAGTGGGATTGATCGTAATTTATAACGTCCCCACGGCTGAAAGGGCGAGCATGTTCGGTGCGACCTGGATTCGAACTCGTGACCTTCGGATTATGAGTTGTATGCCTTAACCACCTGGCTATGCCGGGCCCCACAGCACAGATAGCTTATTGTCTAGTTTTGCGCTTAACAACAAACAGACTGGTTGTATTATATATATTCTTGTTATTTTAATTTCGAAAGTTTTATTTATTTAGTTGAACACCTTAGAGGGATTTCTATTCTCTGTTTTAAAATTGTTTCATTCCAGTTTCCACCTATTAGATCGCTTTATTTCTTTTGTCTTGAAAGATTTTGACAAGTGAAAAAGGTGTTGATAGGTGGATTTGAAAACTGTATATATTACAAGTGTTTGTATCTTGAGTACGCTTAACACCACAAATATATATACATATATATAAAGTGTTTATCAGGGATATTTTTGGCAATACAAATATTAAATATAAATTAAAATTATTGTTAATTTTACAACAAGATTCAGGTAATAAATAATGTTTAGTCTTCTGTAGCTATTACATCAAAATATACTGAACAGAAACTGAAGTGAAAGTTGATTCAGGTAACAGATTCAATCACTTAACAGTGTACACACCTTCGAATGTATTTGTTTTACAGTTACAATGCCTACACTGGTTGGGATATGCATTGGAAGCGCTTTTTTGTCTTCACGTTAGCAGCAGTCACGTGCTATTGTTATCGACGTAAAACGTTGCAGGTCGTTCACAAACTGTGTTTCATTTTCAAGAAAATGTCCAGGAAAACCTGTCGTTCTGCGAAAACCAACTGCCTTGAAAACAGCCAGAAGTTTGAAACAAAACTCAAGTTCCACAAACCAAAATAAGCCTCTCTTTGACAAGTCATCTTCCGCTTCTCAGAACATGGACAGAGGAAATACTGACACTCTGAGGTATCAATCACCAGGTGTCCACGAATGTAAACAGTCGATCCCAAAGTGTCACATTAAAACGAAAACGAAGTTCACGGTTGTCATGGTAATAAAGAGAAAGAAGGAAATAAGAGAGAGAAAGAAATTATTAATGAACACGATAGCAAGCTTGGCAAACTCCACTTTCGGTTGAGGTACTCGGCAGAGAAGCAGTCCCTGCTGGTCACCATTGTTCAATGTACGCACCTGCCACCGAAAGACTTGAACAAGGGGACATCTGACCCTTACGTTAAGCTGTTGTTGCTTCCGGATAAACAGCACAAAGTGAAAACCAGAGTACTGCGGAACACCTTACACCCTCATTATGACGAAGAATTCACGTTTTACGGCATCACTCCCAACAAGCTTGAGGTCACTACCCTACACTTTGTGGTTCTTAGCTTTGACCGATACTCAGAGATGACATCATTGGGAAGTCATTTATCCCTTTCAAAACTGCGAGTTTGAAGAATTAGAGAAGGAAATTACTCTCACAAAGGAAATTGCTCCCCGGACACTGAAGGTAAATCACTTTGAACTGTGACAACTTAATATACATATTATATATATGACATATATACTACTAATAATAATATACATAATGTTTAATGGAAACGGAACATTTTTATTCTGAAGAACTAATTTATTTTTTAGGATATGTCTTGTTTTGAGAAATACTCGTATTACGCTCTACTGAATTATTGTGGACTTAAAACTTTTCCTCAGAAATAAAGTAACTCGATTATCTTAAGCCTAGTTAGGTCACCATCACATCATTGTTGACACGTCGATTCTGACATCGGTACATTCTTCTGCTAATTTCATGTACATTTAACATCCATATTTTCGTTTATAAATTATTCTTAATGATTGTAGTTTCAACTCAATGTTGATGACTGGTTGAAAGTTTTGTTTTGAGATTTATCTTATAAGTAAACGTTTGAAAAACAACATTTGTTTCATATTGCAAACGTTCTCTGATAGCTTCGGTCACACGGACGTGGAGAGTTGCTGGTTTCTCTGTGTTACCAACCTGCAGCGAGCAGATTGACAGCCGTGGTACTGAAAGCAAGAAACCTTCCGAAGGTGAACGTGACTGGAATAAGTGGTAAACTTCACACCACGGTGTTCTTTAGGATTCTAGTTTTATTTCATTTCAGTCCAGCTATAACTTCAAAACTTAGTTAAATACTTGTAGAATGTAAGGCCATACTTTAGTATATCCAGGGGCGAAATTGTTAAAAAAAGTTAAAAAAGGTCAGCTGAAGTAATGGAGTAATTTAGAAAACAAAACAACTTTGTGTATACATTAAAAAACAACAAAGCAGTTCTACCAAATATAAAGTCTACTAATATACGTTATACCTGTATAAAGTCTACTAATATACGTTATACCTGTATAAAGTCTACTAATATACGTTATACCAAATATAAAGTCTACTAATATACGTTATACCTGTATAAAGTCTACTAATATACGTTATACCTGTATAAAGTCTACTAATATACGTTCTACCAAATATAAAGTCTACTAATATAAGTTCTACCTGTATAAAGTCTACTAATATATGTTCTACCAAATATAAAGTCTACTAATATAAGTTCTACCAATATAAAATCTACTAATATACGTTCTACCAAATATAAAGTCTACTAATATACGTTATACCTGTATAAAGTCTACTGATATACGTTATACCAAATATAAAAGTCTACTAATATACGTTATACCTGTATAAAGTCTACTAATATACGTTCTACCAAATATAAAGTCTACTAATATACATTATACCTGTATAAAGTCTACTAATATACGTTATACCTGTATAAAGTCTACTAATATACGTTCTACCAAATATAAAGTCTACTAATATAAGTTCTACCTGTATAAAGTCTACTAATATATGTTCTACCAAATATAAAGTCTACTAATATAAGTTCTACCAATATAAAGTCTACTAATATACGTTCTACCAAATATAAAGTCTACTAATATACGTTATACCTGTATAAAGTCTACTGATATACGTTATACCAAATATAAAAGTCTACTAATATACGTTATACCTGTATAAAGTCTACTAATATACGTTATACCTGTATAAAGTCTACTAATATACGTTCTACCAATATAAAGTCTACTAATATAGGTTCTACCAAATATAAAGTCTACTAATATACGTTATAGCTGTATAAAGTCTACTAATATACGTTCTACCAATATAAAGTCTACTAATATACGTTCTACCAAATATAAAGTCTACTAATATACGTTCTACCAAATATAAAGTATACTAATATACGTTATACCTGTATAAAGTCTACTAATATACGTTCTACCAAATATAAAGTATACTAATATACCTTATACCTGTATAAAGTCTACGAATATACGTTCTACCAAATATAAAGTCTACTAATATAAGTTCTACCAAATATAAAGTCTACTAATATACGTTCTACCAAATATAAAGTATACTAATATACGTTATACCTGTATAAAGTCTACTAATATACGTTCTACCAAATATAAAGTCTACTAATATAAGTTCTACCAAATATAAAGTATACTAATATAAGTTCTACCTGTATAAAGTCTACTAATATACGTTCTACCAAATATAAAGTCTACTAATATAAGTTCTACCTGTATAAAGTCTACTAATATAAGTTCTACCTGTATAAAGTCTACTAATATACCTTATACTAATATAAAGTCTACTAATATAAGTTCTACGAGTATAAAGTTTACTAATATAAGTTCTATCAATATAAAGTCTACTAATATAAGTTATACCAATATAAAGTCTACTAATATAAGTTCTACCAATGTAAAGTTTACCAATGTAAAGTCTACTAATATAAGTTCTACCAATATAAAGTCTACTAATATAAGTTCTACCGATATACCTTCTACCTATGTAAAGTTTACTATTATAAGTAATACCAATATAAAGTCTACTAATATAAGTAATGCCAATGTAAGTTCTACCGATATAAGTTTTACCAATGTAAAGTTTACTAATATAAGTTCTACCAATATAAAGTCTACTAATATAAGTAATGCCAATGTAAGTTCTACCGATATGCATTCTACCAATGTAAAGTCTAATAATATAAGTTCTACCAATGTAAAGTCTACTAATATAAGTTCCACCGATATATGTTCTACCAATGTAAAGTTTACTAATATAAGTTGCACCAATATACACACATGAACATTCCTGTTTTATATCCTACTTAAGATACACATGTCTGAATACCCTGTAGAGTTGTAGTTTCTAAATGAATATCTCTTGTTTTATATCCTACTTAAGATATACATGTCTGAATACCATGTAGAGTTGTAGTTTCTAAATGAATATCTCTTGTTTTATATCCTACTTAAGATACACATGTCTGAATACCCTGTAGAGTTGTAGTTTCTAAATGAATATCTCTTGTTTTATATCCTACTTAATATACACATGTCTGAATACCATGTAGAGATGTAGTTTCTAAATGAATATCTCTTGTTTTATATCCTACTTAAGATACACATGTCTAAAT
The DNA here is from genome assembly GCF_004210375.1 of Tachypleus tridentatus. Classification (NCBI taxonomy): domain Eukaryota; kingdom Metazoa; phylum Arthropoda; class Merostomata; order Xiphosura; family Limulidae; genus Tachypleus; species Tachypleus tridentatus. Next base: position 115,761,601 of record NC_134828.1, read on the forward strand.
ACCATGTAGAGCTGTAGTTTCTAAAGGATATCTCTTGTTTTATATCCTACTTAAGATACACATGTCTGAATACCATGTAGAGTTGTAGTTTCTAAATGAATATCTCTTGTTTTATATCCTACTTAAGATACACATGTCTGAATACCCTGTAGAGCTGTAGTTTCTAAATGAATATCTCTTGTTTTATATCCTACTTAAGATACACATGTCTGAATACCATGTAGAGTTGTAGTTTCTAAATGAATATCTCTTGTTTTATATCCTACTTAAGATATACATGTCTGAATACCATGTAGAGTTGTAGTTTCTGAATGAATATCTCTTGTTTTATATCTTATTTAAGATACACAAGTCTGAATACTCTGTAGAGTTGTAGTTTCTAAATGAATATCTCTTGTTTTATATCCTACTTAAGATACACATGTCTGAATACCCTGTAGAGCTGTAGTTTCTAAATGAATATCTCTTGTTTTATATCCTACTTAAGATACAAATGTCTGAATACCATGTAGAGTTGTAGTTTCTAAATGAATATCTCTTATTTTATATCCTACTTAAGATACACATGTCTGAATACCCTGTAGAGTTGTAGTTTCCAAATGAATATCTCTTGTTTTATATCCTACTTAAGATACACATGTCTGAATACCCTGTAGAGTTGTAGTTTCTAAATGAATATCTCTTGTTTTATATCCTACTTAAGATACTCAAGTCTCAATACCCTGTAGAGCTGTAGTTTCTAAATGAATATCTTTTGTTTTATATCCTACTTAAGATATACATGTCTGAATACCATGTAGAGTTGTAGTTTCTAAATGAATATCTCTTGTTTTATATCCTACTTAAGATACACATGTTTGAATACCATGTAGAGTTGTACTTTCTAAATGAATATCTCTTGTTTTATATCCTACTTAAGATACACATGTCTGAATACCATGTAGAGTTGTAGTTTCTAAATGAATATCTTTTGTTTTATATCCTACTTAAGATACACATGTCTGAATACCATGTAGAGTTGTAGTTTCTAAATGAATATCTCTTGTTTTATATCCTACTTAAGATACACATGTCTGAATACCATGTAGAGTTGTAGTTTCTAAATGAATATCTCTTGTTTTATATCCTATTTAAGATACACAAGTCTGAATACTCTGTAGAGTTGTAGTTTCTAAATGAATATCTCTTGTTTTATATCCTACTTAAGATACACATGTCTGAATACCCTGTAGAGCTGTAGTTTCTAAATGAATATCTCTTGTTTTATATCCTACTTAAGATACAAATGTCTGAATACCATGTAGAGTTGTAGTTTCTAAATGAATATCTCTTGTTTTATATCCTACTTAAGATACACATGTCTGAATACCCTGTAGAGTTGTAGTTTCTAAATGAATATCTCTTGTTTTATATCCTACCTAAGATACACATGTCTGAATACCCTGTAGAGTTGTAGTTTCTAAATGAATATCTCTTGTTTTATATCCTACTTAAGATACACATGTCTGAATACCATGTAGAGTTGTAGTTTCTAAATGAATATATCTTGTTTTATATCCTACCTAAGATACACAAGTATGAATACCCTGTAGAGCTGTAGTTTCCAAATGAACATCCGTGTTTTATATCCTACCTAAGATACACAAATCTGAATACCCTGTAGAGCTGTTATTTCTAAATGAATACCCTGGTTTTATATCCTACTTAAGATACGACTGAATACCCTGTAGAGCTGTAGTTTTTAAATGAACATCTCTATTTAAAGCATCCGTTTGTTGTTTTCAGGTTTTATTTGAGTTCATTTTTTCATATGGACCTAAATAATACCGTTAAGACAGTGAATCTGAAAATGGACCACTCGTCGTGAAGAATGAGATTACTGGTATTGTGTAAGTGGTTAGACAGTGGCTACGTACACTGCTATATAACTACACAAGATAGTGGCTACGTACACTGCTATATAACTACACAAGATAGTGGCTACGCACACTGCTATATAACTACACAAGACAGTGGCTACGCACACTGCTATATAACTACACAATACCATATAGTTTAAAACGAATTTTGTTCATCTAATTGAAGACTAGCTTATTTTTGTTAGGTATTTCTATACCTCAGAAATAAAGAAACATTTTTTCCAGTAGGTTGTTCTACTTAAAGTTTTTCAAGCCGCTTGTTTATATGTACATAGTTTTTCTGTGTTAACCGAACGCCTATATTATTTCTAACAGATCCCTACGTCAAGTTGTATCTTCTGTACAAGAACCAGAGAATTGCTAAGAAGAAGACGCACGTGAAGAAACGTACAGTTAACCCTCTGTTTAACGAGTCGTTTGTTTTTAATGTCCCTAATGAAGGGCTGGGATGTATGGGACTGGAGTTTCTTGTTCTGGACTGGGATTGTGTTACAAAGAACGAAGTGGTTGGTCGGCTGGTTCTAGGATCTCGGGTTGGGGGCGCTGCACAACACCACTGGCACGAGATTACCAACTCTCCTCGTAGACAGATAGCAGAGTGGCACAGACTCATGGAATGAGGGATCGTCTTATGTGCCTTCAGTAGCAGCTTAACTTCTCCGAGTTTGAGTTTAGAAATGTTGATAATATTGAAGCAAAACTAAACAGCTCTAGTTCAGTATCTTTCATTCACGCCGATATTTTGTGTATGTTTAATTATTTATCGAGTTTACAGCTGAATATTGAAAATAACGTTTCGTTTTGGAATAAGGTTGGCGTTTTTCCCGTTTCATGTAGAAGTGTTGAAAACAAGCCTCATGTGTATATATATATATATGTTTCCAATAAGACGCTTTCATCAAAGAAATAATTCTCTGTAAGTGAATTATTGTACATTATACCTTATATCAGGGATGGCGAACCTTTTTGAGAGTGTGTGCCCAAATTGGAGATAATCTTCTGAAAGATTCTCTCGCGTGCCAATGGTAATTGTGAATAGCAGATTATCATTTATTATTATTCTGAATTATTTTAAGTAAAACAACTTTAGGAGTAACATATTATTAATAAGTGTAGTAATACACATGAAATACAATTAATAAACTAGTAACAATAATAATGGACTTTTTTTAATGAAACAGGAGGAGTCATTTTGCTTATTTATTCATTATTTTACTATTAACAAAGCGCTTTGTGAAATGATAAACTTTGGTTCATATTATGTAAGCATATTTTACTCTTAATGAGACTTTTTATGCTGCATCAGCGATGGCAGATACTTTATATTAGGCTTGTACTTGGTTGTCCATACATGTAGCACTAGATTTATCAGCAAGTCTATTCCTATAATTATACTATACAAAATTCATCACTGAAAATAATGACTCGTATAAATATGTTGATGAAAATACTGTTAATACTGTCATTGTAACAATTTTATAACAGTCAAAAGTTTCAGTAATAGAATTCCAGAGTTTCAGAACCTCATTTTTTGCACTATTCTGGTCACTAACCCATCTTGTAGTTCAGCTCTTATATCGACGAATGTTTGCCTCCAAATTGAGCTGCTTTGTAAATCAATTTGTTGCATCTCAAAATTATCCAAGTCAATCCACTGCAACATTTCCAAATTCAATTTGTTTAATGTTTTACTGTATCTATACTTTATGAATTTTACAGTTTCTTCAAATAACCTAAGCTTATTAAATCTTTAAAAAAATGTTCAAAAGTTGAATTAATGGTGCTTGAAAATTACATTTGGAAGCTCCGAATGTGTGTTTTAGGTTTTGGAAATATTTAAAAGTGCCATTGTAAACATCACGTTTAAAACTTTTCAGTTTCATTTCAAAAGTTTTTGTTATTAAACGTAACATCAAGTGTTTTGGCAGATCCCTGTAATTTGATGTTCAAGTCATTTAAATGTGAGGAGAAATTTGTAAAAAAACATCAATCTAAGAATGCATACAACATCACATAATTCTTGACAAGAAAATTTTTCATTTGTCAAAAACAGACGAATTTCATCTAAACATTCAACAAACCGTTTAAGGACAGAACCTCTACTCAGCCAACGAACACTGTCGTACATAAGTAGTCCTGTGTACAACGAATTCACCTCTCAGTAAATTCTGAAATTGTATTTTTTTCAAAGCATGCGCAGAAATAAAATAAATTAACTTGGTTACAATTTCCATCAGATTTGCAAGCTCCTTAAGGCCAGCTTTTGCACACAAAGCCTCCTTATGTATAATACAATGAAAGCCTACCAAAACCTGCTTCTTTATCAATCATGCTGGGTGCATTATCAGTTGTCACGGAAACTATTTTTGGAAGGTCAACCTGCCGATTGGATAATTAGTTTACTACTGCCTTATATATTTCAGCCCCTGTGGCATGTTCAAGTAAAGTTACCAAGTTAACCAGTTCTTCGGAGATTTTATCACCCCTACAAGATCGGATAATAATGGCTGTCCTAGCTGATGATGTAACATCAGTGCTATCATCAAGACAAATCGAAAGGAATTTACATGAACCAATATCTTTTGATAGCTATTCTGTTATGTTTGTTTCTATGTCCTGTCTTTTACTATGTTTTTATTTACTGACAATTCCTTAATGCGCTGAATAATTTTTTTTTTCTGAAAAACCGTCAAAAAACAAAGAAGCATGATTCTTTAATATACTCCTCATCACTAAGTGGTTTTCCATGTTAAGCAGTATTCTTTGAAATCATCCTAAAACACGCAGCAACGAAGTTGGAACTACGTGAAACAAGTTTCATCAAAACATTTGTCTTCATGTTGTTGTTGCTGATTTCTTGAGAAATGTGTTCTTTTTGTTCTTGTACACTCTTATCATAAATCCGTTTACGATATATTTCATAATGCTACTTTACAGAGGAAGTCCTGCACATCACTGTTACAGAACAAAAGATAGATAATATTTTATCACCACTTTTGATCAAATCTTACAGTCCGCGATTCTTGAAAATCTCTGCTACTCCTTCCACTTGAATGTTTTTGTTTCTTTGCTGGTTGAGCTGACAAACTGAAAACGGTAAATACAACTTAAAGATATCTTACCAATTAACTTAAATACGATAATTTAACATATAACAACAACTGAAAAGTTATGTCATTTATATAAAAATAAATCTATAATTAAATAACTGATAAAAATATACACATGCCACGCCACATAACACAATATAATTCATATATTTACTGTGAAAAAATAAATGCATATTTACTGTTATTATCATTAACTTTCTCGTATTCACTCACGAACAACAGAAGAACCCTATGAGCAGAGTGAAACCAATATCAACAGTTTACTTCTATTTTTACTCAAATACTTACGTGTACACTGGACCTATGAGGAATTCAAAACGTGTCATCCGATGTCATGTGTTTCTATAACCGCAAAACTTGACTCAAGATGGCGTGAGATGTCTGCTGTGAACATTTCTCACTGCTCCCGGGTTGGAAAAAATTATTCGCTGCTGCATTTGGCAATAATTATATTCATTACTTATATATATTTATTTATTATGGTTTAGCGTTAAGGTTTAAAGAATCAATAGACGGCGCTGCATGTCGCGTGCCAGCAAATATTTTTCGCGTGTCATAGGTTCGCCATCACTGCCTTGTATAGTGTCGTTGTGTCGTGACAAAACAGTTTTGTGAAATTGTTTGAAAACCCTTAATATAATTTATTTGTGTGTGCCATAAATTCGTAATAAAAACGTATGAGTATTTCACAAGGTGAATTTGAGTTTCTGTAAGTTTCAGTGTTATACTGAAATTTTACTTTACAGAATAAAATACCATGTTGTCAGAGCTCGACTGAACTGACAAGAAGAAAGAAAGTTCGATTTGCTCTGCTAAATAACTGTCTGACTGTCTCTTCTTTAGATTTAGAATAAAATCCGCAAAAATGTATATAAATGAAGAAAATAATTGCATATTTTGTTTCTTAAAATAATCAAGCTTCAACGTTGATAAGTGTACTGAAGTTTTTCCGTTGAAAACTTGTTTGGAGAAATAGTGTTAAAATATATTTGTTTATGTTTAGGTACATGTTTTAAGACTGAAACTGTCACAAAGATGGTTTGCCAATTTTTTGTTAACTATGCTTAGACTAATTCAGTTGAATGTCAATATTTTATTTATTTATTTTTGCAACAGTGAACAAAATCTAGGTGGTGTAATAATAATAAATTCCCCTTTAAGTATTTTGGTGATTTTGTTTTTCATACTTAATAACGAATAAATATCTGAGGTAGAAGTTACTAACCGATGGATCCTTCGTAGTAGTAAACAACGTTTACAAAACTGGCGTGCAGATATTACATTAGAATTTCATGCAACATTCAAGTGTATATGGGATACAACTGAACTATTATGTTTCTCAGATTATTTAATTGTATGTTAGGCAGGATAATTGTAATTTGATTTGTAAAAATCTTTCAAAGGGAGCTCGAATTTTGTTCGTTTTGAATAAAGGTATCATTGGATCACGATTTTAACATTCAAATTACGGCGTGAAACAATTCTAAATCTTTTAAACAGTCAGGTAAAGCGATCTTACACATGACAAGTACTTTGTTTTCTGAGCTTAAGAAATGCCGAAAGAGCCATTTATTGAAAATTTTCTCTTTTTTTTTCATCGCAGAAATCAACAACAACTTACATCAAACAAATAAAATAAAGCAATCAATAAACTTTTATATTTAAGCTTAAGTTTGTTACTAAAAAATATGCCATATTTTAGAATTCCTGTAAGACATTTTAGCCCAGACAATAAGTACATTTTAAAACAAAACTAAATCAAAATAAGAAGTAGAAGGCTCAATATCTTTAAAAAACTAACAATGACAACAATAAACATATTTCATGACGTTTTAAAACGGTTCAATCGTTATATATTCTGTTTCATCAAAGTACGATGAATTTTGGTTTGAACGTCGAGCAAAGTTATACGAGAGCGGTTTGAGATCGCTATCTTTTATTTAGCAGTGAAAGCTTATAGGGAAGGCAGTTAGTCACCATTAACCATTGCTAACTTTTAGGTTACTATTTTACCAGCAAATAGTTGGTTTACAGTCACGTTATAATGGCACCCCAGCTGAAATGGCGAGTATATTTAGTGGGAAAAATATTTGAACCCATGACTCTCAGATTGCAAGGCCAGCGCCCTAACCATGCCGAGCCGTTCAACAGGGACTGATTATATCAAGCAGTACAACAATAAGCCATCTTCAAGAAAAAATACTTGCAATATTTTTACACTACATATAAAGAATTCTTATTTCACACAAAAAGGCTATTTATATAGTCTGCACCAACACTTGCAGTTCCTTTGTCAGTCTTTCTTCATACAGGGCCTCCAGTAGGGCTTCACAGGATCCCTTGTCTTCATCTTGAGTTGTATGTTGGCACAGTTATCACTGCACTTCTCTTTTCTTCTTTACAATCAGTTTGTTATTTACATTGCCATCCTTGTACGTCTCATCCACATCAAATAGTCTTTTTCTTCTGTAACAAAGTCACTGTCTTCTGGTTTTGCATCTATGAAAGCTACACCTGCCATGTCCATCTTTGCCTCAGTACCCGCACTCAAGACGTCTTTCTTCTTTAAATACCTCTTCAACAGAATTGCATGGTAAACCTTGGTTGTCCCGTTTACTTTTATTTTATAATGCATCATGCTAACTACTTCCTGTTCTAGAAATGGTCCTTTCTACTGCTGGGTGAGTTTGCGTTGGCTGTGGGCAGCAGAAGTAAGACCTTCTGTTTCTCTTCAAAAGTTCGATCATTGACCTTCTTGTTATTCAAGCACTTCTTACTGCATTGATGTGTTTAGCTTCTCCAGTAGAAATGCTTTAATAGGTCCAGTTCAATAATTCTCTCCGGTCCTCTGTTTTGTCAGTCACTTTCTATTTTATATTGTGCTTGATGGAGCATTGCTCTGAAGTTTCTTCTTAGCATTTTTCATTCACATAAACCTACATATGGAATGTCACATTTTAATAATTGCAATGGCTTGATGTCTTGCTTTATTTTCTTCCATAGAGCTCTAATGGTGACTACAGATATCACATCAGTCTTCTTTCTGTTTTTTTTTTCCAAATAACTTCTATTTGGTATGTTTCCAATCACTAACTCGTATATTAGCGCCTTTATACACATGGCTTCGAGGTTTCCTACATAATATGGAGTATTCACCATTATTTTTCTATGGGAAGCTTTCTCACTGTCCCATCAATTAGCATGCACTGGTGCACTTTGCCTGTCATCTGGTTATCAGGTACTTGAATGGCCCTTACAGTTGCATTATTGCACACAGTGTCTTATAGGACTTTTTCTTTCTTGTCCCTGACCTACTGGCATGCTGTGAGTTGTCGTCACTTTTAGTCGTTTGTCACATGCTCCAATCAATTCTGGAGCTGTTACTCCATCTACTGACTTCATTTGTCAATTAGTCGAACAGCCATGAATCATAGAAACGACACCTCCTCCTTGTGGTAAGTGTGGCGCATTTTCCTGATTGTGTTTCTTTTAGTAGCAGCATCCATGGCGTTAGTCTCTCTTTTGTTGTTTTGTACCAGCACTATCTTTGTAAGTAGCTCCAATTTCTTTATTTTGAGATTTCTGTTTGGATCGGCTGATCTGGACTCCATTGTCTTTCTTGGGTTAATCTTCTTTCTGTTGGGTGGGTTGGCGATTTCATCTTATGTCTTATTCTCTTCACTTCCACATACTCCTTTCCTCCTATATTCTCTTCACTTCCACTTGCTCCTTTCCTTCTATATTCTCTTCACTTCTACTTGCTCCTTTCCTTCTATATTCTCTTCACTTCCACTTGCTCCTTTCCTTCTATATTCTCTTCACTTCCACATGCTCCTTTCCTTCTATATTGCTCTTCACTTCCACATGCTCCTTTCCTTCTATATTTCTTCTTCACTTCCACATGTTCAAATTTCTTCTGTGTTTTCTTTCACTTCCACATTCATTCCACCATTCTATATTCATCTTCACTTCCACATATCTTTCTTCTATATTCTCTTTCACTTCCACTTCTTCTTTTCTATAATTCTCTTTCTAATTTCCACATGTTCTTTCATTTATATTTCTGTTCTTAAATCATTCATTCTATGTTCTCTTTCTTTCCATGTGTTTTTCATTCTGTCATTCTCTTCATTTCTGCGTTGTCGGCTTTCATTCTGAGATTCTTCTTTCACTTCCACATGGATCTTTTCATTTCTATATTCTCTTCATTTCACACATTCTTTCATTCTATATTATATTTCACTTCCACTAAAGCAAACTTTTTCTATATTCTTTCACTTTCACATGGTCTTTTATTTCTATATTCTCTTCACTTCCACATGGTCTTTCCTTCTATATTCTCTTCACGTCCACATGGTCTTTCCTTCTATATTCTCTTCACTTCCACATGCTCTTTCCTTCTATATTGTCTTCACTTCCACTTGCTCCTTTCCTTCTATATTCTCTTCACTTTCACTTCCTCCTTTCCTTCTATCAGAATCTGTACTGTTATTATTTCTCTGTTATCTCTCAATGTCTTATATTTCCTTTTCTTCTTTTAGTCTTTTTTCTTTTAATTCTATAACAAATTCTCCAAGTTCGACATCTTTGAGTCCAATATCCACATCTTTCTATCCATTTATCAAACTTTGTTGACGTGATTAAAAAGCGTAATCGTAATTTCTAGACTATTTTTACCACCACTACCATTTCGCGTAGATAGGCCTACTTATTTCCGTTATCTTGCCCGTCTTCATCTACCACCGTTTACCACTGCATAATCCTGGCTGGTTCGCCAAATTTAATGGTTTCATGGGCTAAGATTCTTCTATAGTAAGTACTTGTGATCAGTTGGTTATAAATTCGAGCAATAAAAGGACAGCGTACAATTCACTTGTTTTAAAATAATGTATTCAAAATAAGTCAAACACATTTACAAAATAATTACATTATAGGATATCATAATTTTATTCAAATTCATATTTTCAAATATCCACACAGGCTGATTCAACTGCTTTAGAATCAAATTGACAAGACAAATTATTTTCCTCTACTCTGATTGAAATAATCCACTTATATTACCTCGTGAATTACCACAATTATATTTTGAACTTTAAATAATTATCTGCCTTTACTCAAAGTCTACATAGGAGGGTTTAATTACTTTAGAACTCCAGTGACAATAGAAATTATGCTTCCTATCTGTTACAAAACACAGTGTAAAACACTATAGAAATGACATGTTAAGATTAATCACTCATATTCCGGTTAACGTCACGTTTTCTTTCACCAACTAACTTTTTGAGATTAAAATTCACTTGACTTGTGCTAACTTGGTCGCCTATTTTTATAAATTTTTCCAGCTGAGGCCTAGACCTTTCGACAAACTACAAGACGCTGTAATGCAGGGGTGTGCAACATTTTTCGTCGGTGGGCCATATAACCAACTTCATCAATCAAGCGGGGCCACTTAAAAAACAAGCTTATTCGTGTACATGCACAATAAATTAAAAAAAATTCTCAAAATGCAAGCAATAATATTTTATATTTTTGCATGAGTGATCATTTTAGTGCGACACTTGAAATTTAGAGTCTTTGCAGAGCTTGTCAATATCAGCTTTGACAGAAGTGGTTGCCACTCTTAACTGACTGGTCAAATGTTCATCAGTCAGCTGACTTCTACATTTGGTTTTGATGAGCTTCATTTTGGAGAAAAATTGCTCACAGCAGTAGGTGCTACCAAAAAGGGAGGCAATTCTTTGTGCATGACGGGACAAATTGGGAAACTTTTCACGTACACAGAGTTTGTAAAAGTCTAGCAAACTGTTTTCAGAGAATTTCCTTTTAGTGTCCATGTCAGCCTGCAGTTCAATGAGTTCCATTTGGCAATCATCAGGACTGTCTTCCACTGCCAAATCAAAAGGTTGAGCGAACAATTTCAATCTAATTTCAGTTTGTCTGAAATCTGGAAATCTGTTTGCAAACTCATCACGCAGCTTTTGTACACTGGTTCCATATTTGGTGCAATCCAGATTAGGAAATTCCAGTTTCCTGGTTGCAAGACATGTAAAATGGGTCAATATGGCTCTTCTCAACTGAACCTGGAAAAGTTCCAATTTCTTCTCAAAAGCACAAATATGCTCAAACAACTTATTCACAAGTTGACTTTTCCCTTGTAGTTTTAAGTTTAAATCAGACAGATGCTGTGTAATGTGAGGAATGCTAAGTCATTCAGCCAATTCTCATTGCTCAAGAAGTCCACATTCTGACGTTTGCTCTCCATGAAGAACTTAATCTCCTCTCGCAGATTCCAGAATCTCTTCAAAGTAGCAGCTCTACTAAGCCAACGTACAGCAGATAAGTACAAAACATCTGAATACTCACTGTCCAGCTCATCTAAAAAAGTTTTAAATTGTCGATGATTTAATCCTCGTGTTCGAATATAATTTACGCATTGGACGACATTTTTCATGACTTCTGCAAAATCCAGAACTTTGGTGCACAAGCTCTCTTGGTGAATAATGCAATGGCTTACAACTACGTCTTGTGCTCCAATTGCAGTTAGAAATTTCTTGGTGAATCCATTTGTCCTACCTGTCATGGAAGGAGCACCATCTGTTGTAACACCACATAATTTATAAGGATTCAGTTCAAACTTTTCTACAACCTTAAGCACTTGTTCACAAATATCCTGTCCTGTGGTTGTGGAGGAAAGGCTTGCCATATCTAAAAACTCTTCGAAAACATCAAAGCCTGCAGTAACAGCTCTGATGAAAATGACAAGTTGGGATGTGTCATTGATATCAGTGCTTTCATCCAAAGCCAGACTGAAAGCTTCACACGAATTCAATCTCTCTTTCAAAGTTTCTTTGATGTCCTCTGAAAGATCTTTTGTCCTGCGTGAGACAGTAAAGCGGGAAAGGCTAGTTTGCTCTACCAAATATTTTTTCTCTGGACATGCATATTCTGTGAATATTGTTAAACAATTTTTAATAAATTCTCCATCACTGAAAGGCTTTCCCTTTTCTGCCATACATTCACAAAGCTTAAAACTCAGTTTTGTCACCAGTTCTGAATTTTTCTTGAAAGTGGTAAAAACACCTTGTTGCTTTTCAATGGATGTTTTTAAATGTTCAATTTTCGTGCCTGACCAACAATTTCATCAAACTGGGAGAGTGCTTAGTTGCGTAATGTCGCTTAATATTGTACTCTTTCATGACTGCAATTGTAGTTTGACAGACGAGGCAGACAACACCTTGATTATGTGGGACAACAAGATATTTTGTGCACCATTCACTGTTGAATAACCTTCCCTCATCATAAATTTTTCGTTTCTTAACTGCTGACATTTTACTAGCCCTGAAATCAAAACAAAAATTATTCTCACGAAAATAGCAAAGTAGAAAAAACATAGAATTTATTTACACATGGAACCTCTTATGGACAGAAACACATGTTTCTAAATTGGCATCCCGATCATAGCCTTCCGGTACTTAAATTAATTGAGAATAGCAAAATACAGTGTGACCTCGCCTATTCGCGGTTCGCCATTCGCGGCCCCGCATATTCGCGGGTTATGCGCGAACTGCGTTTTGTAGGTCACAGAGACTGAAAGGGCTTTTCGAGGAGATTTCTGTTGTATTTACTCAATCAAGCCGTTTTATCAATTGTCGTCTTCACCAAACAAGATTGGACTGCTATTGGCTGACTGCCTCAGCTTCCCAACAACGCAAACGGCAAAGCACAGCCCGGTAACGCACGGTACAATTTAGTGAAATACATAACAGTATGCAATATTGCTACATTATTACTGCATCAATGAGTATAAGTATCATTAGTGTTTGGGAAGCATTTCATATAGTATATAATCGCATACATATACGTTTTAAAACTGCGTCCAATATTCGTGGTTTTCGCTATTCGCGGGAGGGTAAAGAACGTAACCCCGCGAATAACGAGGTCACACTGTACATAGAATCAGATGCATCTGAAAGCAAAAATTTTAATAAATTCAGTAAAGTCACAACAATATGCTAAATAATAATCAATTTACCTTCAATCTCTTGTAGTAACTGTAAAGGTAATAAAATTTTCACCAATAATGAATGACGGACAGCAGAGGTTAGGGAAAATTGTCGCCAGCGGGCGAAGGCGAGGTTCAGGACATGACGTTGAGTCGTAGACAATAGTGCTAGTGCACGTCACCTATTCATGCCCTAAGGAGGCCGACCAATCGAATTCGGCCTGCTCCTCTCTAGCAAAGATAATTTTAGAAGTTTGTCGAGTCGAAGCCTGGGAATCCCGTAGGATCGATGTTTTTAAAAATATTCCATTTGCGTTGGATTACAGATCAGGCCACATGGTTAGATTACAACAACTAGGGCCACACTAAATGGCTTGGCGGGCCGGGTTGTGGCCCGCGGGCCGCCTGTTGCACACCCCTGCTGTAATGTAACAATGCTCAGTCAGTGTGAAAAATTTGAAGATGTTTCAAGAAAGATGAAGCCATCAATGAATAAATAGTACAACAGTTGAGTTGCACACATACAACGCACAGCTTTTACCGAGTTAAGTAACTAAATGTGTTGTAAATATCGTCTTTAAAATAATTCATGATGTTAGGAAAACAGGTAGGTTCAAGAAAGAAGTCTTGATAACAAAAATTAATAAAAAACCCTAGTGCTTTCGAAAGGTTCATAGTACTGTTGTGTTTCTTCATACAATTTTGGGTAATTGTTCTCAAATGATCATTCCAGTTACCTAACGGATTAAGGTGACACATTATTTCTTCACACCTGTTTGTGACCTAGTTTTTATATACCAAATGTCTTCTTTTCTCTCAGGTTATTTTTCGTACTTCGTGACCTACGGACATCGCTAGTCAGAGTGATTTGTGTTGTTTGTTTTCATTCTCTCAGTTTTGGTTTGGTTTTTTTTGGAATTTCGCACAAAGCTACTCGAGGGCTATCTGTGCTAGCCGTCCTTAATTTAGCAGTGTAAGACTAGAGGGAAGGCAGCTAGTCATCACCACCCACCGCCAACTCTTGGGCTACTCTTTTACCAACGAATAGTGGGATTGATCGTCACATTATAACGCCCCCCACGGCTTGGAGGGAGAGCATGTTTGGCGCGATTCGGGCGCGAACCCGCGACCCTCAGATTACGAAGCGCACGCCTTAACGCGCTAGGCCATGCCAGGCCCTCATTCTCTCAGACAAGTTCTTATTACCCAGCATTCTCTCAGACAGTAAATGAGTTCGGTCTTTTCCTCCAATCCATTTATTTATTGTATAAAATCCAAGCACTTTATTGCTTGCACCTATACCTTAATTTTGGGTTTTAATGATTCCCTTATCTTATTTTTACAGGATTCCAAACTGTGGTTGTGTTTCACAGACAGATGTGCTTTTATCAAACAAATTCCACACCAGCAACCACTATTTGACTATAATTACTTCTGGTTGCAACAGGCTCTATAGAAATGAGGAGTTCCATAAGACCACGTAGGAGCTCACCAGGTGGTGCTACTGTATCATGTTGGACTGACATTCATGGACTTATATCACTCGTGCTCTGTTAAGTCAAGAAACTAATACGAATGATAAGAAACGTACAGGAAATAACATGTTTGTCAAACACAAACAGAGGCAGGTAATGACTGAACGTTATACAGTCATGTGAAAAAATTAGGACACCGTATGAAAGCCTGTGTAATTTTGTAACATTTTTGGACATATAGATATTTAACCTCAATTGTAACAATACTGAGAGATTATAGGAATATAACTCTTAAACTATTAAAACTGAAGAAAAGACTTTAAGATCTTCTGTAAATGTCATGCTACAAAAATGCACATTCGAACTGAGGAAAAAATTAGGACACCCTACCCCCTAATAGCTAGTGTTATCCCCTTTGGCTGAAGTAACTGCAATGAGACGCTTCTTGTGGTCATCTACCAGTCTCTGACATCGGTCTGAAGAAAGTTTGCTCCACTCCTCAATGCAGAATTCTGTCAGCTGTGCGATGTTTGAGGGGTTTCTTACATGTACAGCCCGTTTCAAGTCACCTCACAGCATCTCAATGGGATTAAAATCTGGGCTTTGACTCGGCCATTCCAGGACTCTCAATTTCTTAGTTTTCAGCCAGTCCTTGGTGGATTTACTGGTATGTTTTGGGTCATTGTCGTGTTGCAGGGTCTAGTTCCGCTTCCGCTTTAATTTTCTTACAGATGGACTCACATGATCCTCAAGCACCCTCTGATACACAGTAGAATTCATGGTGGATTCTATGATTGTGAGCTGTTCAGGTCCTGCTGCAGCAAAGCAACCCTAAACCATGACACTTCCACCTCCATGCTTCACAATTGGTATGAGGTTCTTTTCCTGGAATGCTGTATTTGGTTTATGTCAAGTATGTCCTCTGTTCTTGTGTCCAAATAATTCAATTTTGGACTCATCTGTCCAAAGAACATTATTTCAGAAGTTCTGGTCTTTGTCTGCATTCTCTCTGGCAAACTTCAGTCTGGTCTTGATGTTTCTCTTAGACAGCAAAGGTTTCCTCCTTGCACACATCCCATGCAAGTTAAACTTATGCAGTCTCTTTCTGATTCTAGAGACATGCACTTTCACAACAACTGTAGCCAGAGCCTGCTGTAGGTCCCGTGATGACATGTTAGGGTTTCTGGAGACCTCTTTTAGCATCTTGCAGTCTGCTCTCGGGGTGAACTTGTTTGGACGACCAGACCTGTGCATGTTAGCAGTTGTTTTGAAAGCCCTCCACTTGTTGACTATTTTCCAGACATTGGAATAGCTGATTTCAAAATCTGTTGAGATATTTTTAAATCACTTACCAAACTCATAAGTTGCTACAATTTTCTTTCTGAAGACCTCAGACAGCTCTTTTGCTCTCATTTTGAATTTACTTACAACAAATAAAACAGGGCAAAAAGGCAAGACATGAAATATATACAAGTGAAAAACATTAAATATATACAAACATACAAAGCGAGAGCGGAGGCAGGGCGGCTCAGAAGTCGATCTCCACCCGACCCTCCATCAACGCACAAAGGGAGGAGACGTCCGGCCGCCAGAGATGGTAAAACGTCCCGGAACCCAGGTGCTGGTAGTCCGCCTCAAGGCAGAGTAACAACCTATATCTGGCCCTACCCAGTATCGAAAAGTACGACACCGGAGCCTGCTCGAAGACCATGTTGTTCCGAGCAAGCCAGATGTCGTACTTAAAACTGGTTAGAGTGTACTGAAAGGAAAAGGCCAGGTGGATGGAAACAGGGACCGGTACATGATACAGTATGGTCTCTGCAGAGAGTGGCGGGACCCACAAAAGGCGAACAACTCTCTCCCAGATCTCTGCCGACATTGGACAGAGGACCAACCTGTGCAGGACAGACTCCACCTGAGTGTGACACACCGGACACAACTCAGTCGCACTGTAGCTCCAGATGTACGAACGCTTCCTTACTGGCAGGATGTTATGCATAACATGCCAGTTGAAAGCCTGGAGGTAGCAGTGGTGCAGTGCAACGTGGCCCCAAACAACGTCCCACGGTAGAGCAGGGCACATTCAGAGACCAGCAGGTGGAAGAGGGAAAGGGAGTCCGTCGGTACGTCGACAGACACAGTACGACACCGCCCTATCGCCGCAGCAGCGTCAACATACCAAGGAGGAGGGTTAAAAGACATAGGTGTCTGTAGGCTCAAAGGAACACCAAAGAGCCTGCGCTTCATGCCAACCAAGAATCTCGCGAGGTGGCAACAGGGGTGACTCTCCAAAAACAGACAGCAAAACGTAACAGACAGAAGAAGGTAAAGACACTGTGTCCAAACACATGGAATGCCCAGACCATCCCTGCGAGGCGGCAGCGCCAAGGAGTGCTGAGACACCGCCTCAAGCTTGCCACCCCACAGGAAGGCATAGACACGGTGTTCGATGGCTTTCAGTCATCCAGAGGAAGGACAGCCCCCAGGTACCAGACCAAAGGAGTTCAGTGATCCAGAGGAAGGACAGCCCCCAGGTACCAGACCAAAGGGAGGATCCTTCTCCTCACCACCTCTGCTCTGTCAAACAGGTTAACAGGGCAGAAGCAGTAATCGTGCACTGCCGAAAAAACACGCTGAACCACCCCATCCCAAGCAGCCCCAGGACCCACGAGAAAATGAATCTCGAAGCAAGTGATCGGGGATATTCAGCTGGGCGGCACTGGCCCGAGAGCAACGATGGACGATAGCCAGAGTTGAACCTAACGATGTGAGGTTCTGGAGGAACAGGTTTACATCGTCCGTGTGCACGACATACATCACAAACCCCACGGCATCTGGAGGCCACGCATCGAGACCGAGTGGTAGAGATGAGAGAGCAGGCACTCGATAACCAACACATAAAGTGTAGGGGATAACGGGCAGCCCTGACGAACACCCTGTAAGATGGGAAAGGAAGATGTCAGGTACCCATTAACCAAGAGCCTGCTCGAAGTAGTCGCGTATAAGGCTTGCACGTACCGGACAAAAACTGTAGGGAGGCCTCACCTTCCCAGAACGAACCACAGAAAGCCATGGTGAACTCGATCAAAAGCTTTGCTCTGACCGAGGGACACAAAGACAGCCGGGATATCCTGATCCGTGATGTAATAGAACAGGTTCCTGAGAAGCACCAGATTTTGTTGGATACTTCTGCCCCACACGCCACAAGTCTGAGTGCAGCGGACCAAGGAAGGCATGACTGCACCCAAACGGGCACACAGGACTTAAGAAACCCACGTTCAGGATAGAAATGGGGCACTATGAGGAAAGATCTTCAGACTGGTTGGGATCCTTACAGATGAGTGTAATTAGTCCATCCAGAGTTCCCAGTGGCAGAGACCCCACAGCTAGACAGTTGTTAAAAAGTCGGACGAAGGAGGGTCCCACGACATGCCACACATGGCTGTAAAATTCCACCTTACAAAGGACATTTACCAAGTGGCATGGACCGAATGGCCGACTAACACTCACCCAAGAAGACTGGTTTCACCAGCTGTTCGTGAAAGGAAGGGTCGAGGGAGGGCAAAAACCGAGTAATGTCGTCCCACAACCCCAAGTCCACGGGTGAAGCCGAAAATAAACGGCGATAGTAGTCAAGGCACGCATCCATAATGTCGTAGATGTTAGATGACAATTGACCATTCTTCAACACCAGACTGGAGATGTGTCTGGTCTTAGTCATCTCCCGTGCATTGGACAGCGGAACGCCGGTGGTAGATCTGGGATCGAGTGACTCGATCAGACTAAAGACGCTCGCAACACAAAACAGTTTGGAATTGTCCAAGTCAATGTCTTGACAGAGCGTCTCATTGTTCGAGAAGACCCAGCGATCCATTAATCCACCACGAAGCAACGCAGCCATTTTGTCCTGCTTACCCTGTAAGGCCAGGCGGCGGGCACGCGAAAGCTGCATGCCAGCTTGCCTCAGCAAGGAGGCACAGGCCTCCTTGAGACCTGACCACCAAGACCCGGTGACAGATTCAATAGAACAGAGCCTCCAAACAAGGGCAAGCAAAACATCTCCATTCCCATCCTCAACAAGGAAACGGAGGCATAGGGGCGTGCGGCCTCTTGAGGCTACCCGATCCCACCCCCTCTTTGCAGCAGCGGCCGCTGACATCCGACCACCGCCGCTGCACAACGGGAATATCCAAACTGAAGTCCGGCAACAAAACGGGGCTGCAGGGCCCTCGCACCTCCCCACTGTCCTCACTCAATCTGGAGAAACATGGAAGACTGGGGAAGTCAAAGATGCTTATGAACGAGCTGGGTGACAACAGCTCGTCCAGCGTCGGGGTCAGCACCAGCACGGTTTTGGGGGAGGGGCCAGAACGTCCACCATCCCCAAAGCCAGTGCTGAGGGTCCCTCAGAATCTCCAGCCTCAGGAGCGCTAGCAGGGGAAGCCAGGGGTTCCTTGGAGTCCCCAACAGCTCTCACTGACCCAACTCGAACATGGGGCAGGACCCTCCTCAGAAAGACCCACCCCAACACTGACAGGGGGAGAGGACCTTCCTCAGAGGGACCCTCCCCTACACTTACAGGGGTGGCAGCATCGCGGGCGTCCTCACAGCTCCCAACCCCCACACCACCCGACAGGGAGGCCAAAGCCTCCACAGAGACAGGAGACGCCTCAGGGCCACCTGGGCCGTCCTGAACCCCCTTCATTACCCGTCCAAACCCGGGCCCGAAGAGTGGGACGAAGCTTCCTTAGAGGCCCCCTACACCCGAACGGCACCCGACATTTGTTTAATGAACTTAAATGAATTTAAACATTCATTAAAATGATTTAGACATAGTATATTTCAGGGGTGGTCAAACATATTATAAGGCCATTGTCATGGATTTTAATATGCGTCTTAGGTAAATTCGTTTACAGTGTTAACTTTTCATTTTACCTAATTTAAAGCTAATAGGAACTAGAGTATTGAACCATGTGTACCTAGTTTAATCCGTGTGTCACATAAAGTGTTGTTCGAGTATAAAATAACATGTCAACCATATTTGTACGTCTGTATTTTTAAGAAACGTAACTAAACACAAACAAACGTATTTAAATTTAATGTAAAATCACATACACATTAATAAGAACAGTTAGTATGCTAACCCAATCAGTCATTATCAGTACATTTATCTTATATTAACGATTATGGTAGAAAGCTAAAGGAACCTTGTAAAACATAAATAAATTTAAACTCAAACATCATTTCACACAAAATTTTAAAGATAAATAATTCGTGATTTTTAGCGGACCTGTTAAAACATCAGAGCGGGTCTAAGTTCTTTACAACTAACCAAAATAGGTTAATGTTGATAGTAGTTTATCAATAATTTCCCCTACGTTTCGTAATTTAGTTAAGGTGTGTTTTTAGTTAATTCAAACAGCTGTCATAATGTACTGGATAACCACGAACTAGTGATACCTCCAAGACTAGTGGACTAACATCACATGTTATTAAATATCATATTAACTGTTGGGAAACCATAGCAATATAAATAAGGTAGGATTTTGGTCAAGCCATCTCCAGTAACATAGAGAAAGACTGAACATCTTGACTAAGGAATTTGTTTTTTACTTCTTTCGATTCAATTTCTACTAGTGTTAAAAGGTTCAGCAGTAGTTACATCGAAACTTCAAACCTTCAACAAAGTATAACTTTATACACTACAACTGTAAATGTTTAAACTACACTACAAAACTAATAAATACAGTCTATACTTTTGCTTAAAGTTTAAAGAATAACAAACTTATTTTGGAATGCCATTATATTTACATAACTTCAAAATTAGAGACATATCAATTAACAGTTTATCATCATTAGACCTACAACTAGAACTACATATGTTGAACTTCTTACTAAAGAAAAGCTAACCCTAAAGTTCCACTACAATATAAATAATCTATAGACATTCTTCCAACTGAAACCTTTAGTACGTGTAACGACTAACAACCATCAATCTTGTATTCTCTTTTCATTTTTGTGCTGTTTATGTACAAACTCACGCCGTTTACAAGCTGACTTTTTCCAGACGAAGATATCTAATATTCTTGTAGAAATGCTAACGTCCGAAGTTAATTCACTGATGTTAAATGGTTTGTAATGTTGGAAATATATAAACGTTTCTGGTCAAATATATCTTGTTTTACGATTAATAAGCGTTTATCACAATTATAGCTTCCGAGGCTTATAGTATACTGACTGTAGCCAACTAACAGTATTATAAACTGTCTCTTAACGTGTTGTTATGGTTACCTTTTGTACTCATTAGGCGAGATTCTCGAAAGTTCCACTAGAAATCGTACATTAAGAATGGGACATATTTAACAATATACCTTACAATCATTAAAATGAAACAAACATAGATATTAAAATAAAAGAATAGCAAATTTTACAAAAGTTATACAGTTTTTGTTTTGTTTTCACTTTTTGAGACAGAGTACAGTCTCCAGTACTTTAGAAATGCACCTGCCCGGTATTAAAACGTGCAATACACTTGTTCAATCTTAAAATCTGTGATACACCTATTCAATTTTAAATCCTGTAGTAAACCTGTTCAGTCTTAAATCTTTAATACATCAAGTCTATCTTAAAACTTGTAATACACCTGTTTAGTCTAAAACTTTGCAATAAACCAATTCAGTCTTAAAACCTGTAATAAACTTGCTTTTCATGAGACTTGTAGACTATAACTTAATTATAATTAATATTATCATTTTAATTGTAAGCCTAAATATCAATTAATAATAACGTATTACTTATTGACCCACAATGTTTATTAATAACTGTAAAACGTTAATGAAGACATTTCTGGCAGTAAATGCTGCCATCTTTAAATATCCAATCTACAAGGGTTTTCTTCGTCAACTTCCAAAAGTTATACAGTGAATTACCTATGCTGTGCACACCACTGGGATAGAACCTATAATTTTAAAGTTATAAGCCTTAGACTTGCGCCAGTAATTGAGATTAATTATAGTAATATATGTAATTAAAACTTTATGTATACCACCACAAGATGGTGATATATGACATCACTCGCAGATGGACAGTTTTACGTCAAATCGGACTATAAGTAAAACGATAAATAACTCTTTTTAACATTTTCAGGTAGACAGTTTTATGTCAGTAACAGTAATATATTTCATTTTACGTGTGTTAGATTTTTCTCTTTGAATAGTGTTACACTTGTATCAAAATATTGTCGTGGTTTTAAAACATTTTAAACTCCCGTAGATGTATAAAAATAAAATTTATATTTTTTCCTTTTCATAGTTTGACTGTTTCTGTATGGCCAGAAGAGCTAAAGTGTATTGTTTTCCCTTTAGGTCTTCTCTTGACTTGAATGTGTTTACTCTTAGAGATGTGACATAAACGTTTTGGTGGTTTAATCACCGTCACCTTGGTAAGAAAATTCGTTTCATTTCAACCACTTGTATTTAAGTTCCATACAAACACAGTTTATGCAAAGTTTTGTTTGCCAGATATCTCACTAAAGCCTGGGTCAGTTTCGACAGAACGTCACATGTACGTGGTCTTCCACTCATGTTATGTAGCTCAAAATGGGCTCCTTAATTTTATGTAAACTAAGACAAGTTCACAAGAACGGGATGACCGATGACTGGGTTAACTGTTACGTATTCGTTCTTCCAATTAAAGTTTATAAAATTGTATGTGACTATAAGTCTAATAACTAGCACATACATTGATCTTATTACTACAAGTAGAAGACATTATATTGTAAAAATCAATTAGAAACAAAATGTCTGGTACTAATATCCCAGCATATTAAGTTAAAAGTTATGTTAACACACTTCGTGACTTGTTTTTGTTTCCAAAATGAGTACAGAGCGTACTTGAACTGTTTCAAGTGTTTATTTGTCAGATATTCCGTTTGGAGAATTTGAATGTAAAGTTAGTATCGATTCATCCTTTAGGAGCAACAAGTCACAAAACAAAGTAAAATATTGCATGAACAAACCTATTTTATTAAATTGTTCAAATAAATAGTGTCTGCCTTAAGCCTACATAACCACTGACTTAATACATTTTCACTTGGTAATTTGTCTTTATTACAAATATTCATATAAACTGTAAGTAAAGAATAAGTGGCTGACTCATCACCCAGTGTTAAAATGACTACAAATATCTTAACTAAATGTTGTTCTACAACACGTGAATAGATATAACTTTAAAAATCAATAAACAAAAAACTAAGACACATCTAATTTTTTGTGACGTTTCAAGCAGACGATTTTCGTTATGGAGTGTATATTGTATTACAGAGAAGTTGAGCGGTCGAGGGACTAGAATATTAAAAAGTTCTAATTAGAGAATTGCTACATGGTAACGCCTACGAATACACTGTTGACAAGAAATGTTTACTTTATTGTAATTATACTGAAATTCACAAGAAGGCATAAACAATTTTAATAAAGATTAAAAGTAATTTAATTATTATTGCAACTACACAAAAAGGAGTTTTAGATGTAAAATATTTTGCGTAAAGAAATATACATATATTTTATTTAAACACAAAATATTTATTAATAAATTTGCAAATTCTTAAAAATAAGAAAGAAGAATCGTGTGCGACGTATTTTTTGAGAACAGAAAGCTTTCGCCAATAACTTGTTCAAATGGAAAGTTTAATTCACTAGTAATGGATAAGCTAATTTGTTTTTTAAAGTAAAGCCACGTTGGACATTTTGATGTGTCATCGAGGGGAAGCGAACGTCGTATTTTAATATTCTGTAAACTTACTACTGGAAGATAATTTTAAGAACACTCATATGGAAAAAAATATTAACTGACAAAAATATAGTTAAAACATAAAACAACGAATTTTCACTATTTTCTTACGGTTATTTGTAAAATCATGTGTTGTTTTAATCTCAACATGTTCTGAGGTTTTTTTAAAATTATGAATATTTCGCATCTTAGAACCATTATGGTAAGATGGATCAGGAAAGTAAGTTGAACATTCGCGTAAAATTTAATAGAACAACAGCTACAGGGTTCTCAAACATAGTCTGTTAAATTAACTAGACTGGATGTGCAGCGTCTTCTGATATACAGCCTGGAACTAGGACCACTTATTATATTGTTGTTTGAAACATATGGACAGGTATAATATTTTTATGTTGCTATTCCTATCACTGATGCAAACGTGCATGTTACTCCAAGTATGTTGTTGTAATTTTCTGATGACCTAAACATGACAGTTTCATTGGGTGAAACATCTTTCCACCTAGTTATGCTCTGAGTCAATGTCGAGGTCTTCAGGTCATAAACGCCTTAGTCTTACGAACTGTCCTTTAGAATCAGTGTTATTTGTTTTGTATGGATGAAATGAACCGTTCTTAAGTCACCAGAACTGTCAGAGTCCTTGTAGCACTTTATGATTTAAATTAACTTCGTGATATTTAAACACTAAAGTCAAGAAATAAAACACTTGTGTCAAAGATTTTTTGTCTCTAAGATAGTGGACGAACTGCATGAGGTGCCTTACTTGAATGTTGGTGTCGTCAAGAAATTGGTGGTATGTAGACGTTTGTCAACAGAGTCTACAAACAGATTTGTGAGAGTACCTTCCAGACTACCATTACCATGAAAGTACCAATAAGTTGTTGGTCATTTGTTGATTGAATTCAGGTATTCATGATGAGAATCAGTATCACTAATTTTGAACGTTTTAACAATTAAATGGTTTGTGTGTCATAATATTTCAAAGCTAGCATATATCGTCTCTGTAAGAAATGACAAAGTAAAATATCTATCAATATCTGTAGACGAAGATTAAATATTTTGCTTAGAAATTCTTTAAAAGGATTTAGAGCATTTTAGGTGTCTGTACTATAGCCAAGGAAATATATTACTAGAGTTTATCATTATGGGCGTCTGCAGAATGAGGCAAATGGACAGTTGCCCTTCTGGAACTTCAGAAGAATGTTTATTTGAATAATTTATCAATAACATGCATTAAAATATTTCAACACAAGTGAGGAAATTAGGTTTAATAAACAAGCTATAAAAGGCCAGAGCAACACATTGAAAGTTCAATGTAGTGACCTGCTTGTTCAATGGCTGATCAAATCTGGAATAAATTTTACGGACGTTCATCTAACTATCTAAATAGTTAGAAATTTGTTCAGTGGGTTCTATCAGAATTAGCAGGGCGCCCAGCATAACAAGACTTGTGAATCTCACGCGAACATAAGATTCGTAAACCTGGTCTTCATGGACACTATATTGTTTCGGTACCATTGAACAACATTTTGTGAAGCAACTACTTACCGCTTCTGTTGTAGTTCCAATAATCATTTAATTAGTTTCAATTCCTGTCAACAGTATGATATGTTTACTTGAAAAATTTAATATATTCAAAATATATTTAACAAAACTTATATATGTAAAAACGGATCGTTTGGGTTGAGAAACTTTTTTTTACGTAGAGAAGCTGACAACGTTTCGACCTTCTTCGGTCATCGTCAGGTTCACAAAGAAAGAAAGAGGTAACTGACCGATAGCTGACCACATGTTTGAAATGATTGTGTAACTTAGTGTCGGAATGTGGAAAACGCTGTAGTCATAATGAACACGAATAAATACATCCAAAAAATGAAGAACATTCTATCAGACACAAACAACTTTAAACCAATACACACAAATCTAACAGACACACGTAACCCAACTAAACAAAATACTACTAAAAATTAAAAAGGCCAACACAATTTCAAAAACACTTTATTCCTACATACGCAAGACCGACTCACGCACATCACAAATATACGGCATCCCCAAACCTCATAAACTAGATTGTCCATTGCGACAATCCGACATCAGCAAACAAATAACCAACATTCGGCAAAAATTAGTAACAAAATATGACATTCCAGTTAATACTAAATTTATTCAAAAACCAGGCACAAAACTGAGGTCTATACTGTGTAAAAACTACACTGACAAACACCACACCAACATTATTTATAAAATACAATGTGATAACTGCCACGACTTCTATATTGGAGAAACGAGTAACTAGACACTTCATATGTTTCAACAACTCAGGAACTCTGTAACATGATATGAATTGTGTAATAAAATTAATCTGCTCGAAAAGTCGTAAGAAATAAAGTTTTCAATTTTATGGGATTTGGTATGAAGTTCTTTAGTTACTACTGAGAGGGCGCAACGAGTCAAAGAATAAACTTGACTTCTATGTCGTTCACCGATTCTTCACTCAAATCACGTATGCTGATCACGAAACGAAAAAACAACAAAAAACTGTGTGCTAATTAGTGTATTTATTTATTTATATTAGAGAACGAACTAGTACATTGTAATAAATGTATATGATTCAAACATTCCCACTTATTGTACGTTAGGGTATCGAAACCCGGTTCTCAGTGTTGTAAGTCCGTAGATATACCGCCGAGCCACTGGGGGGCATATATTATAACAATGTTTGCTTTTGAATTTCATGCAAATCTACACAAGGGCTATCTGCGCTCGCCGTCCCTAATTTTGCAGTGTAAGACTAGAGGGAAGGCAGCTAGTCATCACCAACCACTGCCAACTCTTGGGCTACTCTTTTACCAACGAGTAGAAGAAGAACACAGTTCGAGAACAATAAGATGGCATCTACGATAAAAAGGCTTTAAAAACTGTAAACGTCTTCAAAGTTCACGCCTCCTTCCACACCACGAAACAGCTTGGTTAAATTTTGCTGAGAAGCACCAAACATGGGACGTAGAAAAGTGGAAGAAGGTTTTGTTCTCTGATGAGAAAACATTTAACCTGGATGGTCCAGATGGCTTCCAATGCTACTGGCACAATAAGGATATCTCACCGGAGACATTTTCTACACAACACAGTGGAGGAGGCTCCATCATGATCTGGGGTGCTTTCTCCTTCCATGGAACAATGGAGCTTCAGGTTATACAGGGTCGTCAAACAGCAGCTGGGTACATTGGTATGTTGGAGAGAGCATCTTTATTGACTGAAGGCTCTCGCTTGTGTGGAAATGACTGGATCTTTCAACAGGATAATGCTGCAATCCATAATGCCCGCAGGACAAAGGACTTTTTCATAGCGAATAACGTGATTCTTTTGGACCATCTAGAGTGTCCGCCCGAACTAAACGCCATTGAAAATGTTTGGGGGTGGATGGCAAGGGAAGTCTATAGGAATGGACGTCAATTTCAAACAGTGCACGAAATATTCACCACTTCACCACTTGGCATAACATTCCAGCCAGCCTTCTGCAAACGCTTATATCGACCATGCCAAGGCGAATGTTTGCAATTATTCGCAATGACGACCATGCAACTCACTACTGAGACTTCTTGTTGGACATTTCCTACTCTGTTTCGGACTTCTTTTTGGTATGGTCTTAAACTTTTGACCAGCTAGTATTTAGGCTAATTTCGTAGTGTTCACATTTTTCTTATTAAATGTTAAAAAGTTATTTTATTTTTATTTTCCCTTTTCTTATTTTCATCTTTGGAAGCTCTACTCAAATAAGTGGTTGAGTCTAACAACGCAAAATGCATATTTTGTTTCTACGTTCATTGGCCTTAAGATTGTGTCCATCAGTGTACATTAACTATTTACTGGTACTGTTTTTTCCGAATAAACACGAGTATTTTAAAACGGAAGTTAATTTCTTAAGTATTTAAAGTAAAAGTTTGAGTATTTATCACAGATGATTTGAAAAAGGTTTCTGAGTAGATTGAACATCATGCCAACATAAATATACCATTGGAATTGAATATAAAATAAATTAAAGTAGATAGAAAGTTCGCCCTCTAGTGGCAAAGAAGTATATCTGCAGACTCGCATCGCTAGAATTTGAGTTTCAATACTCGTGGTTGGCAGATTGTAGATAACCCATTGTGTAGCTTTGTGTTGAATTCTAAATATGAAAATTCTAAAAATTCAAAGAATATGAAATTATACATAAAATTAAGTTCACTTAAACGTGAATGCATTAAATATTAACATACAATACATGGATATGCATTATTAAATAATTCACTAGTTCGTTCACTAATAGAAAAAATAAATACATCAATAAACTGGTTAATACGCAGTTCTAAATGGAAACATTATTTATTTTTGTTTTGTTACTAGAATACGTAATTTGCGTGAAGAATCTATGAATGACACGTTACGCCCTCTCAGTAGTAACTGAAGAGCTTTATATCAAATCCTACACAATTGAAAACTTTATTTCATACGACTTTTCAGGCAGATTTATTTCGTCCAACAATTCATAGCTTGTTACAGAAAATTTAGACTATAAAATAACAGCCGAGTTGTTACAATATACAACATTTCTAGTTACAAACGCTTTGTTTACTGAAACCTTAAAGGAAACACGTTTTGTTAAAATTATTTACGCTTTCTTGTGAATTTCAATAAAGAAAATATTTTTTGTCAACAGTTGTTTTTGTAGACGTACTTAGGTAGCAGTTCTGTAATTAGGACTTTTTAATATTCTAGTCCTTCGACCACTCAACTTCTCTGTAATACGATGACGAAAATCGTCTGCTTGAAACGTCACAAAAAATTAGATGTGTCTTAGTTTTTTGTTTATTGATTTTTAAAGTTATTTCTATTCACGTGTTGTAGAACAACATTTAGTTAAGATATTTGTAGTCATTTTAACACTAGGTGATAAGTCAGCCATTTATTCTTTACTTACAGTTTATATGAATATTTGTAATAAAGACAAATTACCAAGTGAAAATGTGTTAAGTCAGTGGTTATGTAGGCTTAAGGCAGACACTATTTATTTGAACAATTTAATAAAATAGGTTTGCAATATTTTACTTTGTTTTGTGACTCGTTGCTCCTAAAGGATGAATCGATGCTAACTTTACATCCAAATTCTCCAAACGGAATATCTGACAAATAAACACTTGAAACAGTTCAATGATATTTACGCTCTGTATTCATTTTGGAAACAAAAACGTTTTTGAGTTAGAATATTAGAAAAAACAACTGTCGGTCAGTTAGAGTAACGTTACTATTATTCATTGATGTGTAGGCTATTAGTTAGGTCTGTCACTAGGCGACAAGCCTTTAGAAGGCATCACCAACCTTGGGCAAGAGGGATAGAAATATATCAAAGACATTGAGATCATAATTCAACAAAGTGTTACTAGATGGTGCTAGCGTCAAGCAGTGAAGTCATCGCAGAAGAGTGTGTTACTAGACCACCACGATGTCACAGTTGCACCAAATAAAACCATAATCATCATGCATGTCCTAACATGACTATAAATAATACAGACGGTGTAAAACACTAACTACTTAGTTAATTACACTTTATGTCCTAAAGGAAGGATATCATGACTGTTTGACTCTTCAATTATAAATTAAGTGATTATTTCAAGAAATGTTTATGGTTATTTAATATGGGGACAAAATACTTAATTTTTCACCCATACTTTTATAATCGTATATGAGTTTTATATGAACAGTGTTACAATACTTTTAGATTTGATTACATCATCGATGGCTAGGTTTAATTATGCTGAAACAATTATCTTGCATATTTTAACATCTGAACTAATACAGTTTGCTACAACTAAAATAATTAATGAGTGACTTATTGTTTATCCATTTATTTTCAATAAAACATTTTCTTGAAAATTAAAAGGAGACTGTGTTACTCAACTAAACAATGTCGTTGTAATAAATAGTTTATTCTAATCATCTTGCAACGATGAAATATAACGAATGAATTAGATACTCTTTAAAATAATTATTTAAAACAATGCTCCCCTGTAGAACAACGGTATGTCTGCAAACTCACCCGCTAGGAACTGGATTTTGGTAGCGTTGGTGGGCAGAGCATAGATAGCCCATTGTGTAGCTTTGTGCTTAATTTCAATTAGTGAAATTAAAATAATAAAAATCACTGGCAGATTAAAACTGAATTAAGACTTTGAGACTGTCTGATGGTAAGACAGTATTAGAAAATTGCATACAATCTGGACACTGACGTCACTTTGACTGTCATGAATTACAAAGGTCGTCATGTGGTCACTTACATACAGGTCATGATTCTATAAATGTTGGATGATGAACTCAATGTGTTATTAATGACTAGATATAATCACATGTACAACTTTCTTCCTCAGTACAAAAATCACTTTGAAAATACTGACGTCATTATTACCCATGCTGAAGATAGATGAAGCTGATAGAAGTTAAAAGTCACCTTCGTCAAAGTCGGACATGTATAATATCTAAAGTCACTGACTGGCTGGGGTTTAGAAAATTTGTTTGACCTTTAAAACAGATAACACTTTTGTTTGAACATATAGAAAACGTTTATTAAAATTAAAGTAAATTATAAAATAAGATCCATGTATTTGTGTTATATTTAATATTGAAAATAAGCTCTTTGTAAATTTAACTCTCACTATACTTTAAGTTGAGATTCTGTATGTACGTCATCGTATGTGCTTTGTATGTCAATTTCAGTTGGCTTATAATGACTTTTTTAAAATAAAAGATTTGTTCTTTTCTAACTTATGATACTTATATAAGCATGTGAAATGTATATTTCATTATACAATTCAACAAATTATATAATAAAAAATCGATTCAAATCTACTTTTAATACCTACTTTAACGTGTGAAATGTTTGAGATATTATTATGCACTAATGCCTAATTAGTATTTGAAATACAATTTGACTCAGTGTATGTTTGTGTTTTTCGTATAGCAAAGCCACAAAGGGCTATCTGCTCAGCCTACCGAGGGGAATCAAACCCCTGATCTTAGCGTTGTAAATCCGGAGACATACCGCTGTACTAGCGGGGGGCGTTGACTCCTTGATGCTGTATATTAAAATGAAACACTACACAGAATTGGTTATTGACATACATGACAAAGGCCAATTCTCAGTTGACCAGTTCTATTTCGGCCCGGCATGGCCAAGTGGGTTAAGGCGTTCGACTTGTAATCTGAGGGTCGCGGGGTCGAATCCCTTTTGCACCAAACATGCTCGCCCTTTCAGCCGTTTGGGCGTTATAATGTCACGGTCAATCCCACTATTCGTTAGTAAAAAGAGTATCCCAACAGTTGGTGGTGAGTGATGATGTCTAGCTACCTCCCCTCTATTCTTACACTGCTAAAATAAGGACGGCTAGCGCAGATAGCCCTCGTGTAGCTTTGCGCGAAATTCAAAAACAAACAGTTCTGTTTCGCAATATATAAAGTCGAATTCGGCAGCTCATGCGTGTTTATATGACTGTCAATTAGTCTACAATCACTTAGAATTAATTATTCATACGAGTACTGAATGTTATAGTTCTGTTACAGATGTATTTTGATAACCTGTAATTTTATTTATGTAGGATATGGTCCCACTAACCACCAACAGTGGGGGATCGAAAATACATCTCAGAACGGCTGGTATGGGTATTAATACTTTTATAAATAAAGATAGATCAACGTTTTTACCTTTCTCTTCAGGTTAAGAAAGCCGTTCTGAGATACATTGTTATTTCGAGTGAATGTTCTCAGGGTAATTTGTTACTGTTCAGTGTGTGACAAAGCACGTGATCATTTAAATAAACGTAATTGTTCAGGATATTGTAATGTTTATTATAGTAATGAATGCTCGAGATATCAACACATAGTTTCTTCCGATTGTAACAGATTTTATAAATTGGTAAACTGTTACAACAGAGACACAACAAAGTATAGTAAACAAGCGATATCTTTACTGTACCGACACGCGCTTCATGGGTCAAAGGCTATGTCAGCGTGTTTGATGATTGGCATTTAACATTTTATTAAACTACTCTTTCATGAATTTATGTCAATAAGTTTGGTAAGAAATTGTGGATTATAATTCATATTTTATTAATATACATCAGCTGATTTGTTATTTTTGTTGAATATTAATTACAAAGCAACAGAAAGAGCAATCTGTTCTCTGCCCACTGCGAGTATCAAAACCCACTTTATAGTGATGTAAGTACACAAACATACCTCTGTTACTGTGATGTAAGTTCACAGACATACCTCTGTTACTGTGATGTAAGTTCGCAGACATACCTCTGCCACT
Source organism: Tachypleus tridentatus (assembly GCF_004210375.1). NCBI lineage: Eukaryota > Metazoa > Arthropoda > Merostomata > Xiphosura > Limulidae > Tachypleus > Tachypleus tridentatus. The sequence goes on from NC_134828.1 coordinate 115,793,235, forward strand.
GTGATGTAAGTACACAGACATATCTCTGTTACTGTGATATAAGTTCACAGACATACCTCTGCCACTGTGATTTAAGTTCACAGACATACCTCTGTTACTGTGATGTAAGTTCACAGACATACCTCTGCCACTGTGATATAAGTTCACAGACATACCTCTGTTACCGTGATGTAAGTTCACAGACACACCTCGGCCACTGTGATGTAAGTTCACAGACATACCTCTGCCACTGTGATGTAAGTTCACAAACATATCTCTGCCACTGTGATGTAAGTTCACAGACATACCTCTGTTACTGTGATGTAAGTTCGCAGACATACCTCTGCCACTGTGATGTAAGTACACAGACATATCTCTGTTACTGTGATATAAGTTCACAGACATACCTCTGCCACTGTGATTTAAGTTCAGAGACATACCTCTGTTACTGTGATGTAAGTTCACAGACATACCTCTGCCACTGTGATATAAGTTCACAGACATACCTCTGTTACCGTGATGTAAGTTCACAGACACACCTCGGCCACTGTGATGTAAGTTCACAGACATACCTCTGCCACTGTGATGTAAGTTCACAAATATATCTCTGCCACTGTGATGTAAGTTCACAGACATACCTCTGTTACTGTGATGTAAGTTCACAGACATACCTCTGTTACTGTGATGTAAGTTCGCAGACATACCTCTGCCACTGTGATGTAAGTACACAGACATACCTCTGTTACTGTGATATAAGTTCGCAGACATACCTCTGCCACTGTGATATAAGTTCACAGACATACCTCTGTTACCGTGATGTAAGTTTACAGACATACCTCTGCCACTGTGATGTAAGTTCACAGACATACCTCTGTTACTGTGATGTAAGTTCACAGACATACCTCTGCCACTGCGGGGGAGGGAAGATAATTTCTTAATTTAAAAGTAAATATTAAAAAAAATCCTAAATATCAATTTCTGTGTGTCAGGTGATACGTTGAATGCATCATTAATTCAAGTTAGATGTTTGTGACGTCCAAATGCAAAGTCCATAGTTTCTTACAAATTGGAAACTCAACTTATCGATAGAACGTAGAATAAGAACCTCCTTTCTTTTCTATTTTCTGGCTCCTCATTGGCTCAGCAATATGGTTGTGGACTTACACCGCTAGAAGCCGGGTTTCGATTATCGTGGTGGGCAGATACCTCTTTATGTAGCTTTGGGATTAATAACAAACAATATTCGTTGTGAGATATTATTATATTTAATGAATCAATCAAGGTGGCCTTCCCGCCATTTCAACTTTTGAAAATACCTGTTTACACACACCTAATACGTTTACGCGCGTATGATCAGTTGAAAGCTTAGAGCATCCCCTTGTGGTTTTCTCAGTACCTACTAGATGCATCTCCTAGTGGTTTCCTCAGTACCTACTTGATGTATCCCCTAGTGGTTTCCTCAGTACCTACTTGATGCATCCCCTAGTGGTTTCCTCAGTACGTACTTGATGCATCCCCTAGTGGTTTCCTCAGTACTTACTTGATGCATCCCCTAGTGGTTTCCTCAGTACATACTTGATGCATCCCCTAGTGGTTTCCTCAGTAACTACTTGATGTATCCCCTAGTGGTTTCCTCAGTACCTACTTGATGCACTCTTTCTTCCTATACCAGATTGCAAGCGAAAAGGTAGGATATTTGTGAACTTGAAATGTCATAGTTTTTAGACCCAAATAAAGCTTAGTTACTAGACTTTATGAATTATATGGTAATTTATGACTTTTGGTTATTTCCAAAAATATATATAAAATCTGAAAATAAATTATTTCGTTACACATCCTTCATGAATGAAAATTGACGAGGCTTAGCACGTTAGGGCAAGTAATACACGAGTAGAAAATTTAAAAAGAAAAAAATAATTGTTTACTTAACTTCTTTCTTTACTGTCTATGTTTTAAGGAAAATAACTTTAAGAACTTATCTGTAACTAACAACAATGTGTATCGTATATAATGTTACTAAAATGTGACAATGCTTTACAAAATACTAATCCACTAAAACACAGCCAAGACAAGTTATTTCATAGAGGCCAGTTTTATATTCTTGGATATGGTAGCCCCATTGAAAGTTCTGATAAGTTCTGCAATTTTAGCTAGGCATGGGTGAAAGGTCAATGTAATATAAATATATATTTATATACACTCTTGCTCATAAAGGTTGTTACATGCGATATTTTGAGCTTGTTTGTTCTTATCTGTTATTTTCTTGTGTTTTTAATGTCTTTCCTTTGATAATTATTGGTATGTTTATAACATTCGTGTAATATTTCATGATTATATATTTTTATGGAATTTCTGTAGCACTTACGATCTGTACCATCAGAAATGGACTTTTTTTCTCCACTTCTAAGTCAAAACAAATAAGACCGTCATTTTGTGAAAATATTCAGTATCAATCTGATACTTTCAGTAAACAATTACATTCACATCAGAACATTTAACTCAGTGACGTGTGGGGCCCCACGTACTGCTATAATGTCCGCTAGGAGGCGTGGCATACTCTCAACTAACGTTACGAGTTTATGGTTTGGAATTCTGTTCCACTATTCAGTCAGTGCTTGGTGTAACTGCTGTAGGGAAGTGTTCCTATTCCTGATTGCACGGCCAAGTTCATCCTAGAGATTCTCTTTCGGGTTGGTATCTAGGCTTACACACCAACGCACCACGTTGTTGCAAGAAGTCTTGCCCAATGCGAGCATTATGAACCGGTGCATTTTCCTGCTGCAGATGGTACTTGTGCTGGAAAATACTCTGGGCAAATGGTAGTAAGTGGCGATCTAGGATATCCTGATACATAGCACCAGTGGCGTTTTGATCCAGAAAGACTAACTGGCTGACTGCTGCAGAATAGAATGTACCCCAGACGTGCACTGAACCTTCACCCCTTGCAACGTTAACAGAATGCACCCCAGACGTGCACTGAACCTCCACCCATTTTCATCATTCAGCTGTTCTCCGGAAATCCTCCACATTCGTATCCGTTCATTGGTGGGGTAGAGCAGAAATCTGGATTCATCAGTAAAAACTACATGATTCCAGTGTGCGATCTTCAAATTACGGTATCGCTGAGCCCGCTGTAGTCTGTTGTTGCGATGTCTAGCTGTCAGTTTAGGTTTCTTGACCATCCGTCTTGCTTTGTATCCAGCACGCGCCAACCGTCTGGCGTGAAATCCGAATCAGTTTTTGCGCACGTGACTCAGAAACAATCGACTTGGAGGACATCGTAAGGTTTCGACGAGCAATGGTAGGGATCAGGCGATCATCACGTGCTGTAGTGGCACGTGGACGGCACGTAGGTCTACTGGGATTCACACTTCCGGTTACAGCTCTTCTTCTGAGAACTCTGTTGACGGTCTGCCTGGATACACCAAGTCGTCTTGCTCTTCTTCTGAGAACTCTGTTGACGGTCTGCTTGGATACACCAAGTCGTCTTGCTCTTCTTCTGAGAACTCTGTTGACGGTCTGCCTGGATACACCAAGTCGTCTTGCAATGTCACCTTGTTTCAACCCAGCGTTGTTGTAGGCAACCATCTGATTTCTGAAACATACAATAGTCGGACGTAGCATAATGTTGAAGATATTTACAGAGTTGAAAACGCGTCGCCAACAGGTAGGGTACAAAAGTAACACCAAAATCCCTGGCTTTTATACCTCACCCCAAACACTGCGTTTGGAATAAGTCTCAGAATACTTCCATGTTCAAGGGATTAAACCGACTCAAAATGAACTAGTGGAGTAGTGGAGAAATAAAACGTGAAAGTTTAAGGGCAACACACAAAGTGAATTTAGTTTTAAAATTATAAAAATGACCAAAAATTACATTTTTCGAACATGTAACAATCTTTTTGAACAAGAGTGTAGATATATAATGCTGTGAGATTTAAGTTATCTAAGTTAAACACTTGTGGTTTTCTATTAGTCATTCTAGAATGAGAAAAGAAACATTTTTATATATTTCATAAGTTTTTATGGCGGTTACGAGATCGTTCAAATTGATCCGACCTATACAAGGATATAGTAATTAATCTAAAAAAATAAAATATAGATTTTTTTCTAAAAATTGTTTGATAATTATCTGAAGGTTATAAACATTCCGATTGTGGAATTTGAAAATTTTCTAATGCACAAAAGTATTTTTAATCTTTTAATCGAAATTACTTTGCATGTTGGATAATCAGCATTCGAAAAGAGAAAAAATATTGAAACTTTATAAAAAATATGATGTTATCTCTATAAAAATATTGTGATGCTTACTGATAATATGCAATATTTTGTTATTATAAGCTTACTAATTGAAAAGTTATAGGATGAAAATTATAACAAGGACAAAATGGTTAAAAGATCAATAGCTGGGATCGAACCCGTGCTGAAAGAGATCATGTGAGAATTTTTACCAATGTAAAAATCATTTTGTCATTATTGACTGAAAGAAACACCATCTATAAATCATATGTGTCAGATGTAAATCATACGTCTTTTAGAATCATTTATGTTTTCTCCAGGGCAAAGGTGTCAAAGATTCGTTTTTTTGTTTGTTTTTCAATTTCGCGCAAAGCTACTCGAGGGCAATCTACGTTAGTCGTCCCTAATTTAGCAGTGTAAGATTATAGGTAAGCCAGCCAGTCATCACCACCCACCGCCAATTCTTGGGCTACACTTTTACCAACGAATAGTAGGATTGACCGTCACATTATAACACACCCGTGGTTGAAAGGGTGAGCGTGTTTGGTGTGACGGGAAGTCGAACTCTCTATCCTCAAATTACGAGTCGGACATCTTAACCCATCTGGCCATGCCGGGCCTTCAAAGATTCGTCAAATAAATATTTATGCTTTGATTTTGAGACATATCAGTAAACTGGAATTCACAAGAAGAATTATTTGTGGTCTTTGATTTTAACAGTAAGGATACATTTTGTTAGAAGTTAACCTTTGACGAATTTTTTTAAATTGTTATTTTCGAAAGAACATAAAAAATATAGCCCAATAAGAAAGGTTTCGACACCCATGTTATCTTGAATTATCTTATAACCTTTATTCACATAAAGCCAAAATAAAAACGTAACGTAAGTTATAATGGTGAAGCTAAGAGAAGTCACATGGGCATCTATAAATAGTTTTTCTGTTATGGGCAATGTTTTCTGTTTGTAATGCTACTTTAGTAGTAAATTGTGAATTGAATAAGGAATCCATACAAATATGCTGAATGGATAAATAATTGTTTTGAATTTCTCGCAGAGCTACACGTGGGATATCTGCACCAGCCATCCCTAATTTATCAGTGTGAGACTAGATGGAAGGAAACTAGTCATCACCACCCACCGCCAACTCTTGGGATACTCCTTTACCAAGAATAGTGGGATTTACCGTAACATTATAATGCCCACACGGCTGACGGGGCGAGCATGTTTGGTTTGATGGGGACACGAATAAAGAAATAATTATAATTCCCATTTTTCAGGGGTAAATGTTCCTCTTGCCCCCTTGTGAACGCTCATAAGAAGTAATTTGATATCGTCTACATGGATAAAAGACACGAGATGTAATTTTGATGATTTTGATTTTAATGATGGTGAGAATAACAGAATCATAGATCAACATTTAGATATACATCATTACCAAACAGTCGTCAAAATCAGTTATCTATATTTAGATACACATGATTACCAAACAGTCGTCAAAATCAGTTATCTACATTTAGATACACATGACTACCAAACAGTCGTCAAAATCAGTTATCTACATTTAGATACACTTGATTACCAAACAGTCGTCAAAATCAGTTATCTACATTTAGATACACATGATTACCAAACAGTCGTCAAAATCAGTTATCTACATTTAGATACATATGACTACCAAACAGTCGTCAAAATCAGTTATCTACATTTAGATACACTTGATTACCAAACAGTCGTCAAAATCAGTTATCTATATTTAGATACACATGATTACCAAAGAGTCGCCAAAATCAGTTATCTACATTTATATACACATGATTAACAAACAGTCGTCAAAATCAGTTATCTGCATTTAGATACACATGATTACCAAACAGTCGTCAAAATCAGTTATCTACATTTAGATACACTTGATTACCAAACAGTCGTCAAAATCAGTTATCTACATTTAGATACATATGACTACCAAACAGTCGTCAAAATCAGTTATCTACATTTAGATACACTTGATTACCAAACAGTCGTCAAAATCAGTTATCTATATTTAGATACACATGATTACCAAAGAGTCGCCAAAATCAGTTATCTACATTTATATACACATGATTAACAAACAGTCGTCAAAATCAGTTATCTGCATTTAGATACACATGATTACCAAACAGTCGTCAAAATCAGTTATCTACATTTAGATACACTTGATTACCAAACAGTCGCCAAAATCAGTTATCTACATTTAGATACACATGATTACCAAAGAGTCGCCAAAATCAGTTATCTACATTTAGATACACATGATTACCAAAGAGTCGCCAAAATCAGTTATCTGCATTTAGATACACATGATTACCAAACAGTCGCCAAAATCAGTTATCTACATTTAGATACACATGATTAACAAACAGTTGCAAAATCAGTTATCTACATTTAGATACACATGATTAACAAACAGTCGTCAAAATCAGTTATCTACATTTAAATACACATGATTAACAAACAGTCGTCAAAATCAGTTATCTGCGTTTAGATATCTTTTTACGGAGCAGGTTCTTGCCTAATGGTGTAAGTAGAAAACTCTTAACTCGTGAGAAGTAAAGATTTATTTTGTATTACGTGAAATGATGAATCTGAATTTAAAATTGTGCTACCATGTATTTATATCTGTGCTAGAAAAATCAAGATTAGCCCATCATTCTGTCACATGTTAGAGCATTTCCGAAATCTGAATGTATTTTGAAATGTATATTGTGTAAATCATTTTGCCTTCTCCAGGAAAATCTGGAAGAATCTACTGATAATGCTTTTATCAGACAAATACCTACACGTCTTGTTATATGATGTGTTGATAATGGTACATTTAATAGATCTTGGATGAAACATCCATACAGTTTCAAACATTACAGTATCAATGTTATAGTAATCAATGTGGATGGAAAACAAATTCCCACTCGCCTCCTACAGGCAGAGTTTGAAGATGAGCAGAAAGCTATGAAACATTATTTTATGGAAAACAACTTCAACATGAAGGAAATCATACAAGATACGATGAATACTCTGGAGGATATACACTTGTGTCTTTGATCTGATACCAGTTTTACCTGTTGGAGATTCACACTTTAACTTGGTAAAATATGGAAATTTAAAATTTAAATATGTTTTGGTCGTACCTTATGTAACACTATAAATGTTCTAGAAACATCGTAACTGATTTATAAAAAGCTATGAACACACTCACAAGACTTGTGTATGTGATAGAAGTTTGGAGATGTAGTTGTCAGTATCATCAACTTGACCTTGCAGAAAACCAATTATTGTAGAAATGTACCGGTATGAAAGCTCTTATCTAGACTTGGATCCCACAGAGGTAGTAAGTATTATGAAAACCAATTATTGTAGAAATGTACCGGTATGAAAGCTCTTATCTAGACTTGGATCCCACAGAGGTAGTAAGTATTATGAAAACCAATTATTGTAGAAATGTACCGGTATGAAAGCTCTTATCTAGACTTGGATCCCACAGAGGTAGTAAGTATTATGAAAACCAATTATTGTAGAAATGTACCGGTATGAAAACTCTTATCTAGACTTGGATCCCACAGAGGTAGTAAGTATTATGAAAACCAATTATTGTAGAAATGTACCGGTATGTAAGCTCTTATCTTGACTTGGATCCTACAGAGGTAGTAAGTATTATGAAAACCAATTATTGTAGAAATGTACCGGTATGTAAGCTCTTATCTAGACTTGGATCCTACAGAGGTAGTAAGTATTATGAAAACCAATTATTGTAGAAATGTACCGGTATGTAAGCTCTTATCTAGACTTGGATCCCACAGAGGTAGTAAGTATTATGAAAACCAATTATTGTAGAAATGTACCGGTATGTAAGCTCTTATCTAGACTTGGATCCCACAGAGGTAGTAAGTATTATGAAAACCAATTATTGTAGAAATGTACCGGTATGAAAGCTCTTATCTAGACTTGGATCCTACAGAGGTAGTAAGTATTATGAAAACCAATTATTGTAGAAATGTACCGGTATGAAAGCTTTTATCTAGACTTGGATCCCACAGAGGTAGTAAGTATTATGAAAACCAATTATTGTAGAAATGTACCGGTATGAAAGCTCTTATCTAGACTTGGATCCCACAGAGGTAGTAAGTATTATGAAAACCAATTATTGTAGAAATGTACCGGTATGAAAGCTCTTATCTAGACTTGGATCCCACAGAGGTAGTAAGTATTATGAAAACCAATTATTGTAGAAATATACCGGTATGAAAGATCTTATCTAGACTTGGATCCCACAGAGGTAGTAAGTATTATGAAAACCAATTATTGTAGAAATGTACCGGTATGAAAGTTCTTATCTAGACTTGGATCCCACAGAGGTAGTAAGTATTATGAAAACCAATTATTGTAGAAATGTACCGGTATGAAAGCTCTTATCTGGACTTGGATCCCACAGAGGTAGTAAGTATTATGAAAACCAATTATTGTAGAAATGTACCGGTATGAAAGCTCTTATCTAGACTTGGATCCCACAGAGGTAGTAAGTATTATGAAAACCAATTGTTGTAGAAATGTACCGGTATGAAAGCTCTTATCTAGACTTGGATCCCACAGAGGTAGTAAGTATTATGAAAACCAATTATTGTAGAAATGTACCGGTATGAAAGCTCTTATCTAGACTTGGATCCCACAGAGGTAGTAAGTATTATGAAAACCAATTATTGTAGAAATGTACCGGTATGAAAGCTCTTATCTGGACTTGGATCCCACAGAGGTAGTAAGTATTATGAAAACCAATTATTGTAGAAATGTACCGGTATGAAAGCTCTTATCTAGACTTGGATCCCACAGAGGTAGTAAGTATTATGAAAACCAATTATTGTAGAAATGTACCGGTATGAAAGCTCTTATCTAGACTTTGATCCCACAGAGGTAGTAAGTATTATGAAAACCAATTATTGTAGAAATGTACTGGTATGAAAGCTCTTATCTAGACTTGGATTCCACAGAGGTAGTAAGTATTATGAAAACCAATTATTGTAGAAATGTACCGGTATGAAAACTCTTATCTAGACTTGGATCCCACAGAGGTAGTAAGTATTATGAAAACCAATTATTGTAGAAATGTACCGGTATGAAAGTTCTTATCTAGATTTGGATCCCACAGAGGTAGTAAGTATTATGCTTGTTCATCATCTTGCTGCAAATTGTTTTTAAATATATGTCCTTATATACATGCTTTTTATGTCGATCAAAATCTTTAATGTGAGCGTATTAATAAATTATCAAAAATAAATATTGTGTCGAGGATGTTTTATTATAATAATGTTACCAAAAATCTGTAAAATAATCACTTGATTTATAATAAAAGAGTCAAACAGTAAGTTTTACTTATTTCTTTATATTGTTCTTCTGGTAATTAACTGATGAATTAGTGTTTTATAACGACTGTATTAATTATAGCCACATTAAGACTTGTATGACGACTGTATATCGTGCAGTATGACACCATAGTGGTCTAGCAACACGGCCCTCTCTGATGACATCTCGCATGTCTCCAGCGCTCTCTGGTGATACTTTGTGAAACAATTACGTCATTATATCTGGTGACATCATTTAATCCCGCCTGGAAGTCTGCACGGATGTGGCGCCCTCTAACGTCGTGTATTGGGGTGACGCCCTAACTACTTGTGTTTATAATTCATATGATAATCGTAGTAAAAGGTAAGTCATAATCTACACATCTAACGAAAGGTCATGAAATTGTACCAATAAGTAACTTAAGCATGGACGAGAAGAGATAAAGGGATTAATTAACTGGTGCTTTGGTGACTATTTAGTTCTTAAAATCAAGGTTAAATATTCATTACATTGTGTGATAGGGATGCAGTCTTTTATTAATGCCATTTAAATGTTTTTGTTTCAGTCTTAAAAATTATCTGTGTGGTTCTTTTGAACTGGTGTTAGTACATATAGATCTAATGATATCCTTAGGAAAATCGCAAGTAATATAGTTTGTGTTATTCTGTTCTCCAAGGCTAAATTAAATATTCCGACATTATATACGACATTGGACAATGCCCAGTTTCCAGCTCTTTACAGAAATATTGTATTTGGCATGGGTTAAGGTGTAACAACTATTATATATGATATTAGATAATTTATATACTTCAAACTTCAAGTAATGTTTATGATACCAGGTGATGCAGAGAGCAAGGAAAGTTTTTGAAATATCTTGATTGATATCAAATAATGTTTATATCTTAATTAGTTTGTTAACATGTTATATATCTCGCTGTTTAGTGAAATGTGATTACAAGAAAGAAATACATTTCATTGTGATGTACAACTTCAGACAAACCATAAGTCACAAATATTTCTGAGAAGCCGTACGTATGATCACTCACTGTATAACCCTCAAGCTAATTACTTGAACATCGTACGTGTTGTCGGGTGAGGTATAAATTTGAACCCGTTTATTGTAGTATTCTCTAGTCAGTGAAGCACTGTGGAAGGTTTCAGATTAATTAGATCCATTGGTTTAATTCACTTTAATGTAGGTTGTTACTTGTTTCTTCCAATACAAATAAAGACAGTCTTTACAGCTCTGATATTTCTGAATTATCAGAATGTCACATACATCAAAGTTAACCAAAGTCGCTGTATTAAACAGGAGATTCGTCTGGTGAACTAATAAGTTATGTAAAATGTGAATAAATGAAATAGCAAAGAAATCAGAGAGAGGAACCACGGATTTATAAAATATATAACAAACAATTCATTTGTATTAGGTGTGTTGCTACCAGTGGCGACTCTACTCTGAAAACAAAATAACAATAGTATAACCTTACAAAAATATAAACTGGATTCTAGACTGAACGAAACATGAATGAAGACTTATTATACTAAAAATGATATCAGACAGACAGAATGTAAGACTGTTAATACTAATGGTATGATGACATCTCCAGCTATAAAACAGGTTGTTGTATTATCAGTTCTTCTATGTTGAGAGCTTCAACGATGTCATCCTAGATGCTGGTTTTAGTGAAAGTTAAATCAGTTGTTATAGTTACTCTGTTATGACTTAAATATACTTCAGTTGTTATAGTTACTCTGTTATGACTTAAATATACTTCAGTTGTTATAGTTACTCTGTTATGACTTAAATATACTTCAGTTGTTATAGTTACTCTGTTATGACTTAAATATACTTCACTTGTTATAGTTACTCTGTTATGACTTAAATCTACTTCAGTTGTTATAGTTACTCTGTTATGACTTAAATATACTTCAGTTGTTATAGTTACTCTGTTATGACTTAAATATACTTCAGTTGTTATAGTTACTCTGTTATGACTTAAATATACTTCACTTGTTATAGTTACTCTGTTATGACTTAAATATACTTCACTTGTTATAGTTACTCTGTTATGACTTAAATCTACTTCAGTTGTTATAGTTACTCTGTTATGACTTAAATATACTTCAGTTGTTATAGTTACTCTGTTATGACTTAAATATACTTCAGTTGTTATATTTACTCTGTTTGACTTAAATATACTTCAGTTGTTATAGTTACTCTGTTATGACTTAAATATACTTCACTTGTTATAGTTACTCTGTTATGACTTAAATCTACTTCAGTTGTTATAGTTACTCTGTTATGACTTAAATATACTTCACTTGTTATAGTTACTCTGTTATGACTTAAATATACTTCAGTTGTTATAGTTACTCTGTTATGACTTAAATATACTTCAGTTGTTATAGTTACTCTGTTATGACTTAAATATACTTCAGTTGTTATATTTACTCTGTTTGACTTAAATATACTTCACTTGTTATAGTTACTCTGTTATGACTTAAATATACTTCACTTGTTATAGTTACTCTGTTATGACTTAAATATACTTCAGTTGTTATAGTTACTCTGTTATGACTTAAATATACTTCACTTGTTATAGTTACTCTGTTATGACTTAAATATACTTCACTTGTTATAGTTACTCTGTTATGACTTAAATATACTTCACTTGTTTTTGTTACTCTGTTATGACTTAAATATACTTCACTTGTTATAGTTACTCTGTTATGACTTAAATATACTTCACTTGTTATAGTTACTTTGTTATGACTTAAATATACTTCACTTGTTATAGTTACTCTGTTATGACTTAAATATACTTCACTTGTTATAGTTACTCTGTTATGACTTAAATATACTTCAGTTGTTATAGTTACCCTGTTATGACTTAAATATACTTTTCTAACTCTTCTATAGATTCTCAAATTTCAAAAGTATAACTTTACTGACCTGAGTTAGTTTTCATAATGATCTGGTTCTAATCGACTGGACAAAAGCTGCACACAGATTTTCCTATGTCAAGAGTTTGTCTGAAATTTACTGTTGACTCAAAGGTCAACAAAATAATCTCTCATGTTGGGTTCGTAAGAATTTTACTGTTGACTCATAGGTCAACAAAATAACCTCTCATATCGGGTTTGTGTGAAGTTTGCTATTGACTTATGAGTCAACAAAATAACCTCTCATGTTGGGTTTGTAAGAATTTTACTGTTGACTCATTGGTCAACAAAATAACCTCCCATATTGGGTTTGTAAGAACTTTACTGTTGACTCATAAGTCAACAAAATAACCTCCCATATTGGGTTTGTAAGAATTTTACTGTTGACTCAAAGGTCAACAAAATAACCTCCCATATTGGGTTTGTAAGAATTTTACTGTTGACTCATAAGTCAACAAAATAACCTCCAATATTGGGTTTGTAAGAATTTTACTGTTGACTCAAAGGTCAACAAAATAACCTCTCATGTTGGGTTTGTGTGAAATTTACTGTTGACTCAAAGGTCAACAAAATAACCTCTCATGTTGGGTTTGTAAGAATTTTACTGTTGACTCATAGGTCAACAAAATAACCTCCCATATTGGGTTTGTAAGAATTTTACTGTTGACTCATAGGTCAACAAAATAACCTCCCATATTGGGTTTGTAAGAATTTTACTGTTGACTCATAAGTCAACAAAATAACCTCTCATATCGGGTTTGTGTGAATTTTTCTATTGACTCATAAGTCAACAAAATAACCTCTCATATCACAAATGAAATACGTTTCTCTACTTGTGTTATAAATGTCTGTATCTAACACCAAACTGTTAACAAAGGTTTGGTTAATTTTACATTATTCTAAGTACATTAGTTTTGGTTTCAACTTTTCCGCCCACAACTCTAAGGTGTTCAGGCAGTTCTTCCTCTTTCTTTCAGATCCACCACAAGGTTTTGGAACCATTAACACTACCCGGTTCTTGTCTGCACCAGCGTTCCTGCTTCTCTTAATGATCAGTTGTTAGAGTGGTTTCAGCTTAAACAACTTCACGCATATGTATTTTCCAATCGGCCAATCCTGGCATTAAAGAGAAGCCGCACAGACGGCTGTTTAAGACGCCAGATATTTAGAGGTGAGAAAGTGGTACATAATTGAAGGTTTGTTTGTGAAGAGCTAATTGTCGGCTGTCTACACTGCTGTGCTCGATTTTGATAGATTACAGGTAAAACAGGAAGCAAAAATAAGAGTCGACAAATCTTTGGCTAGTTTTATTAACGAATTATGGGATTGTCCCGACCATAACGCTCTCGCATTGAAAGGGTAAGCATATTCGGCGACGGGCTCCGATCCCATTGCCTGTGGATTACGAGTCAAGTGTTCTAACCACCTGGCCACCACAATGAACCGTGGAACACAGCAGTTCTATTAAGCAAGATACAGAGGGCAGATTTCTTATTGAAACTTAAAGGAATACAATGGTGGTAATTTCATCGTATTCGTGTCTATAAAGACTCCTTCACTGTAGTTTAATAAAATCGATACATGAGGAAACCAAGGTTAATATACAGTTTTACTAAACATATGAGCACAATGATCGGACTGTACCATATTGTAAACGTTTTTTAAAAATTATTCCAATATTCTATTTGTGCGAGTCATGTTGTTACGAAACAACATGAAACTTAGAAACACTGAGAAAGAATGAACAGTGAAATAAATACAATAAAACATTAATATGAAGTAAATATTAAATAAAATCAATTTGTAAATAAAAAACATAAAAGTGAAAATAGAATTCAAGATTGATGGTCGTTAGTCGTTATACTTAATAAAGGTTTTTGTTAGAAGAATGCCTATAGATTATTTATATTGTAGTGGAGTTTTAGGGTTAGCTTTTCCTTAGTAAGAAGCTCAAAATGTGTTATAGTTGTAGGCTTAATGATGATAAACTGTTAATTTTGAAATCATGTAAATATAATGACATTCCGAAATAAGTTTGTTATTGTTTAAACTTTAAGCAGAAGTATAGACTGCATTTATTAGTTTTGTAGTGTAGTTTAAACATTTATAGTAGTAGTGTATAAAGTTACACTTTGTTGAGGGTCTGAAGTATTGAATAGTAACAGTATTTAATCATACAACAATGAACAGTAACAATATTAAATCATACAACAATGAACAGTAACATTATTAAATCATACAACAATGAACAGTAACAATATTTAATCATACAACAATGAACAGTAACAATATTAAATCATACAACAATGAACAGTAACAATATTTAATCATACAACAATGAACAGTAACAGTATCTAATCATACAACAATGAACAGTAACAATATTTAATCATACAACATTGAACAGTAACAATATCTAATCATACAACAATGAACAGTAACAGTATCTAATCATACAACAATGAACAGTAACAGTATTTAATCATACAACAATGAACAGTAACAATATTAAATCATACAACAATGAACAGTAACAATATTTAATCATACAACAATGAACAGTAACAGTATTTAATCATACAACAATGAACAGTAACAATATTAAATCATACAACAATGAACAGTAACATTATTAAATCATACAACAATGAACAGTAACAATATTTAATCATACAACAATGAACAGTAACAATATTAAATCATACAACAATGAACAGTAACAATATTTAATCATACAACAATGAACAGTAACAGTATCTAATCATACAACAATGAACAGTAACAATATTTAATCATACAACATTGAACAGTAACAATATCTAATCATACAACAATGAACAGTAACAGTATCTAATCATACAACAATGAACAGTAACAGTATTTAATCATACAACAATGAACAGTAACAATATTTAATCATACAAGATTGAACAGTAACAGTATTTAATCATACAACAATGAACAGTAACAATATCTAATCATACAACAATGAACAGTAACAATATCTAATCATACAACAATGATCAGTAACAATATTTAATCATACAACAATGAACAGTAACAATATTTAATCATACAACAATGAACAGTAACAGTATCTAATCATACAACAATGAACAGTAACAATATTTAATCATACAACAATGAACAGTAACAGTATTTAATCATACAACAATGAACAGTAACAATATTTAATCATACAACATTGAAGAGTAACAGTATTTAATCATACAACAATGAACAGTAACAATATTTAATCATACAACAATGAACAGTAACAGTATTTAATCATACAACATTGAACAGTAACAGTATTTAATCATACAACAATGAACAGTAACAGTATTTAATCATACAACATTGAAGAGTAACAGTATCTAATCATACAACAATGAACAGTAACAATATTTAATCATACAACAATGAACAGTAACAATATTTAATCATACAACAATGAACAGTAACAGTAATTAATCATACAACAATGAACAGTAACAATATTTAATCATACAATAATGAACAGTAACAATATTTAATCATACAACAATGAACAGTAACAGTATTTAATCATACAACAATGAACAGTAACAGTATCTAATCATACAACAATGAACAGTAACAATATTTAATCATACAACAATGAACAGTAACAGTATCTAATCATACAACAATGAACAGTAACAATATTTAATCATACAACAATGAAGAGTAACAGTATCTAATCATACAACAATGAACAGTAACAATATTTAATCATACAACAATGAACAGTAACAATATTTAATCATACAACAATGAACAGTAACAGTATCTAATCATACAACAATGAACAGTAACAATATTTAATCATACAACAATGAACAGTAACAATATTTAATCATACAACAATGAAGAGTAACAGTATCTAATCATACAACAATGAACAGTACAATTACTTAACACCAGTTAAGCTATCGTTGATTTTGTTGTTTACACCTGAATTGTTTCTCTTGTTTAGTTTATAAAGACAAACCCACCTCCATTGTTAATTTAACCCAAGTAAACGTTCAAATATGAACACTGGTTGTTACTTTAGTTAATTTATTTTTAGAAATTTGATAGTAACGTTTGTATGGTATTTGAAATTATTATGGAAACATATAAATAATGAATTTAGTATAAAGTACAAAAATTATGAGAACACTCAGCTTTTATGAGCTGCACAAAAGTGACTTCAAGTACTAACATACAGGAAACGTCACACCATATGATACCAAGCTTACGTAGTAATACTATTCCTCGCAGTAACGTGATGAATGCACTCGTGACTCGTTATATGATAAATGCGTACAAATTAACTGCTTCACACGACTGATTGAAGTAGTTTTATATAAACACTAAAGAGAGTAATATTTATAATAAATGCGTAGAGAACCAAACTCTTAAGTTATAACTCAGGATGTGCTTTGTTATGTGATAATCTACAATCCAGTAGAGAGAGCTTGTCGAATTTTTAAGAGGACGTGTTGGATATCTACAGAAGATGTGGCTTTCTGTCTGCCTATGGAGATAAACAGATAAATATCGTGTCATTTCTTCAGAAACAAGACAGCGAATAGAAATCTCCAGCAAGACAGAAATACGGAACATGTAATAAGTGTGGCGGAATTATAAAATTATACATGGAGGGAAAAAAAGCCTACTGAACATTCGTTTAGCCTAAATATGGTCCATATATCAATATTATTAAAGCGGAGAAGACATTTATGGAAACTGAGAAGGTAAAACAGTGATAAACAACTTGTCTGAATTGATGAAAATAATAAAGAACGTTTGGAACAATATTTCACAATTAAACATTGACGATCTAATAATAGAGATTTGCTCCTCTCATGAAATCACACATAGAATATAAGTGCATTGCATATCTTATTCAGACACAGAATACTGAATAACGTATAACTTATTCAGCTACAGAATGCTGGTGCACCGTATAACTTATTCAGCTACAGAATGCTGGTGCACCGTATAACTTATTTGGACTCAGAATATTAGTGCAATTTCTCGTCGTTTGCGACTTCCTAATGTTTATCTCTTTTATATTAATACGATATGATAATAGACATTATCAAATCTTTCTGCTTGTTTTAAACAATATTAATTAAGTGTTTACAAAATTCCTTCTAATTATATTTTATCATAATGTATATTTAAAATATTTAATGTTGTGGTACTGCTTACACAAGGTAGCGCTGGTATCGATGTGGTCCCAGAACTTGGCCAAATTCTTCGCAATTCAAATTTGTTCTGTCAGCAAGTTTGTTTGTGTGGTACACGAATTTCACTTATTTTCATGATGTTTATTTTACCAATTCCACTAAAATTAATGGGAAGTGTAACAATGGGAATGCTAGCGTGATAAATACGGAATATTTAAATGCAGTAATGCTAAAACTATTGGTGTAAAAGCCGATGTGATCCACTGACAAACAAAATAATGTGGCCCAATAATACGGTGTCATATTATTGTTTTGTTACATGAAAGCAAACATATCATAATTCCAATAAATTGGCAAGAACCTTGTTCTAAATTGCTGAACAATATAATTGCACCAATGAATGAAAATATGTGTATTTGGAACAGTTACTGACATTTTATAGGCTAGAAAAGTTTCCATCAGATATTATGCATCATGTAAGCCTAGTAATGGGCCTATAAAAATAACTTTGTAGACTAGTATCCTACCATAGTTAGTTTCAGATACACAGATGGAAAAAAAATCACATGTTTCCACTGGTCACATCTGAAGCGTGAGACCACTTTCTGGACAATTCCAGATTTGAAGGCCACGAATGACCACTTCTCTTATAATATCCAGACACCAAAAAAGTTGTTCTAGGCATTATTTAACTGTTGTATTTATTATCATATTTATGAAGTAAACAATAAGCACAATAACATGGAGACAATAAAGCAAAACAAGAAGAATGTTAGTACCGGGAGTCTGACTATAGACAAGGACGGCGTCGTTACTTGCGTCATCTACTGGTATAATTATCCCAGTCCCTCGCCCGGCATGTCCAGGTTGGTTAAGGCGTTCGACTCGTAATCTGAGGGTCGAGGATTCGAATCCCAGTTGCACCAAACATGTTCGCTTTTTCAGCCGTGGGGGCGTTATAATGTGACGGTCAATCCACTATTCGTTATAGTTTTAAACTAACCCAAAAGCTACAAATGGGCTAGCTGTGCTCTGCCAATTATGGGTATCGAAACTAGGTTTGTTGCAGACATACAGTTACGACAGAAAGTGTTTTTACACCTGCGTCGTGAGTAGTTTTTTTCTCATAACTTAAAACGTATCACGATTAGCATAATGAAAGTAGAGTATATTATAAATGTTATATTAACACACATCTACATAAATGTTTATGTAAATTGAACGACAAATGAACTGTTTATAAACAAATAACCAAACATAGGAGGGGCAGAAAGTGTTCGTGCGTCTACTTTAATGGTCAGTTGTGTAGCCTTTCAGGTGAATTACTTGGCGCAATCTCTCCTCACAGCCCTCCATGGTCGTTTGACAGTACTCGACTGGTATTTTCTTCCATTTTTCTTTACAGAAGTCCTCTAACTCTTGCAAGTTTTTTGGATGACACTGATAAATCCTGGTCTTCAGCTCGTGCCAAACGTTTTTAATTGGGTTGAGATCGGGTGACTGCGATGGCCACTCCAGAACGCTTATATCATTCCTCTGCAACCAGGATTGCACATATTTCGATGTGTGCTTAGGGTCATTGTCGTGCTGAAAGATCCAATGACGCCCAAGCCACAAGTTCCAAGCATCATTCTTGATATAAGTGCCTAATATATCAACGTACTCTTCTTTTTTCATGATTCCGTTGACGCGGTAAAGGCTGCCTACACCAGAAGAGCTGAAGGAACCTATGGCATGATAGAACCACCTCCGTGTTTAACTGTAGGGATGGTGTTCTTTGGAAGATTTTGTTCCTCTTTCTTACGGAAAATATAGCGAACATCGTTTTGACCGAAAAGCTTGATTTTAGTCCCGTCTGACCAAATAGGTCTTCCAATAGGTAAAGGGTTTATCTACATGCTTTTTTGCATATCTCAATCGTGCTTCTAAATGAACAGGCTTTAAATATGGAGTTCTACGAGGACGGCATGCTTTGAACCCAGAAGAGTGTAGCATGTTCATAACTGTAGACGTGCTTACTTCAACCCCAGTTTCCCTTACCAGTTTCTGTATGTCATTACGTTTTAAACGAGGGTTCCTACTAACTTCTCTGAGAACCTTGCTCTTGGTTTTCTCTGGAATTTTGGTGGGGCGTCCGGAGCAAGGGAGGTTAGCAGTTGATCTGTAAGCTTAAACTTGGCAATTATGCTTTGAACAGTAGATTTCGGCACATTATGTGTTCGCCATGATGACCAAGCAGATAATGACAAAACGGCGCTAAATTGCCGGAAGTACAATTTTTGCTGGCTAAATTCCAATAATTATGAACCCAATGTCTAGTTCTGGAATGGTATAATGTAGTTTATTCGCCAAACTAAACAAAATGTTTACGGGAATATCAGTTTTTCACACGTTCTGAACCGTACGAACATTTTCTGCTCCTCCTATTTTTGGTTATTTGTTTATAAACAGT
The DNA here is from genome assembly GCF_004210375.1 of Tachypleus tridentatus. Classification (NCBI taxonomy): domain Eukaryota; kingdom Metazoa; phylum Arthropoda; class Merostomata; order Xiphosura; family Limulidae; genus Tachypleus; species Tachypleus tridentatus. The sequence continues at coordinate 115,813,420 of NC_134828.1, forward strand.
TTATTTGTCGTTTAATTTACATAAAAATTTATGTAGATGTGTGTTAGTATAATATTAATAATATATTACATGCCTATCGTGATACTTTTTAAGTTATAAGCAAAAAACTACTCGGGACGCAAGGGTACGAACACTTTCTGTCGTAATTGTACCACTATGCCACGGGAGGTCTATGATGAAGTATATTGAGCTAGTAGCACAGCAGTATGTGTAGCCCTTTGTGTAGATTTGTGCTTAAACACAAAACAAACAAACAGATTGAGCTGTTTTGTAAATAGAAAATTCGCTAATTATATATGTTTGATAGATGGCCTTATTAGTTAAAATTGGGTTTCCTTACGTAACTTTAATTTATTTGAATACTTTACATATACTAATTCAGAGACGAATCTTGAAAGAATCGAACTACAGCGCCACGTATGAAAAGACTAATACTTATATCTTAGGCCCAAGGTTAATTCCTGATCTCTTGAGAATGAGATGAACTCTGGTTATAATAATTATATGTATAAGTCAAGTTCTTGCTGAAGAATGACCGTCATGTATCGTGAGACTGCACATCTCAGAAAGTCAGAACGTTTTTATGAATACATCAGTTGTTTTGTTTTTTCATATAGGCACTAAAACTTCAACAGAAGAGCATTTAGGAGACCAACTTGTCCCAAAATGACAACCGTCTCAAACTATACCAGCATCAGGATCGAAAGTTAAGGATTTGAATACGAAAGAAAACCATCTGATTCAAAAACATGTTGCGATGAAGCGAGGTTTATCACCTGATACTGTTACCAAGATAATTAATAAAGATTTGACAAAAGCTTTCAATCACAAATAGAAACTGAACACTGATTTTATGACAACCCAATCTGACTAAACATTTGTAAAATTCCTCGTGCAGTTCAAGCGGATTTGTATGTCATTTGCTAATCCACGTTGTCTTGGAAACCGACAATCTTCTACAGTGGAATATTTCTTGAAAACCGTCCAAAGAGAGTGGTTTACGGTAGGTTTTGTTAAAATTCGAGGACTGGTTCCACACAAATGGTTTCGTTCTTAAATAAATAAGTGTGATATATTTCGCTGTTCCTCGCATAAACTTATGAGAGTGAAAATTAGAAAATTTGACAAAAACATGAACATTATAGGAAATAGGGAAGGCTGGCACAAGGAATATTAAATTACAGTTAACCTAGGTTAAAGGTCAGGCTGGCACAAGGAATAGTAAATTAACAGTTAACCTAGGTCGAAGGTCAGGCTGGCACAAGGAATATTAAATTACAGTTAACCTAGGTCGAAGGTCAGGCTGGCACAAGGAATAGTAAATTAACAGTTAACCTAGGTCGAAGGCTTGGCATGAATAACCAGTAACAAAGGTTTTCTAAAATTTCTTAAAAAACAGGTTATACAAAGTTCATCACTCACTAACGTAACCTGAAGAATCATAATTTATGAAAACGTAAAGGTTTTTATGAAGATTAACTAACCACTCGATCTTTCAGTTTTCAGTTATATCGAGAAACCCACTTGTAGAAAAAATATATATGTAAAAAATGTTCTCAACACAAACGAGCCGATTTTACATATATATTCTTTAACTTTTCAGTTTTATATTTAACTACCATACGAGTACATGTCCTATAGATTGATGTATTTAACTATCATACAAGTAGATGTTCGGTAGTCTGATGTATTTAATTACTATACAAGTAAATGTTCGGTAGTCTGATGTATTTAACTACCATAGAAGTAGATGTCCTGTAGATTGATGTATTTAACTACCATACAAGTAGATGTTCTGTAGAATGATGTATTTAACTACCATACAAGCAGATGTCCTGTAGGTTGATGTATTTAACTACGATATTACGTTTGAGGAAATCAGGACTGAAAATGAAAGCCGTAGGATGTATAAAGTACATGCTAAACATTTTCCCAAATAATAAACAGGGTTGGAGTTTCCACCAACTCTTTGAGTCCATATAATAAACAGGGTTGGAGTCTCCATCAACCTGAGTCCCTATAATAAACAGGGTTGGAGTCTCCACCAACCTGAGTCCATATAATAAACAGGGATGGAGTCTCCACCCATTCTTTTGTCCATATAATAAACAGGAATAGAGTGTCCAATCATTTTTTAACATTAGTAAACTGATTTACAATCAAAGAAAAATGTCCTCAGATTTGTAGGTTTTGTATCACATTCTTGATATACACTGCTGGCCAAAATCTTAAGGCCAATGAACATAAAGAAAAAATATGCATTTTGCGTTGTTAGACTCAACCACTTATTTAAGTAGAGCTCAAAGGATGAAAATAAGAAAAGGGAAAATAAAAAAAATGTTTTTAGCATTTAATAGGGAAAATGTAAACACTATGAAATTAGCCTAAATACTAGCGGGTCAAAAGTTTAAGACCATACCAAAAAGAAGTCTTAAACAGGGTAGGAAATGCCCAACAAGAGGTCTCAGTGGTGAGTTGCACAGCCGTCATTGCGAATAACTGCAAACATTTGCATTGTCGACATAAGCGTTTGTAGAAGGCTGGCTGGAATGTTATTCCAAGTGGTGAAGATGGCTTCCCGAAGATCATGCACTGTTTGGAATTGACGTCCGTTCCCATAGACTTCCCTTGCCATCCATCCCAAACATTTTCAATGGAGTTCAGTTCGGGCGAACACGCTGGATGATCCAAAATAATCACGTTATTTGTCATGACTTTATACTGCAGGCATTGTGGATTGCAGCGTTGTCTTGCTGAAAGATCCAGTCAGTTCCACACAATCAAGGGTCTTCGTCAATAAGGATGCTCTCTCCAACATGCCAATGCAGCCAGCTACTGTTTGACGCCCCTGTATAACCTGAAACTCCATTGTTGCATGGAAGGAGAAAGCACCCCAGATCATGATGGAACCTCCTCCACTTTGTCGTGTAGAAAATGTCTCCAGTGGGATATCTTTATCGTGTCACGAACGTTGGAAGCCATCTGGACCATCCAGCTGTTTTGTGGTGTGGAAGGAGGCGTGGCCTTTGAATACGTTTACGGTTTTTAAAGCCTTTCTCTCGTAGATGCCGTCTTATTGTTCTTGAACTGCATTCTTCGTCCGTAAGGACCTTAATCTGGTTCGACTATCGGCTGATGTCTTGCCGGACAACTTGTCGAATCCTCCTGCTCAACGCCGGCGAAATTGTCTTGAAATTCTTGTTCCGTATCCCCCAGGGTCTTTTAAGAAATTTGCAACAGCAGTTTTACTACACCAAATCTTACCAGCTATGGCACGTTCAGAGAGACCTTGCTTTTGCAGTTCGACAATTCTGCCACGTTCAAACTTTGTTAAAGTTTCAACCTTTGCCATGTTTTCACCCAATCTAACACAGAAGATGTCAGTGTGAGATATTGACAACGCTAATGCTTGAACACAAATGGCTAAATTTCTTTACGTGTTTACCAATTAACGCTTTGTTTCAGTATGGTCTTAAACTTTTGACCAGCTAGTATTTAGGCTAATTTCATAGTGTTCACATTTTCCCTATTAAATGCTAAAAAAATTTTTCGTTTTTATTTTCCCTTTTCTTATTTTCATCTTTCGAAGCTCTACTCAAATAAGTGGTTGAGTCTAACAGTGCAAAATGCATATTTTTTCTTTATATTCATTGGCCTTAAGATTTTAACCAGCAGTGTATTTGTGGCTAGATTTTGAAATGTAGCTGTAGAAAGTTTTCAGTGACTGAAACTGATTTACATGTTAAATGGGGTGAAGACAGTAAAGAGGAATTTCAGTCAAGATAATACACTTTGTCTGATGTTCCGGTTGCGAATTTTCCTCGACTGCAATGTTCATACATTTTGAGAAATACGGTGACAGTGAATAGTGTTGTTTTTCATAGGTTCAACATGGTGTAAGATGTGTGTAAAACGTTTACTGACTGTACATATGTGAACGAAAGAATTTTCAGTATTTATAGTATTGAAACTCTTGCTACATGAGAGTTTGCTACTAAAGTGGTTAATGGACTTCAGTCTGATTCCATAAGAAAGTTATATGCATATAATCTCAATATTATGTGGAACAAAAGAAATGTTGACAGATGTACTTTATATAAGCACTATTTACAAAACAGAATGTAATGTTTACACAAACTCCAATACCATTGTACTGATGGACGTCATACGATCACTGTGGATGCTTTACTAACCATTGTTTCTTTAGCTGTGTGAATAATATTGCTAACGGTACAAAGTACTGTTTGTTAGCACACACCTACATTGTACTAACTGTACCGTGCCCGTGTATCGGAACTTTATCTGAGAAAGAGGATCTTGGGTGTTTAACCCTAAATCTCCACATTGTTGCACCAGAGACTCACTTATCTTTCCACCCAAGTCAGGTTTGTTGCGTCTGTGGTATGTTATATCCAAGTAAAACCGACTGCACACTGGATGAAGAATCCATGATGCCATTAAAAGTATTGTAACGAGGGTTCAGATAAACGAATTTATTCACACGTTAATGATTGTTAAACACATTATGTTTCGGATGTTAAACCGACGTAAAGAATCTCCGAATATAAAATTATGTATACAATTAGTTGTTTAACATGCAGTTACAAGAATGAAGGGTTGTAGTTCAAACGCCACACACATTTTAACGTGCTGTTTATTCAGTTTATTATGAGATAATGATTATTTATTTAGTTTAAAAGTGAGTTTTTACATCAATATTTGGTTGTCTTTATTAAACTACATCTTATACAGTTGTCTTAATTATAATTTCATACATTTCTACATTCAATGATATAATTATCACTAAAGATCAAATTATTTTATAGTTTCTTTTATCTTAATGTTTTTCAAGTTGAGTTTTGTTGTGATTAGTTTCACCTTAATGTTTTTGAAGTTGAGTTTTGTTGTGATTAGTTTCATCTTAATGTCTTCGAAGTTGAGTTTTGTTGTGATTAGTTTCATCTTAATGTTTTTCAAGTTGAGTTTTGTTGTGATTAGTTTCACCTTAATGTTTTTGAAGTTGAGTTTTGTTGTGATTAGTTTCATCTTAATGTTTTTGAAGCTGAGTTTTGTTGTGATTAGTTTCACCTTAATGTTTTTGAAGTTGCGTTTTGTTGTAATTAGTTTCATCTTAATGTCTTTGAAGTTGATTTTTGTTGTGATTAGTTTCATCTTAATGTTTTTGAAGTTGAGTTTTGTTGTAATTAGTTTCATCTTAATGTTTTTCAAGTTGAGTTTTGTTGTGATTAGTTTCATCTTAATGTCTTTGAAGTTGAGTTGCGTTGTGATTAGTTTCATCTTAATGTTTTTCAAGTTGAGTTTTGTTGTAATTAGTTTCATCTTAATGTTTTTCAAGTTGAGTTTTGTTGTGATTAGTTTCATCTTAATGTTTTTCAAGTTGAGTTGCGTTGTGATTAGTTTCATCTTAATGTTTTGAAGTTGAGTTTTGTTGTAATTAGTTTCATCTTAATGTCTTTGAAGTTGAGTTTTGTTGTGATTAGTCTCATCTTAATGTTTTTGAAGTTGAGTTTTGTTGTAATTAGTTTCATCTTAATGTTTTTGAAGTTGAGTTTTGTTGTGATTAGTTTTATCTTAATGTCTTTGAAGTTGAGTTTTGTTGTGATTAGTTTTATCTTAATGTTTTTGAAGTTGAGTTTTGTTGTGATTAGTTTCATATTAATGTTTTTGAAGTTGCGTTTTGTTGTGATTAGTTTCATTTTAATGTTCTTAAAGTTGAACTGTTTGTTTTTAGTTAAGTATAAAACTATACAATGAGCCATCTATGCTCTACGTTGTAAGTTTGCAGACGTACCACCCTCTGCAAACAATTTGCTATGATTTTCGCTCAAAGCTAAACGAGGGCTATCTGCGCTAGCCGTCCATAACTTAGCAGTGTAAGACTAAAGGGAAGGCAACTAGTCAGGCTACTCTTTTACCAAAGAATATTGTGTTTGACCGTCACATTATCACACCCTCACGGTTGAAAGAGCGACATGTTTTGTGTGACGGGGATTTGAACTCGCGACCCTCAGATTACGAGTCGAGTGCCTTGACCACCTGGCCATGCCGGGACGGAACTGAACACAATACATTCTAAACCAGCTGTTTATGTATTATTGCCACATTATCTTGTATTATAATTATGTTACTGCTACATATATTCATATTTATAATATAATTGATTTTTCACTATTGGTTTATAATGTTAGTAATTTATTTTTATCGTCAATTATTATAATATGTTGTTCATTTATTTTTCAGATCTCTATTCAAATGTTATTAATATTGTATTGTACAATGGAATATGACCTTTAGTGTTTTATACAATACTCTTGGTATTGTATAATATGATGGAATATGACTTTTAGTGTATTCTAGTTTTAGAGCCTTCACTATACTCGAGAAAGGACAAGTCACTCTGCTTGAAACGCCTTGCAAATAATATATGTTTCCATGTGGTACTAATGTTACATCTCTAATTCAATATATACCATTTTCTATTACAGAGGTTTTAACATTTTATTTCACTGTGTTTAGTCTTTGTCACGTGTATGTTCCATTCGTCATTGTGCCATGAGTTCTTTGAGTTTGAGATGTGTCTTAGTCCTGTGTAACACAGATTCATAGTTTCTTAAAGACTGTAAGATGTGTAATAACATTCAGTACAACTTGACATTCAGTCACATAACAATAACCTGAGATATCACTTAGGGTATGTCAGTAACATAAGGTATATTTTTAAACAGATTTTAGTTAATGTTCAGAAACAATATTTTTATGTTTAACGATTAATCAAGAAATATTGTAATTATCACGTTCATAACACCTATCTACATGTCTAACCTGTGTTGTGGGCTCAGATTTTGACTGTTCCTGTCACACTACATCTCTACATGTCTAACCTATGTTGTGGGCTCAGATTTTGACTGTCCCTGTCACACTATATCTCTACATGTCTAACCTATGTTGTGGGCTCAGATTTTGACTGTCCCTGTCACACTACATCTCTACATGTCTAACCTATGTTGTGGGCTCAGATTTCGACTGTCCCTGTCACACTACCTCTCTACATGTCTAACCTATGTTGTGGGCTCAGATTTTGACTGTCCCTGTCACACTATATCTCTACATGTCTAACATATGTTGTGGGCTCAGATTTTGACTGTCCCTGTCACACTACATCTCTGCATGTCTAACCTATGTTGTGGGCAGATTTCGACTGTCCCTGTCACACTACCTATCTACATGTCTAACCTATTTTGTGGGCTCAGATTTTGACTGTCCCTGTCACACTATATCTCTACATGTTTAACCTATGTTGTGGGCTCAGATTTCGACTGTCCCTGTCACACTACATCTCTACATGTCTAACCTATGTTGTGGGCTCAGATTTTGACTGTCCCTGCCACACTACGTCTCTACATGTCTAACCTATGTTGTGGGCTCAGATTTCGACTGTCCCTGTCATACTACCTATCTACATGTCTAACCTATGTTGTGGGCTCAGATTTCGACTGTCCCTGTCATACTACCTATCTACATGTCTAACCTATGTTGTGGGCTCAGATTTTGACTGTCCCTGTCACACTATATCTCTACATGTCTAACCTATGCTGTGGGCAGATTTCGACTGTCCCTGTCACACTACATCTCTACATGTCTAACCTATTTTGTGGGCTCAGATTTTGACTGTCCCTGTCACACTATATCTCTACATGTTTAACCTATGTTGTGGGCTCAGATTTCGACTGTCCCTGTCACACTACATCTCTACATGTCTAACCTATGTTGTGGGCTCAGATTTCGACTGTCCCTGTCATACTACCTATCTACATGTCTAACCTATGTTGTGGGCTCAGATTTTGACTGTCCCTGTCACACTACATCTCTACATGTCTAACCTATGTTGTGGGCTCAGATTTTGACTGTCCCTGTCACACTATATCTCTACATGTTTAACCTATGTTGTGTGCTCAGATTTTGACTGTCCCTGTCACACTACATCTCTACATGTCTAACCTATGTTGTGGGCTCAGATTTTGACTGTCCCTGTCACACTACCTATCTACATGTCTAATTTATTTTGTGGGCTCAGATTTCGACTGTCCCTGTCACACTATTAAGCAGTTACTTTGGTATTAATAGTTCAAAATGAACTGGTTAATATTGCCTGGAGTAAGATGAACTTGGAGTAAAAGCTTAAGAAGGTATAAGCCTGAGAAAGTACACACCTGAGGAAGTACAAGTCTGAGGAAGTACACACCTGAGGAAGTACAAGCCTGAGAACATACAATCCTGAGAAAGAAAGCCTAAGAAGGTACAAACCTATGAAAGTACAAGTCTGAGAAAGTACAAACCTGAGAAGATACAAGTCTGTAAAAGTACAAACCTGAGAAGGTTTGAGAAGCCTGAGAAAGTACAACCCTGAGAAGGTACAACCCTCCTACTAAGTGGTTCCTGGCTTTCTTTTCTCCCATCAAGCTACTGGTTCTGTCAGATATGATTACATAACATTTCCACCAGTACAATTTTTAATTCCATGTCTACTTTTAAGGCCACGTTTTACAAGACGATTGGCACAAAAGCCTAATGAAATTAACCAAGAGACGTGATTGGTCGAATGGTGCTGCTGTGATTACATATGATCCAATTCTTTTCGAGTACATAACAAATATCAATATTTCTAAACTCAGTCTACTGTCAGGTTAAGCAAAACAGTAATTTTATGTGATTTGACTGATTTTTGAGCATACTTTTGTAATTAAATAAATATATGACTGACGCTAGCCATGAAGTGCTTCTAAAAGGTGCTTGTAGTGGCTACACTACTGAACATGTATATTTATATTGAATATACGGAACGTAAATTTTTTATTTTGTAATTACATTTTATAATATTAATACTAGAGATGTAAATAAATATGGTATTAAATGAAGTTCTGTTGATTATTAAACTACATTTATTCTTATTAATTATATATTCTAATGGACATAAACAAAATGAAAATAACTTGAGAAAAAGAAATAACAATGGATGACTAGATTTTGATGCAACAAACGCCTATATTCTTCATTGACAACGTTAAGTTTACGGAGTTACAACTCTTAAGTCTGAGATTCGATTCCACATGGTGGACGCAGTAGATTGCAAAATTTGACTTTACTCTAAACCAACCAAACAAACACTTAGGGGAATCGAACCCCTGAATTTAGCGTTGTAAATCCGTAGAATCACCGCTATACCAGCGGGGTTAAGTAAGAGAAAGACATGTTTCGTTCTGTAGAAATTCTTTATAAGAAAACCCTGTTTTGATGTATTTAAATAATGTAATACGGAAAGTGCTTATTTAGGGGGTTGTTTCTGTTAGGTTTATAAGGAGCTGAATTATTTAGAGTAGGTGTCTATGACTTTTTGGTGATAAATGTCAACAATAATCGAACAAACGCGTAATCCATTTGCTTTAAATTAATATATTCAAGAAAATTCAAACGTATGCACAAAACATTGTTAGATTACTGGTTATCATTATTGACTTTAGTGCTTTAAATATTTCTTTTTATTTTGTCAAAGGGCAAAACAGGTTAATTCAGTTAATTTAGAACCCAACTGATAAGACAAATTATTTCTTCTCTATTCTGTTATTACAATACAGTTAATGATAAATCCACTCACGTTATCTCGTTGGTTACTAGACTTGTATACACAACTTTAAATAATTGTTTCTGTTTCGTCAAAGTATACAAAGATGAGTTCAATAACTTTTGAACACCCTTTGACAAGAGAAATTATGAGAAATTATTTCTGCTCTATTCTGTTACATTGTGAAACAAAAACTCTAGAAATATCTAACTTCTACTAGCAACAATATTAAACACAATGAGAAAACCTGGAAGATTCGAGGAAGAGATAAGAATAATAAAAAATCCTAGTGCAACAATAAAATTACTTACACAACTTACGACTCGTGCTAAATTACGTAACGAAACTTGTCATAACTATCACTTTTAAAATAAATAACTTTAATATTCTTGTTTTACGAAACATTTAAAGCATTAAATTATCTAAACTAAACAGTCTTGTATAACCAGCAGTGATGTATTTGTTGTGGTCGTTTATGCTGTGTCCTATAAAACAAATAAGTGATTTTCACATTTCACATAACTAGCAACAGAGAAAAACAATAGTTACATACACTTGAAAGTGAAGTTTCCTGAATATATCTGTTTCCTCTTCACCATAAGATAGGCTACATGTGGCTTAATGGTTAATATATTAGACCGTGAATCCAATGACTCATTTTTCACGTTCCATTGCTGCAAATTCTCTTTACAAACTTAGTTGTGTAGGGTAATTGTAAGAGTAACTATTTGATTAGAATATTCCATTGGGAACTATTAATTAGCTTATTTCTGTTCTACTGGTCCAAAGTTAAGGGCAGCTAGTACATACAGTTGTTATGAGTATTTGTGTGAATGTTGGCGTTTTAAATCCTCAGTATGTCACGGCTCAACATTAGAAGTCATAGGTTAATAAAATGTCTTTACGTTTTCATTTTAATACAATAGGTGGCTACAAATTAGTATTTAAACAAAGCTTTTCTAACACTAACAGTAACTTATTGACATCATTTTTTGATTCTACAAATGGAAAATATACATTAACACAAAAAGAGTTTTCAACAATTAATTAAGAATTTTGAAATACAGAACTAAAGTAAGTAGACTTTCAACTGCTACACAAGGCTAGTTTAAACTAAAGTAAGTAGACTTTCAACTGCCACACAAGGCTAGTTTAAACTAAAGTAAGTAAACTTTCAACTGCTACACAAGACTAGTTTAAACTAAAATAAGTAGACTTTCAACTGCTACACAAGGCTAGTTTAAACTAACCTAAGTATACTTTTAACTACTACACAAGGCTAGTTTAAACTAAAGTAAGTAGACTTTCAACTGCTACACAAGGCTATTTTAAACTAAAGTAAGTAGACTTTCAACTGCTACACAAGGCTAGTTTAAACTAAAGTAAGTAGACTTTCAACTGCTACACAAGGCTAGTTCAAACTAAAGTAAGTAGACTTTCAACTGCCACACAAGGCTAGTTTAAACTAAAGTAAGTAGACTTTCAACTGCTACACAAGGCTATTTTAAACTACAGTAAGTAGACTTTCAACTGCTACACAAGGCTAGTTTAAACTAAAATAAGTAGACTTTCAACTGCTACACAAGGCTAGTTTAAACTAAAGTAAGTAGATTTTCAACTGCTACACAAGGCTATTTTAAACTAAAGTAAGTAGACTTTCAACTGCTACACAAGGCTAGTTTAAACTAAAATAAGTAGACTTTCAACTGCTACACAAGGCTAGTTTAAACTAAAGTAAATAGACTTTCAACTGCTACACAAGGCTAGTTTAAACTAAAGTAAGTAGACTTTCAACTGCTACACAAGGCTAGTTTAAACTAAAGTAAGTAGACTTTCAACTGCTACACAAGGCTAGTTTAAACTAAAGTAAGTAGACTTTTAACTGCTACACAGGGCTAGTTTAAACTAAAGTAAGTACACTTTCAACTGCTACACAAAGCTAGTTTAAACTAAAGTAAGTAGACTTTCAACTGCTACACAATAGATGTTTGTCTATTATTTGATGCTAATCTCTTATTTGAACTGATGTTTGTCTATTATTTGGAAATTGTTTGTGTTATATTTGATGCTTATGTGTTATTTGAAAAGATGTTTGTCTTATATTTGATGCTGATATATCATTTGAAATGTTTGCCCCATACAGAAAAATCAGACAGAAAACATAAAATGTTTGAAACGTAAATGTGAAGAGTTTTCACTGTCTTTCAAACACAATGTTAATAGGTTCAGCTCCTATGTTATTCATTAATGTTAATAAAAAATGTCTTGCTGAAATATATATATATGGACCACAACATTAAGATAAAGTGGGAGAATTTTGGGGTTAAAATTCCATTTTGGCAGATTTCATAGTTCATTATATCGGGCTCCATTGGAGCTCAATATTTTGAAAATCAAAATGTGTTAGAACTGATATAAAATACTGTTATAGTGTAATGGAAAAATTGAGACATAATGTGTTTATGTTTAAAACTTACATTTAGAATACAAAATAATTTGTGTTACATCATGTAAGGTATCACAGTGGATACAGCTAAATGTGTGATGTTTATAGTAGCAAAGGAGAGAATATAGCAAGCAAGTTAAGAAATGATTCACTGTTGTAACAAGCATGTTATTATTGGTAAAATGATTCACTATTGTAACAAGCATGTTATTGTTGGTAAAATGTTGCACTGTTGTAACAAGCATGTTATATTTGGTAAAATGATTCAATGTTGTAACAAGCAAGTTATTGTTGGTAAAATGATTCACTGTTGTAACAAGCATGTTATTGTTGGTAAAATGATTCACTGTTGTAACAAGCATGTTATTGTTGGTAAAATGATGCACTGTTGTAACAAGAATGTTATTGTTGATAAAATGATTCACTGTTGTAACAAGCATGTTATTGTTGGTAAAATGATGCACTGTTGTAACAAGCATGCTATTGTTGGTAAAATGATTCACTGTTGTAACAAGCATGTTATTGTTGGTAAAATGATGCACTGTTGTGAATTTTGATAATTTGAATGTAATCAATTACTTGTAACTGGAAGTGAAACCTTAATTTCTAGATACATTCATTACTAAAATTTCATATTTTTATATTTTGAAAGAGCATTTTACTAAATACAAACACGTAAAATATTTTCAGAAATAGGGGTGGACAACACTCTGTGTAGCTAAGCTGAGTATAATACCTATGCACTATGAAAGTAAGAAAACATCAGCTCAAAACTGCGACGACGGTAAGACAGGTTCCGTACAATACCATATTATATTACCATATAAACATAATACCATATTATATTATCATATAATTATAATATCATATTATATTACCATATAAACATAATACCATATTATATTATCATATAATCATAATACCATATTATATTATCATATAATCATAATACCATATTATATTACCATATAGTCATAATACCATATTATATTACGTATTCAACCTATTGTGTTAGCAACCAGAACAGTATGATAACAAAGAAACAGAACTGAAAACTAAGGAATATGCGACATGTAAAGGCATGTGGCAAACTCAATAATGGAACTGAATGTTAACTACAATGTACATAAAGAAACAGTGTTTTTATATCACTGTTTGTGTTCTACGTACCGATGTAGCAAACTCAATAACGGAACTGAACGTTAACTACAATGTACATAAATAAACAGTGTTTTTATATCACTGTTTGTGTTCTAGGTACCGATGTGGCAAACTCAATAATGGAATTGAGTGTTAACTACAATGTACATAAAGAAACAGTGTTTTTATATCACTGTTTATGTTCTAGGTACCGATGTGACAAACTCAATAATGGAACTGAATGTTAACTACAATGTACATAAAGAAACAGTGTTTTTATATCACTGTTTGTGTTCTAGGTACCGATGTAGCAAACTCAATAATGGAACTGAATGCTAACTACAATGTACATAAAGAAACAGTGTTTTTATATCACTGTTTATGTTCTAGGTACCGATGTGGCAAACTCAATAATGGAATTGAGTGTTAACTACAATGTACATAAAGAAACAGTGTTTTTATATCACTGTTTGTGTTCTAGGTACCGATGTAGCAAACTCAATAATGGAATTGAGTGTTAACTACAATGTACATAAAGACACAGTGTTTTTATATCACTGTTTATGTTCTAGGTACCGATGTAGCAAACTCAACAATGGAATTGAGTGTTAACTAGAATGTACATAAAGAAACAGTGTTTTTATATCAGTGTTTGTGTTCTAGGTACCGATGTAGCAAACTCAATAATGGAATTGAGTGTTAAATACAATGTACATAAAGAAACAGTGTTTTTATATCACTGTTTGTGTTCTAGGTACCGATGTGGCAAACTCAATAATGGAATTGAGTGTTAAATACAATGTACATAAAGAAACAGTGTTTTTATATCACTGTTTGTGTTCTAGGTACCGATGTGGCAAACTCAATAATGGAACTGAATGTTAACTACAATGTACATAAAGACACAGTGTTTTTATATCACTGTTTGTGTTCTAGGTACCGATGTGGCAAACTCAATAATGGAACTGAATGTTAACTATAATGTACATAAAGACACAGTGTTTTTATATCACTGTTTGTGTTCTAGGTACCGATGTAGCAAACTCAATAATGGAACTGAATGTTAACTACAATGTACATAAAGAAACAGTGTTTTTATATCACTGTTTGTGTTCTAGGTACCGATGTGGCAAACTCAATAATGGAACTGAATGTTAACTATAATGTACATAAAGACACAGTGTTTTTATATCACTGTTTGTGTTCTAGGTACCGATGTAGCAAACTCAATAATGGAACTGAATGTTAACTACAATGTACATAAAGAAACAGTTTTTTTATATCACTGTTTGTGTTCTAGGTACCGATGTGGCAAACTCAATAATGGAACTGAATGTTAACTATAATGTACATAAAGAAACAGTGTTTTTATATCACTGTTTGTGTTCTAGGTACCGATGTGGCAAACTCAATAATGGAACTGAATGTTAACTACAATGTACATAAAGACACAGTGTTTTTATATCACTGTTTGTGTTCTAGGTACCGATGTGGCAAACTCAATAATGGAACTGAATGTTAACTATAATGTACATAAAGACACAGTGTTTTTATATCACTGTTTGTGTTCTAGGTACCGATGTAGCAAACTCAATAATGGAACTGAATGTTAACTACAATGTACATAAAAAGAAACAGTGTTTTTATATCACTGTTTGTGTTCTAGGTACCGATGTGGCAAACTCAATAATGGAACTGAATGTTAACTATAATGTACATAAAGACACAGTGTTTTTATATCACTGTTTGTGTTCTAGGTACCGATGTAGCAAACTCAATAATGGAACTGAATGTTAACTACAATGTACATAAAGAAACAGTGTTTTTATATCACTGTTTGTGTTCTAGGTACCGATGTGGCAAACTCAATAATGGAACTGAATGTTAACTACAATGTACATAAAGAAACAGTGTTTTTATATCACTGTTTGTGTTCTACGTACCGATGTAGCAAACTCAATAACGGAACTGAACGTTAACTACAATGTACATAAATAAACAGTGTTTTTATATCACTGTTTGTGTTCTAGGTACCGATGTGGCAAACTCAATAATGGAATTGAGTGTTAACTACAATGTACATAAAGAAACAGTGTTTTTATATCACTGTTTATGTTCTAGGTACCGATGTGACAAACTCAATAATGGAACTGAATGTTAACTACAATGTACATAAAGAAACAGTGTTTTTATATCACTGTTTGTGTTCTAGGTACCGATGTAGCAAACTCAATAATGGAACTGAATGCTAACTACAATGTACATAAAGAAACAGTGTTTTTATATCACTGTTTATGTTCTAGGTACCGATGTGGCAAACTCAATAATGGAATTGAGTGTTAACTACAATGTACATAAAGAAACAGTGTTTTTATATCACTGTTTGTGTTCTAGGTACCGATGTAGCAAACTCAATAATGGAATTGAGTGTTAACTACAATGTACATAAAGACACAGTGTTTTTATATCACTGTTTATGTTCTAGGTACCGATGTAGCAAACTCAACAATGGAATTGAGTGTTAACTAGAATGTACGTAAAGAAACAGTGTTTTTATATCACTGTTTGTGTTCTACGTACCGATGTAGCAAACTCAATAACGGAACTGAACGTTAACTACAATGTACATAAATAAACAGTGTTTTTATATCACTGTTTGTGTTCTAGGTACCGATGTGGCAAACTCAATAATGGAATTGAGTGTTAACTACAATGTACATAAAGAAACAGTGTTTTTATATCACTGTTTATGTTCTAGGTACCGATGTGACAAACTCAATAATGGAACTGAATGTTAACTACAATGTACATAAAGAAACAGTGTTTTTATATCACTGTTTGTGTTCTAGGTACCGATGTAGCAAACTCAATAATGGAACTGAATGCTAACTACAATGTACATAAAGAAACAGTGTTTTTATATCACTGTTTATGTTCTAGGTACCGATGTGGCAAACTCAATAATGGAATTGAGTGTTAACTACAATGTACATAAAGAAACAGTGTTTTTATATCACTGTTTGTGTTCTAGGTACCGATGTAGCAAACTCAATAATGGAATTGAGTGTTAACTACAATGTACATAAAGACACAGTGTTTTTATATCACTGTTTATGTTCTAGGTACCGATGTAGCAAACTCAACAATGGAATTGAGTGTTAACTAGAATGTACATAAAGAAACAGTGTTTTTATATCACTGTTTGTGTTCTAGGTACCGATGTGGCAAACTCAATAATGGAACTGAATGTTAACTATAATGTACATAAAGAAACAGTGTTTTTATATCACTGTTTGTGTTCTAGAGTACCGATGTGGCAAACTCAATAATGGAACTGAATGTTAACTACAATGTACATAAAGACACAGTGTTTTTTATATCACTGTTTGTGTTCTAGGTACCGATGTGGCAAACTCAATAATGGAACTGAATGTTAACTATAATGTACATAAAGACACAGTGTTTTTATATCACTGTTTGTGTTCTAGGTACCGATGTAGCAAACTCAATAATGGAACTGAATGTTAACTACAATGTACATAAAAGAAACAGTGTTTTTATATCACTGTTTGTGTTCTAGGTACCGATGTGGCAAACTCAATAATGGAACTGAATGTTAACTATAATGTACATAAAGACACAGTGTTTTTATATCACTGTTTGTGTTCTAGGTACCGATGTAGCAAACTCAATAATGGAACTGAATGTTAACTACAATGTACATAAAGAAACAGTGTTTTTATATCAGTGTTTGTGTTCTAGGTACCGATGTAGCAAACTCAATAATGGAATTGAGTGTTAAATACAATGTACATAAAGAAACAGTGTTTTTATATCACTGTTTGTGTTCTAGGTACCGATGTGGCAAACTCAATAATGGAACTGAATGTTAACTATAATGTACATAAAGAAACAGTGTTTTTATATCACTGTTTGTGTTCTAGGTACCGATGTGGCAAACTCAATAATGGAACTGAATGTTAACTACAATGTACATAAAGACACAGTGTTTTTATATCACTGTTTGTGTTCTAGGTACCGATGTGGCAAACTCAATAATGGAACTGAATGTTAACTATAATGTACATAAAGACACAGTGTTTTTATATCACTGTTTGTGTTCTAGGTACCGATGTAGCAAACTCAATAATGGAACTGAATGTTAACTACAATGTACATAAAGAAACAGTGTTTTTATATCACTGTTTGTGTTCTAGGTACCGATGTAGCAAACTCAATAATGGAACTGAATGTTAACTACAATGTACATAAAGAAACAGTGTTTTTATATCACTGTTTGTGTTCTAGGTACCGATGTGGCAAACTCAATAATGGAACTGAATGTTAACTACAATGTACATAAAGAAACAGTGTTTTTATATCACTGTTTGGCACTGAAAAAAACTGAGTCATTTTTTTTCTAAAATAAATGTGAACAATGTAAAAGTTTTTCGTAAAAACTAAATTTGAAACTAAAGCTCATCTATAATAATTATTATTACATAAAATAGAACAAAAACCAATGCTCGTAATCATAGATACCACAAGATAATTACAGATTTTTGTTGTAGCTGACTGAGATAAAAATCTGTTTATCTTACTATTTGCTCACAATCAAACAAAGATGGGAAAACTCGAATTCTTACCAAGTCTTGGTAATGTATCCAATAACCTGAGTCAATCTGTTTATCACATACGTTTATCCCTTCACCCACGGCATCTTGCAAGCTATTACGTGAAAGCGGGTGTCTAGATAAGCTGAAATTATTATTTTATGACTGAATATGATAGTTCAGGGTTACGATTTCAGTCTGTTAGTAAATGTTAAAATTCAAGCCTGTAAGTTACGGCAAATTAAAAGCATTCAAGGAGCTGCTGAGTCCATTTCAACCTTTTAAAGTAGAAATAACATTAAGAAATAAAAGGAAGTACAACAACAAAGAAAAACGAAGTACAATGATATGAGGCAAACGTGGATTTAAAATAAAAACATACTTTAACTCAACCAAGAAGAAAAACGAAAGGCCAGAAGCTTGATAAAACTTAGCAACATGCAGATGGAAACTACGGTTGGAAAATCAATTTGAAAATACGATCACGAACCGCCCAGGAAGTGAATGAGACGTGCACATGGACTAACAGGAAACATTCTTCTGGGAATAATCTTCGAGAAATAAAACCTCCTGGTAGTGATGAAGAATAAAGCTTAGAGAGAAAGCTGGTCTTTAGAACAACATTAACTTGGTTTTAAAGGTCGAGTGGAACTTAGGACTAGAGTCAAGGGAATATAAAACTCACATAGTTGATAACGTACAGAAGGAAAATAATTTGAGATGTTTGAGAAAGCTCATTTTTTTTTTCTGAGTGTTTACTCACGTCTTCTTAAAACTAGTTGTCGCTTTGCACGTTGGCCCTAGTTAGTCTAACTATGCAGCAAATGAGTGTTTGTGAAGCATAGTTCTGATATGTTAATAGGCTGAGTTGTCTGTGAAAAACCAAAGTTCAAATTTCACGTGTTCCTGGCTCTAGATTTTTAATAAGCAAAGCTCTCTATTATCCTGAATTCGATTATCATTATTACAGATGAGTTCGTAATAATTTCAGATAAATGTTTTTTCTCCTAACCGACAACGCTAAAATCAGAGGTTCAATTCCCCTCGGTGAACTCCGCAGACAGCCTGGAGTGGCTTTGCTACAAGAAAACATACATACAAATACATACATTCTTTAAACCGTCGTTTTGTTTACGCTTTTATTTTCAAGGAACTATAAAAGTCACATGTTATAAAATAATATAAAACTACATGTATAACAATATAATGGAACTAGCCGAATGAATTAAAATCAGTTACCTCTTTCTTCCTTTGTGAACCAGGCCTGGCATGGCCAAGCGCGTAAGGCGTGCGACTCGTAATTCGAGGGTCGCGGGTTCGCGCCCGCGTCGCGCTAAACATGCTCGCCCTCCCAGCCGTGGGGGCGTATAATGTGCGGTCAATCCCACTATTCGTTGGTAAAAGAGTAGCCCAAGAGTTGGCGGTGGTTGGTGATGACTAGCTGCCTTCCCTCTAGTCTTACACTGATAAATTAGGGACGGCTAGCACAGATAGCCCTCGAGTAGTTTTGTGCGAAATTCCAAAAAACAAACAAACCTTTGTGAACCTGACGATGACCGATGAAGGTCAAAACGTTGTTCGCTCCTCTATATAAAAAATTTTCTCAACCCAAACGAGCCGTTTTTACATATATATATAAACAATTAAGAAACCCAAAAGAAATATGAAAAAAAAAGATATTTTGAATTCTCACGTTTCGATATGTATCACAAACAACATATACTAATTTTTGGGTTTTCAAGCCTGGGTATAACTTCCAAACAATATAAAATGATTTTTGGTTTCTAATGACTGGTTATCCCTTCAAAACAACATATAATGCTTTTTGATTTCTCATGTCTGGACATACCTTCGAAACAACATATCATAATTTTTGGTTTCTAATGTCTGGATATGCTTCCCAAACAATATATTAAAAATCCTCTCTTGTTTATGTGTGCTAAGCAGCCTTTTTGGCTACATGATGTCATGTAATCCTACACCATAACGTGTTCAGTGGTTAGGGTCAGTTCATTTAATACAGAAAAAAAGTATTTATCTATACGTCATCACAAGGCTAATGCAATGATATTTTAAATGATGTAAGAAATTTTAAAAAATAAATAAAAGGACGGGCCCCACAGGCCAAACAACCAAAATGGTGAATGTGTATAAGAACTGACTGAGACTTTAAAGGTATATGTAATTTTTAAGTGTAAAATTAAAATTTAAATCATGTGTGTTTGAATTTGTAAACTATATTTCACATATAAATATTTAAAATATATGAATTACTGAACATATGGTGCTTTATTCAATACGTCTTTTCCACTGAGCACACAATTTTTAACCTGATTTTTGCAATGATAAGCAATGCCTACTATAATTATTGAAGTATATTTTATACCTTCACAGAACGTTAACATGTTAAATAAAGACAACAAAGTTTGCAGGTGCAAGTAAAAAAAATGATATGATAACTGGAGATTAGCTGTAAAATATGTGACCACCCAGTTTATCCTGTAGATTAGTAGCATGGACAGAAAAAGGTGGCAGTGGCATATGTGTGTGACAGAAGGAATACCACATTGAGGCTTCAATATATGAATATGATTCCCAAACTAAGGAAGTTCATAAAGGCAAAGATAACTGGTAATTGGAGACTCCATCTGCAGACTATTCTAGATGTGTTATCTTTTCAGCAGCTAGCCATAATTTACTTACAAAGTCAGCAGATGCATACTTCATGAACCTGCAAACTCTTGAGCTAACTAACCCTATAATTTATAGAATTTTTGAAGGAAGGTTATCATGTTATTAAAAGGAGTCATTACTTTTGAGGTGGCTTTTCACAGATCTGGTTATAAACTAAAATTGATGAAAAGTCTGAAAACTGTTGATGGATTAACGAGAGATCGTAGGAACTCAAGGAACATTTAGGCTATTGTCTAGACTTACCTGTTTAGAAACGAATAATGCAATGAAGTAGATAAATAGAACTGTGTACGTCACAAGTGAATATAACGAAAATGCCAAGATGGAAGGAGAAAATTCTGTTTCGCAATGAAGTTATTTTCACTTAAACAATAATTATAACCCGAAAGAAACAAAAACTGCTAAGAGTTCTAGCTTTCTAGATCTTAATGTACTACCATAAACATCTAATATTGGAGTAACACAGTTTTAGAGTCCACTTGTATATACAAGGTGAAAGGATAATAATGGAAATGGAAGTTAGAGTTAACTTTTAGATGCAAGAGTGAAAGGATAATAATGGAAATAGAAGTTAGAGTTTACTTGTAGATGCAAGAGTGAAAGGATAATAATGGAAATGGATGTTAGAGTTTACTTGTAGATACAAGAGTGAAAGGATAATAATGGAAATGGAAGAGTAAAGTTGACACACTGAAGTTCTAGAAAACGTATAAACATTATCTGGTGTATAGGATGTAAAACATCAGGTTAAAGTTTCAAGTAAGGAGGTTTATAACATAGTACAACATGCAATACATGACACACTGAAGTTCCAGAAAACTTATAAACATTATCTGGTGTATAAGATGTAGAACATCAGGTTACAGTTTCAAGTAAGGAGATTTATAATATAGTACAACATGCAATATATGACACACTAAAGTTCCAGAAAACTTATAAACATTATCTGGTGTATAGGATGTAAAACATGAGGTTACAGTTTCAAGTAAGGAGATTTATAATATAGTACAACATGCAATATATGACACACTGAAGTTCCAGAAAACTTATAAACATTATCTGGTGTATAGGATGTTCATCCATCCATACATACATACGTGTATGTCAGGTCATTATTACATACATCATACGTCTATGTCAGGTCATTATTACATACATACGTGTATGTCAGGTCATTATTACATACATACATACGTGTATGTCAGGTCATTATTACATACATACATACGTGTATGTCAGGTCATTATTACATACATACCATACGTGTATGCCAGGTCATTATTACATACATACATGCATGTGCATCAGCTAATTGTTGCATATGCTCTTTTAAGAACGAACATTGAAAGTAACTAATGTGTTTACATAACATTACAAGAACTCTATTAAAACTACACATGAAAATTACAGTCCACATAAAGCATTACGTCTGGTAACAATCAATTAGATGTTGACGTGTTTTTGTAATGTTTCATTCGTCATCTATTTCTGGGTACAAAGAATTTTCCCCTTGGCATGTATTGCATGTTGTACTATATTATAAATCTCCTTACTTGAAACTGTAACCTGATGTGTTACATCCTATACACCAGATAATGTTTATAAGTTTTCTGGAACTTCAGTGTGTCATGTATTGCATGTTGTACTATATTATAATCCTCCTTACTTGAAACTGTAACCTGATGTGTTACATCCTATACACCAGATAATGTTTATAAGTTTTGTGGAGCTTCAGTGTGTCATGTATAGCATGTTGTACTATATTATAAACCTTCTTACTTGAAACTGTAACCTCATGTTGTACATCCTATACACCAGATAATGTTTATAAGTCTTGTGGAGCTTCAGTGTGTCATGTATAGCATGTTGTACTATATTATATACCTCCTTACTTGAAACTGCAACCTCATGATCTACATCCTATACACCAGATAATGTTTATAAGTTTTTTGGAACTTCACGTCACGAAAAAGAGGGCAGTACGTGACCTAATATGGACAAAAATCCTATTTGGCAGGCATAGCAAGGGAGGAGCTCTAATATGTTGTTTGAGAGGCGCGTCCAGACAAAAGAAAGAAAAAAATCATTTCTGTTCAAATTTATTTTAAATATTGCGACAAGACGAATCTACTAAACATGAAGTATGCTAAAAGTATTGTCAGTGTCGCCAGGAAGAGAGACTTTCTTGCTTAAAATAGTTTCCTTTTACAAAATCTCTTTGGTATTCCTGCGAGTTTCCAAATAGTATACACATCCACCAACGAGTAGATCTGACATTTAAATGCATGATTTTGTAAACTAATTGTGATTTTTAGAACGAAAAATAAAAATACTACAATAACTGAGTCACAACAGAAGACATTAAATTGGTCGTATTTTTACATATGTCACTTCTGATCTTCTTGAGATTGATTCTACATCAAAGTACCAACTAATCTTTAGTTTGTAAGTTGCGTCCAAGTGAATATAAGCTTTTCTCATAGCTTTTTCTCTACTAAGATGGTATCGATCTATAGATAAAGATCTCGTGTCCAGTCTCCAACGAAGCTTATAGAAACATTCTTACGTCCTTTATACCTATATTAATAAATATAATCAAACATCTACATGCCCTCTACATTCCTACATTCCGACACAATCTCTTTCAAACATGTGGTCAGCTATCGGTCAGTTACCTCTTTCTTTTTTTGTGAACCTGACGATGATCGAAGAAGGTCGAAACGTTGTTCGCTCCTCTACACAGTGCTTTCTCTATCCATACCAGCCGTTTTTACATATGTATTTTTCTCTACAAGTGGATTTTCTTGTCATCACTGATTATTCTAATGTCCTTTTTCTTTGCTGTGATAGTGTCGGTTTGAAGATAGTATAGACATATATTTTTCAACCAATGGATCATCAATGCATTCTCTCATTAAGTATACTGTAACAAATTATTTTTGTGTAAAACTTTGGGTAATTAATCAGTTAATTACCATTAACTTTAGAACATATTCAAGTACACAATTTGCAGAATGTCACACTTTGAATCAGTTTTGCCATTTGCATGTTCGTGGAATCTTCTTTTAATTTATTATTTTATAGAAATTTCAAAAAACGTTTACAATAGGCTATGTATCCCGAGAAAACTCGAGTCTCCATTTGGGAGAGTGAAATAAACAAGATACATTTATAAGTTGAAACTGAACTATGGTCTGAGGAAATATATGTAGAAATGCACACTCGATGACAAGATAAAAGAACAAAAATGCTTAGAATATTATAATTGACCCAACAGAGCTGATTAGGTTATCTTTTACTATTATAATCAGCTCCTAGATAGTTAGGGTCAACTGAACGATACGAAAATCGGTCCAGAGTACATTCTCATCATTTAAAGCCCTTAATCCTCAAGGTGTCATCAGCTATGTCATCAGTGTTTCTGGTATATACGTGGTCTGTAGGATGATAAATGTTAGGTTATTTAACAAATAAGTATGGATAGGTATTGTTCTGACAATCACGCTCCAGGCATTAGTAGAAACGTCTGTCAGTTTAAAGTTACATTTTCAAGAGAAGTTGTATCTGCCGCGAATCTGATGGTTAATATTATGCTTCAGAATAACAGTTATAAAACTGTTGGTGGATATCATAGCAACAATTATAAAACTGTTGGTTGATACTATAATAACAATTATAAAACTGTTGGTGGATATTATAATAACAACTATAAAACTGTTGGTTGATATCATAATAACAATTATAAAACTTTTCGTGGATATCATAATAACAATTGTAAAACTGTTGGTGGATATTATAAAAACAATTATAAAACTGTTGGTGGATATTATAAAAACAATTATAAAACTGTTGGTTGATATCATAATAACAATTATAAAACTGTTGGTGGATATCATAGCAACAATTATAAAACTGTTGGTTGATACTATAATAACAATTATAAAACTGTTGGTGGATATTATAAAAACAATTATAAAACTTTTCGTGGATATCATAATAACAATTATAAAACTGTTGGTGGATATCATAATAACAATTATAAAACTGTTGGTGGATATTATAAAAACAATTATAAAACTGTTGGTGGATATTATAAAAACAATTATAAAACTTTTCGTCGATATCATAATAACAATTGTAAAACTGTTGGTGGATATCATAAAAACAATTATAAAACTGTTGGTGGATATTATAAAAACAATTATAAAACTGTTGGTGGATATTATAAAAACAATTATAAAACTGTTGGTTAATATCATAATACCAACTATAAAACTGTTGGTTGATATCATAATAACAATTATAAAACTTTTCGTGGATATCATAATAACAATCATAAAACTGTTGGTGGATATTATAAAAACAATTATAAAACTGTTGGTGGATATTATAAAAACAATTATAAAACTTTTCGTAGATATCATAATAACAATTATAAAACTGTTGGTGGATATCATAATAACAATTATAAAACTGTTCGTGGATATCATAATAACAATTATAAAACTGTTCGTGGATATCATAATAACAATTATAAAACTGTTGGTTGATATCATAATAACAATTATAAAACTGTTGGTTAATATCATAATAACAATTATAAAACTGTTGGTGGATATCATAATAACAATTATAAAACTGTTGGTTTATATCATAATAACAATTATAAAACTGTTGGTGGATATCATAATAACAATTATAAAACTGTTGGTTGATATCATAATGAAAATTATAAAACTGTTGGTTGATATCATAATAACAACTATAAAACTGTTGGTTGATATCATAATAACTGTTATAAAACTCCTTCGATTTTGTAAGTGTTTTACATCTTCAATTCGACATACTAGAGTGAATATTTTCTCTGCTGATAGGTGTGTTACATTTTAAAGAAGTGGTGTGATACTCGGTTCTATGTAATGAAGACAAAGGTTTTACTGAGGTTGAGTTCGTGGTAATAAAACGATTCCAGAGCCTCAGCTTGTCGTAAGGCTCAGTCATGATGTATCTATAAACTTTGAATCTTGACAATAGTCTTGCAGTGTAATTAATGCTATTTAAGATACCGTCGTTAGGCGATCCTGTCTAAGTCGTACCCCTCTCCCTGTTTGCTTTCCATTAACCATTTAGAATATGAAAATGACAGTTTTCTAGGGTTCATGTCAACCGTCCGATCACACAGAAATCATTGTACAGATGTTTCTTTGTGTACTTCGAAAAGTCCATAAGAAATCCTTGGATGATTTCCCGGTGATCTAATTTGTGAATATTGTATCTGAGTTACCAAATGATTTTTTCCCTAATTTCAATAAATATATTTGTACTATGATACCTGTAATGGAATCCTAACGTGTAACTGATGCTACATTTTTAGCTAATTATTTTACTTAAAGTTTATGAGAATTAGAAATTCTGAAATATTTTAAGATTAGCCGAGATGAGAAAAACACGCAATCTTTTTAGAAGAAAGACTTCACATTTAATTAGAAATAGTAAACATACAAGGGGATATTTTAAAAACAAATAATTAGATGGGAAATTTATGATTATGTAAAGTAAAAACCTAATAGTTTTTGTAGAAGATGACTTACACGGTAACATGGGAACATAACAGAAAATGTAACTTACAGCAGACATTTTGCTAAACGTTCTCATAACCCTTCTTATTTGATGGATGTTATACAGATAATTTTACCATTGTTTTCGCATATAAAACAATAGACTTGATCTATAGCAAGGTTAAACACAGAATTTTAAAATCCGCTCCAACAATATTATGTTTACAGTTTCAGAAACTTTCTACACAACTCACAAGTTATCGAGACCAATGTTTTTTTAATAGAACATATATTTTAACTTATCGGTTAAGCCTAACGATCAGGGAGCTCGGATCGTCATGTCAAATTACATCAGTGACATGGTCGACCTTTCAGCTGTGGAGACGTTAATAATGTGACAGTTAAGTTCCGCTAGTCGTTTTTAAAGAGTAGTCTGAGAGTTGGTGGTGAATGGTGCTAACTGGTTGTCTGAGAGTTGTTGGTGAATGGTGCTGACTGGTTGCCTTTTCCCCAGTCTCACCGAAAGCCCTCGAATAGCTTTGTGAGAATTTCGTTAACCAAACAAACAATTTATCGAGCAACTTCACGACAAAATTGATGTGGTTGGTACAGCATTTTATCATATTCCATCATTGCCAGTAAGTGTTCTGTTTGACCAATAAATTCTTAAAAGATGTAAAGATATTTGGTGTTGCCACATTTATTATACTTCTTGTAAACTTACCTCTGTTGGACGTCAGCAGCAGTTGTTTAAACCAACGCTATCTCTAACATAGTTTCTCATATTTTAGTGTGAAACTAAGTTAAATATTTTAAATAATTGTTCAAACTAAGGCTGTTACTTAAATTACAAATTATGTAAAGACAACACCAGCCTGGCATGGCCAGGTGGGTTAAGGCGTTCGACTCGTAATTCGAGGGTCGCGGGTTCGAATCCTCGTCATACCAAACATGTTCGTCCTTTTAGCTGTGGAGCGTTATAATGTTATGGCCAATCCCACTATTCGTTGGTAAAAGAGTAGCCTAAGAGTTGGCAATGAGTGGTGATGACTAGTTGCCTTTCCTCCAGTCTTGCACTGCTAAATTAGGGACGGCTAGCGCAGATAGGCCTTGAGTAGCTTTGCGCGAAATGAAAAAAAAAACCAAAACAAACCAAGCACTCTAGGTTATTGTTGAAAGTGATTTCTAGTTTCTCACAATTTCATGTAATAGATTGTAACGATGTTTTAATAGCTTTGAAGCACGCTAATGTAAGTGTTATTTCATCATATTATACAAGTAGCCAAAGTATTGGAAATAATTGTGGAAACTGTAAATGGAAATATGAGTCTTCTTTTGTTATATTTTGATAATTTCCACTGCACAAAGTAATGATATATTTTGATAATTTCCACTGTCCAAAGTAATGCTATATTTTGATAATTTCCACTGCACAAAGTAATGTTATATTTTGATAATTTCCACTGTCCAAAGTAATGTTATATTTTGATAATTTCCACTGCACAAAGTAATGTTATATTTTGATAATTTCCACTGTCCAAAGTAATGTTATATTTTGATAATTTCCACTGTCCAAAGTAATGTTATATTTTGATAATTTCCACTGCACAAAGTAATGTTATATTTTGATAATTTCCACTGTCCAAAGTAATGTTATATTTTGATAATTTCCACTGCACAAAGTAATGTTATATTTTGATAATTTCCACTGCACAAAGTAATGTTATATTTTGATAATTTCCACTGTCCAAAGTAATGTTATATTTTGATAATTTCCACTGCAGAAAGTAATGTTATATTTTGATAATTTCCACTGCACAAAGTAATGTTATATTTTGATAATTTCCACTGTCCAAAGTAATGTTATATTTTGATAATTTCTTCTGTCATCAATCAATCATAAAGTACCAGACGAGCATATTATCTGCAATAATTTAGATATTTATCTCTCCTAATATAGAAACGTGTAGAAATCAAAGTTTTGGTTTGGTGGAAGCCGTTCTATGAAACGAATTGTGTTTCAGAAGAAGTCTTGTGGAAACTGGTATCTTTGGTGGTGGAAATGGTTGAGGAGAGAACCAAGACTTTTCAAAAGTGACTTCAGTTATGTCAAGGCATTTTGTGACATAACAATCCAGAAGAGATCTTATCCAGGTATGAATGTTACATTCAGATCACCAAGATACACATTAAAACAAAGTTGATTCAATTGTAGATGTAGTTCTTTTATCCGGATTCAAGTACTTGGAAGTTCTGAAAACTCTGCTCATAAATATGACTTAACAGTGTAGCACAGTTATGTAGAAACAATAACCTAATTTAAAAACAACACCAAAAAGAACAACACGTTAATAAAGGTTTCAACCAGAAGAAGAAATTAAATATTGGTGTTCTTATGAGGGTACCCTGTACAAAATGCTCTGGAAACGTAACAAAATCTAATTTTAAAATACCGAGTAACTAAACAACTATAAGAGTTTGGAATGACATTGAAATTGTCCTGGAGTTTAGTGGGATCAAAGTCTGTCGCTAAAAGTATTGTCTTTTCAGCTGTGAGGGCTTAATGATGTGACGGTAAATCTCATTATTAGTTGGCATAAAAATGTTTGTAGTAGGTATTAGACGGTAAATTGTCTTCCTGTGGTAAAAAGTTTTAATACAGGGACGGCGGCAAATAACCTTAGTAGCTCTAACATGAATCAACACACACACACACAAGCATTCGAGTGTTTAATGTTTTTGAATTTTAAATTTCTCGCAAAGCTACAAGAGAGATATCTACGATAGACGTCTCTATTTTACCAGTGTAAGACTAGAGGAAAGGCATCTAGTCATCACCACCCACCGCCAACTGTTGGACTACACTTTAAAACATTGGTCTGTGTTTATACTGTGATATTCTAGTTGTACGTACAGTAAAATATTGAAATGTGTTCATATTGTGATATTCTAGTTGTATGTACAGTAAAACATTGAAATGTGTTTATATTGTGATATTGTCGTTGTACGTACAGTGAAACATTGAAATGTGTTTATATTGTGATATTGTAGTTGTACGTACAGTAAAACATTGAAATGTGTTTATATTGTGATATTGTAGTTGTACTTACAGTAAAACATTGAAATGTGTTTATATTGTGATATTGTAGTTGTACTTACAGTAAAACATTGAAATGTGTTTATATTGTGATATTGTAGTTGTACGTACAGTAAAACATTGAAATGTGTTTATATTGTGATATTCTAGTTGTATGTACAGTAAAACATTGAAATATGTTCATATTGTGATATTCTAGTTGTATGTACAGTAAAACATTGGTCTGTGTTTATACTGTGATATTCTAGTTGTACGTACAGTAAAATATTGAAATGTGTTTATATTGTGATATTGTAGTTGTACTTACAGTAAAACATTGAAATGTGTTTATATTGTGATATTGTCGTTGTACGTACAATGAAACATTGAAATGTGTTTATATTGTGATATTCTAGTTGTATGTACAGTAAAACATTGAAATGTATTTATATTGTGATATTGTAGTTGTACGTACAGTAAAACAATGAAATGTGTTTATATTGTGATATTGTAGTTGTATGTACAGTAAAACATTGAAATGTGTTTATATTGTGATATTGTAGTTGTACGTACAGTAAAACATTGAAATGTGTTTATATTGTGATATTATAGTTGTACATACAGAAAAAAAAATTGAAATATGTACTAATGTAAACTGTATAGTAAAATGTTTTTATGTAAACTGTATTCTAAGATATTCTTATGTAAACTGTATTGTAAGATGTTTTTATGTAAACTGTATTGTAAGATGTTCCTATGTAAACTGTAATATAAGATGTTCTTGTGTAAACTGTATTGTAAAACGTTCTTATGTAAATTGTATAGTAAGATATTCTTAAGTAAACTGTATTGTAATATATTCTTATGTAAACTGTATTGTAACATATTCTTATGTAAACTGTATTGTAACATATTCTTATGTGAACTGTATTGTAAGATATTCTTGTGTAAACTGTATTGTAACATATTCTTATGTAAACTGTATTGTAAGATGTTCTTGTGTAAACTGTATTGTAACATATTCTTATGTAAACTGTATTGTAAGATATTCTTATGTAAACTGTATTGTAACATATTCTTATGTAAACTGTATTGTAAGATGTTCTTATGTAAACTGTATTGTAAGATGTTCTTATGTAAACTGTATAGTAAGATGTTCTTATGTAAACTGTATTGTAAGATGTTCTTATGTAAACTGTATTGTAACATATTCTTATGTAAACTGTATTGTAAGATATTCTTATGTAAACTGTATTGTAACATATTCTTATGTAAACTGTATTGTAAGATGTTCTTATGTAAACTGTATTGTAAGATGTTCTTATGTAAACTGTATAGTAAGATGTTCTTATGTAAACTGTATAGTAAGATGTTCTTATGTAAACTGTAATGTAAGATGTTCTTATGTAAACTGTATAGTAAGATGTTCTTATGTAAACTGTATAGTAAGATGTTCTTATGTAAACTGTATTGTAAGATGTTCTTATGTAAACTGTATAATAAGATGTTCTTATGTAAACTGTATTGTAAGATGTTCTTATGTAAACTGTATAGTAAGATGTTCTTATGTAAACTGTATTGTAAGATGTTCTTATGTAAACTGTATAGTAAGATGTTCTTATGTAAACTGTATTGTAAGATGTTCTTATGTAAACTGTATTGTAAGGTGTTCTTATGTAAACTGTATTGTAAGATGTTCTTATGTAAACTGTATGGTAAGATGTTCTTATGTAAACTGTATTGTAAGATGTTCTTATGTAAACTGTATAGTAAGATGTTCTTATGTAAACTGTATAGTAAGATGTTCTTATGTAAACTGTATTGTAACATATTCTTATGTAAACTGTATTGTAAGATGTTCTTATGTAAACTGTATAGTAAGATGTTCTTATGTAAACTGTATAGTAAGATGTTCTTATGTAAACTGTATTGTAACATATTCTTATGTAAACTGTATTGTAAGATGTTCTTATGTAAACTGTATAGTAAGATGTTCTTATGTAAACTGTATTGTAAGATGTTCTTATGTAAACTGTATAGTAAGATGTTCTTATGTAAACTGTATAGTAAGATGTTCTTATGTAAACTGTATTGTAAGATGTTCTTATGTAAACTGTATAGTAAGATGTTCTTATGTAAACTGTATTGTAACATATTCTTATGTAAACTGTATAGTAAGATGTTCTTATGTAAACTGTATAGTAAGATGTTCTTATGTAAACTGTATAGTAAGATGTTCTTATGTGAATGTTTCCTGAAGAGATTGTTTCGTTCTACAAGAAACCTAGAGACATGTTTATAAACATGTTTGTTGTTACAAATTATACAATAAAACAGATAATTAGGCATCATTAGAACTAAAATATTTTCTACAATTAAACAATCCCGTATCTTTACTTTGAATATCTGAGAAGTCAGTTGGTAGTCGATTGTTGTCTCCTATTGTTTCGCTACAAGAAAGGAATTTTAAATTCTGAAAGTGGTTCTCGTCTGTTTTTCTGATCATTCAGCACCTGTTGCGGCCTTTGTCCGTTATATTTTGGTATTTTTTATAGTACGTACTGTAGCACTCAGGGCAGTTTTCTGGCTGACCGGAATCTTATCATGGCTATGAGAAGAATAAACCAACACATATCTTATCATGGCTATAAGAAGGATAAACCAACACATATCTTATCATGGCTATGAGAAGAATAAACCAACACATATCTTATCATGGCTATAAGAAGAATAAACCAACACATATCTTATCATGGCTATAAGAAGGATAAACCAACACATATCTTATCATGGCTATAAGAAGGATAAACCAACACATATCTTATCATGGTTATAAGAAGGATAAACCAACACATATCTTATCATGGCTATAAGAAGGATAAACCAACACATATCTTATCATGGCTATAAGAAGGATAAACCAACACATATCTTATCATGGCTATAAGAAGGATAAACCAACACATATCTTATCATGGCTATGAGAAGAATAAATCAACACATATCTTATCATGGCTATAAGAAGGATAAACCAACACATATCTTATCATGGTTATAAGAAGGATAAACCAACACATATCTTATCATGGCTATAAGAAGGATAAACCAACACATATCTTATCATGGCTATAAAAAGGATAAACCAACACATATCTTATCATGGCTATAAGAAGGATAAACCAACACATATCTTATCATGGCTATGAGAAGAATAAACCAACACATATCTTATCATGGCTATAAGAAGAATAAACCAACACATATCTTATCATGGCTATAAGAAGGATAAACCAACACATATCTTATCATGGCTATAAGAAGGATAAACCAACACATATCTTATCATGGTTATAAGAAGGATAAACCAACACATATCTTATCATGGCTATAAGAAGGATAAACCAACACATATCTTATCATGGCTATAAGAAGGATAAACCAACACATATCTTATCATGGCTATAAGAAGGATAAACCAACACATATCTTATTATGGTTATAAGAAGGATAAACCAACACATATCTTATCATGGTTATAAGAAGGATAAACCAACACATATCTTATTATGGTTATAAGAAGGATAAACCAACACATATCTTATTATGGTTATAAGAAGGATAAACCAACTCTTATCTTATCATGGTTATAAGAAGGATAAACCAACACATATCTTATCATGGTTATTAGAAGGATTAACCAACACATATCTTATCATGGTTATAAGAAGGATAAACCAACACATATCTTATCATGGTTATAAGAAGGATAAATCAATACATATCTTATCATGGCTATAAGTAGGATAAACCAACACATATCTTATCATGATTATAAGAAGGATAAACCAACACATATCTTATCATGGCTATCAGAGTTATATCAAGGTTAAACAAACCAACCTAAACCGTATCCGAGTTATATCAAGGTTAAACAAACCTTTTCCCAATTATAGCAATATTAAACCAACATAGACATTATTATGGTTACAGCAAAAGAGACAAAGCAGATTGGTCTAAAACAAATAAGCAACGAAACCTTCTTCAAGTGATTTGGGTAGAAACAATCTCACGAGCCTGTTGGGATCTGTGGTCATTTTTTCAATTCTCGCATTTTGTAACGAGTTTGATTTAAATTGTCCAGAATTTCGACGTCTTTGTCGAAGTTCTATCAGTGGTTTTCTTTAATTTTTCAAAGCAATTTCTGGTTATCAAACATATGGATGTACGTGTAGCTTATATATAAAATATTTTATACAAGCACTTCACATTTGATTTCTGGCTGTTAAATTCACAGTTCTAATAATTAACCATTTTCGTCTTTCGTATATAGTTTCCTATAACAGCTTTGCAAACAAGAAATGAAACACTACACCATCAGTTTATAAGGACTCAGTTGGAGTTACAGTAAAATGGCATTGTTTTGCAGCTACATAAACGCCCCCTTTCTGTGTATAATTCTACTTAATGTCAGCTTTAAAAAAATTGTGTTATTTGAGCCTTTAAACCAGGATGCTATCACTGACCAAAGTAATCTAATTTTATAAGAGTTTTGTAATGGTTTTATTAAGGACACGGAGTTTTACACATATACAGATAATTTCAGTCTTTATATATACACGCTAAAGACAAATAATCTAAAATATTTATTTTTCAAAAATTCGTATAATGTTTGATTTTGTATTTGTAGATAAACTGACCTAACCTTTTAAGAGTTTGGATGAAATAGGTCCTTTAATTCGGTAAGACTTTTGACACCTCTGATTGTCCAATATTTTCAAAAATCATATGTTAATCGCATGCCACGTATTGCATTTGATTTGACTTTATTTTTAAATTGTCACAACCTAAATGTTCATAACACGGACTTTGTGTTTCAAACTGATCCAATTTATTTTGAAATACACCAGCGTCCTAAAAGCTGTGGTACCTTCGTCGGGCCATATAAATGTCGATGACACCTAAACTAATCTGATTTTGGCCAGTAGGTGGTGTTACAATGGAACATAATTAAAGAACCAGTTACCGTAGCTAGAACTTAATTTCACTAATTTGAGGATGGTTAACGTATTTACCTTTCTATTAAGCATCGAAAAGATTGATGAAACTGGTCTTAGGTCTAGACGATAAAACAAACAGATCATGAGGTCCTTATTTTAATGAAACTTTCTAAAACTGCAGATAGCTAAGCCTAGTTTAATACATTATATATTTTTTACTTTTATAAAATTCAGTAAAACATAATAAAACAATCATAAACAGTGGATTGTGATACAAGTAATCCAGTTGAAAAAGTTTTACATCCACATGAGATTGAAGTGACCAATATTCATAAACGTGGACTTCGATGACCAATTAGAATAAATGTTATTTATTAACCAACAGCACCTTGTTTATTCACCTGTCTAATGATAGAAGTGTAAAATATAATCACATTATTAAAGGAACAAAAATCTTTGTTCTCGATATTCAACATAAAAATAACTTGCATCTAGCTTGTGACATGACAGAAGGAAGTAGATACTTTGTTATGTAACACCAACAATGCATGACATGACAGAAGGAAGTAGATACTTTGTTATGTAACACCAACAATGCATGACATGACAGAAGGAAGTAGATACTTTGTTATGTAACACCAACAATGCATGACATGACAGAAAGAAGTAGATACTTTGTTATGTAACACCAACAATGCATGACATGACAGAAGGAAGTAGATACTTTGTTATGTAACACCAACAATGCACTATCGAAAAAAATCTTTGTCTCACCCTATCATATATTTCGTAAAATAGCCGTTTGGAATACTTTTTTTTTAAAATTAACAATGTGTGTGTTTGTGTTTTTTTCTTATAGCAAAGCCACATCTGGCTATCTGCTGAGTTCACCGATGGGAATCGAACCGCTGATTTTAGCGTTGTAAATCTGTGGACTGTACCAGCGAGGGCTGTAGTTAAATGTCATAGATAATAGAGTTTTGTTACATGAATACAACACAAGCCATTTGAACTGAGAAATGCTAGTTTAGTTCATATGACTGCTTCTTTTTTATTTCGTTCCAGATACAAGTGATATAAAACTTTTCGAGACTAATGGTTAAGGAAAAATGTTCATACGATAACTAGTTTGATTAAGCTTATGTATATTTATACAAGAGGAAAAGAGACAGCCTTTGTACAATATATTAGAATAAAGAAGTTTGTATGTCACGTTCAGTTTATTCCAATAGATTCAATTAGATCTCTGTCCTGACTTGTGTATCCACTTTAGTCAATTAGATTAAAACAGAGAGGAAAACGAGTTATGTTACTTACAGCAATGACAGAGGAAAAAAGTTCATATCATCATTTTCTGGTAAAATTAGCGACCAACTTTTACTCCAGTTTCTGTTTTTGCAATCCTTGAGGGCCATCTGTTGTTGTTATAATTCAATAAAAATAATACTATTAATCATGCTGTTGTTTCTGTTTGATAAAAACAGAAACACAACCATGGTATCCATTAGCACTCGTAATATTTCACAATCTAGACACGTCGGAAACTGCGATGCTTAGGATATTAGATTGATAAGTATGTCCAGAATTAAGCAGTGTAACAGTTAAGTAAAATTAACTGTGACTGGCCTTTAGTTA
This sequence comes from Tachypleus tridentatus, assembly GCF_004210375.1. Classification (NCBI taxonomy): domain Eukaryota; kingdom Metazoa; phylum Arthropoda; class Merostomata; order Xiphosura; family Limulidae; genus Tachypleus; species Tachypleus tridentatus. Next base: position 115,849,219 of record NC_134828.1, read on the forward strand.
CATCAATTCGTTCTAGGGGTCACTGGTGTGTTAGTTCAAAAGTAACGGTGGCTGGGCCTCTAGTGATGTTATTTCGTCCTAGTATCACTGGTGTAGTGGTTTGAAAGTACAACTGGCCATCCATCTAGTTCTGTTGCTTGAGCACTGTCTTGGTCTGTGAGAGATTTCAGGTTCAAATATCTAAGACAAGAAATACGTGACACAAAATACCGAATAGTAAGGATTAAACAGTTTCATATTTAAAACTATTGACAGATATCTTGGTAATAAGAAAGACATTAAAGTATATAGTTTTCGTTTGGTTTTACATGATTGGAGGCGCAGATAGTTACAAAACCATTTGGTTTTACATGAATGGCGGAGTAGATAGTTACCAAACTGTTTGTCTTTTGCATATGTTTGTTTGTAAAGTGTAGATGTCACAAAAACTACAAACGAAAAGACGAGAAGGAACCCTAAATTATAAGTAACTTAACAAGTTTCCTTGAAATTCGACATGTGAATGCTACATGTTGAAATGAGATATCTCATGTAATGTAAACAGTTGTTGGTAATCCATGGCTAACGCCAAAATTAAAAAAAATGAACGATTTGTAATTTATACTACATACTAAACATTTCTTTAAATACATTGTGTAATATTCTGAAGTTAATGTAAGTAACTGATTAATGAGCTATAAAATGATGACGTGTAATATGACTTCTGCAGCTGTCTTAAAAGTAAAAATTATAAAGCGTCTCATTGACGATTGGATCAGAAACTTAATGAAAAAAGATATATGTATAATAAAAGTGACAATCAGTTTTGTTATATATGGATTATTTTTTTAAAATACAAGTAAAGTACGTTAATATATTCAAAATTGTTTACGATGAAAACAATGTGTTGCCATATAGGTGGGGGCCTAGTATACCCCGGTTGTTTAAGGCACTTTACTCGTAATCTGAAGGTCGCGGGTTCAAATCCCCGTCACACCAAACATACTGGTCCTTTCAGCCGTGGAGCGTTACAATTTGATGATCAATCCTACTATTCGTTGGTAGAAGAGTAGCCCAAGAGTTGGCGATGGGTGGTGATGACTAGTTGCCTTCCCTTTAGTCTTACACTGCTAAATTAGGAACGGCTAGCGCAGATAGTCTTCATGTAGCTTTGCGCGAAATTCAAAACAAACAAATCTATAGATGAGCTGTGCAACACAATAAAACATGGTATGAAATATTTCTTAAGACTAATAAGGCTTAGCAGCAGTTTGTTAGCTGTTCAAAGCTGGACTATTATTCCGAATTACGTCATCTCGTTATATGCACTTCTAAGGATGGTAAATACACTTTTATAATACTCGATATTCTAGTATTACTGTCGTCTTTTATCCTCTCGTCTCATTTTTCTGTTCTGGAGCCAAAGTAAGCGCCCACACAACAAACAATAAAACTTCTCTGTTTAGGAATAACCCTATCTTTAAATCTAAATCTGCTGAGGAATAAACATATCTTTAACTCCGAAGTCTCTCGTAAACATTGTTACTCGCTTTGTAGAATGATGTTTGCTTTTATTCATCCAAATAGAATCAACACCACAACCAACGAGAGCTATAAACATCTGTATTTTACGAACGTCGACATTCAGAGCTGTAGGACTTGAAAAGTTGCTTCAGCGATTTCTCGACAGTAAACTTACAATTCATTTTCAACACTGGTTTCAACGTAATCGGTTCTTGTAGAAGAAACTTAGAAGTGTTGTTGTTCCTACGAACTGCAGGACATTTTGTTACATTTTCTTTGAAATGGTGTGATTGAAAAGCGCGAGCGTAGCTTGGTGTACCTATGTTTGTGATAAACTACCACGTCAAACTTTCTTTGCTTGCTATAGGACAAGGTGTCTGGGAAGGGTAACAAAAGTGCTGTGTAGGTGCTCATTGGTATAATTTATGTTAGCATGCTCAAAGTTCACACAGCTCATAAAATACACTAATTATTGTTCAATCATGAAATATTTACTTTTTCTTAGTGAAAAGTTCGTAAAAAAATAGAAAAAAATAATAGAATTCTGTATTCAGGATATCTGGAAGAACATCATAATCAAACCTACAATTTTATAAAAATTTAAAACTGTCTTTCAGGGGTTAGTTCTTAAAATGAATTAATAAACGACTAACAAAATTAATCAATTTATGGTTAAAACACCTTTTATTGGAAATGATAGATATGTGACTGTTTGGTAACCTGTAGATAATGTCACAATGTCGTTACAAGATACTCGAATTAATTCATGTTTAATTTTCATATTCTTTTAAAAACATGTTTGGTATGTTTATTACTAAGCATAAAGCTACTCAATAGGTTGCCCTTAACGAGTATCGAAACCAGTCATAACCTGCAGACGTACCAGTGGCTCTACCTGTGTTTTACTTTATAGTTATCAATACGTTTTTAAACAGAAAAGAAATGCATCAGTTATACTAACCTATTGAGGGAATTTTTTATTTTTTGAATTTCGAGCAAAGCTACTCGAGGTCTATCTGTGCTAGCCGTTCCTAATTTAACAGTGTAAGACTAGAGGGAAGGCAGCTATTCATCACCACCCACCGCCAACTCTTGGGCTACTCTTTTACCAACGAATAGTAGAATTGACCGTCGCGTTATAACGCTCCCACGGCTGAAAGGGCGAGCATGTTTGGTGCGACGGGGATTCGAAACCGCGACCCTTGGTTTACGAGTCCTTAACCCACCTGGTCATGTCGGGCCAACCTATCTAGGGAATTCGAACTTCTGACTATAATTGCTATTTATTGCAATATTATAGTTATTTTTTGTTTCTTAAGATATTATTAAGATTGTAACTAGATGGCGCAGCAGTACGTATTTTACAAAATTGCTCTTGTAGCATTGATTCGGACATTCAACGAAACTTTTGCATAGAGGGCGTGAGGAAGTTTCCCGCCGATAAATGTTGCTCGTGGACGTCACGATGTTTCAGTCTCACCACACAGATGGGTTAGGACGGAACGTTGTTGAACCTTGTACTAGTGCTAAGTCAGTTAAGCCACGAAATTAATTAACAATTGTTTTTTTGACGCTGTTTAACATGGATAAGCTGCACGGCTTGAAAAAAACGTAAACGGATATTTAAAGAGGTAGGCTGAAGATATCTGTTTTTACTAAGCAACCTCTATATTAAGTTGCACTGAGAAGTGAAACTTGAGTTATATTGTGAGTTTGTTTGTTTGTTTGTTTTGGAATTTCGCACAAAGTTACTCGAGGGCTATCTGTGCTAGCCCTCACTAATTTAGCAGTGTAAGACTAGAGGGAAGGCAACTAGTCATCACCACCCACCGCCAACTCTTGAGCTACTCTTTTACCAACGAATAGTGGGATTGACCGTCACATTATACACCCCCACGGCTGGGAGGGCGAGCTTGTTTAGCATGACGCGGGCGCGAACTCGCGACCCTCGCATTACGAGTCGCACACCTTACGCGCTTGGCCATGCAGGGCCTATCTTATTATTTTGTAATCGTGTGTGTGTTTTTCTTGTAGCAAAGCCACATCGGGTTATCTGCTCAGCCCACCGAGGGTAATCGAACCCCTGATTTTAGCGTTGCAAATCGGGAGACATACCGCTGTACTAGCGGGGGCGATATATTGTGAGAAAGAGGAACTTATTTGTCTTTTAGTGGTATTAGTTAATGAATGTTTAAAAGTATGCAACAAATTTTATAAGTTACAACTACATGAAAAACACGCCTCAACGTTTTTCTATCTTATTTTGACATAAATTGTTATAAATAAGTCAAACAATTCTGGTTCATTTGACAGTTTAATTGAAAATTACTCCGGAACTTTATTGAAGTCTTTATTATAAGGAGCATAACGTAACAGCTACATTGAATCAGTTTCAAAATGTTTTACTATTATTTATACAGTGGCAGAGCGGTTTGTATGCGGACTTACAACACAAGAGACCGGGTTTCGATACCTGTGGTGAGCAGAACACAGATAGTCTGATGTGTAACTTTGTACTTGTCTACAAACAAACAAACAACCATTCTGTCCCATGTTTTAATGCCTTACATTAGACTGTTCGCATTGAAACTGAGTGAAGTGTCGCATTTAATAATGAAGAAATACACTGGTCTCTAGAGGAAGTTCTCAAACGATTGAAATTTAAGGCCCTATAGACTTTAGACTCAGTAAGGACCTTGTCTTTTAATTATGTTTTTACTTGATTTTAGTTGTTTGAAGAAACAATTATTTGTTTGTTCATTTTTTAAATTTCGCCCAAAGCTACACGAGGGCTATCTATGCTAGCCATCCGTAATTTAGCAGTGTAAGACTAGAGAGAAGACAACTCGTCATCACCACCCACCGCCAACGCTTGGGCTACTTTTTTTACCAACGAATAATGGGATTGACCGTCACATTATAAAGCCCCCACGGCTGAAATGGCGAGCATGTTTGATGCGACCGGGATTCGAATCCGCGACTCTCTAATTTCGAGTCGAGTACCTTAACCACTTGATCATGCCGGGCAGTAACAATATAATTTTTTAGATAGCTTTAGTTGTTGTAAGTAACAATTACATTGAAGTACTTTACTTTCGTAGTAAGTTGCGCTTTGAGAAAACAAATATCTGAAGTTTTGTGTAGAGATACAATAAAAGTAATTATTGTTTTGGTCACTATCAGAAAAGTTTTAAGGATAGTACTTTTAAACATGTTGAGTCTGCTATCTTTGCGAAAATACTAAAAGTCGTCGAAAATAAGTCGTCACCTGAACAGGAAATATACAGATGTAAAATACATAGACATAAAATATATAGAGATATAAAATATACAAATATAAAATATATAGAGATAAAATATAGAAATACAAAATATAGAGATATAACAGATATAGAGAGATATAAAATATACATATATAAAATATATGCAGATATAAAATGTATAAAGATATAAAATATATGCAGATATAAAATGTATAGAGATATAAAATATATAGGAGATATTAAATATATGCAGATATAAAATATATACAGATATAATAGGCCCGGCATGGCCAAGCGCATTAAGGCGTTCGACTCGAAATGAGAGAGTCGCGGGTTCAAATTCCGGTCGCACCAAACATGCTCGCCCTTTCAGCCGTGGGGGCGATGTAATGTGACGGTCAATCCCACAATTCTTTGGTAAAAGAGTAGCCCAAGAGTTGGCAGTGGGTGGTGATGACTAGCTGCCTTCCCTCTAGTCTTGCACTGCTAAATTAGGGACGGCTAGCGCAGATAGCCCTCGAGTAGCTTTGCGGGAAATTCAAAATAATCAAATAAACAGGTATAATATATATGTAGATATAAAATATACATATAAAAAGTATATAGAGATATAAAATATACAGAGATATTAAATACATAGTTATAAAAATATAGAGATATAAGATATGAAACTATTTTTACTGTGCATACTTTCATTCTGAGCTTAGGTAAGCCTTTCGGTTGGTTGGTGTCGCTTTACTTAGCTGCGTCACGTTCTCTTTACATTTTAAGCAACTAAAAGTCAAAAGAGACTTCAGAAACGCATAATTTATATGTTCGTAAAGGTTTATCTGACCCTTATATATCATTAATTAAAATTTTATTAGTTTATATAACCAAACATTATATATTTTAGAGAAAATTATAGTGTGTCTTAGATAGCTACAATATTCTGTTGTGCGTCGGCTGAAAATCATTTATTATGTACGGCACCGCGTAATTTCCTTATTGCATCTTTATAAACAGTCGAAACACCAGCGAATAAAGACACTTGAGTGGTTTGCGTTAATCATTTATTTTGATTTAACCTAACAATTACGGAATAGTGAGACAAAAACAATCAACTAAAGAAATCACAATTTAGAAACAAAACAACGTCTGCCTTCTGTGGTACAGACCGAAATGTTATATACCAACGTCTGCCTTCTGTGGTACAGACCGAAATGTTATATACCAACGTCTGCCTTCTGTGGTACAGACCGAAATGTTATATACCAACGTCTGCCTTCTGTGGTACAGACCGAAATGTTATATACCACTAAAATCTTTCTTACATTACCATTCAAGGATGATTTCCTACGTCTTGTTTGAATTATTTTAAAGCCCTCTGTTGATTAAAATATTATTCAGTTTCATGTTCAACCTGAAGAATCATATTTTTACTGTAGTATTTAATAAAAAGTCCAGTTAACGATTTGTTTGTTTGTTTGTTTTGAAATTTCGCACAAAGCTACTCGAGGGCTATCTGTGCTAGCCGTCCCTAATTTAGCAGTGTAAGACTAGAGGGAAGGCAGCTAGTCATCACCACCCACCGCCAACTCTTGGGCTACTTTTTTACCAACGAATAGTGGAACTAACCGTAACATTATAACGCCCCCACGGGTGGGAGGGCGAGCATGTTTGGCGCGACGCGGATGCGAACCCGCGACCCTCAGATTACGAGCCGTACGCATCAACGCGCTTGGCCATTCCAGTTAACGAAATAGATAGTATGTACTACTATTACGTAGATTGTTAAACGTGAATTTTACAGAAAAAAGAAAACTTTGCAGTCAAAAGAACTACTCATACTGATTAATTTTGCAGGTTCACATTGTTTATAAAACATATGTGTAATAAATGAAACATAGAACTTAGTGCAGAAAGAGCCCTTCCCGAGCGGCAATCCGAACGTTTTAGTTTTTACGTTTGCCGCTGGGAAAAGTACTGTGACGTAATAGTTGCCAAACAAACCACCAACTCCAGCGTGTTGAATGTAAATAAACATGGCCACTGCATACGGAGAAACAGAGGCGGAGTCTGTTTTGACTTTGTGTTCTGAACAGTGTTGAGTAGCACCATATCAATTCGAACCTACTCTGAACGAACCTAGAACAGTTACTTTTGATACAGATCCGACAAGTTCTAGTGATGAGGACAGTTCCACGGGCGAGAGTAGCGGAACTGTGAGTGATACTGATAACGCCCAGGCCGGTTACGAGTCGGTCATATCTCCAGTGGAAGAATGGTAAGCCTAAGTCATGACAACAAATATGGTCTGTATTATTTCACGTGCAATTTCAAGCATCTCGAAACCTGTCGGGTGTTAATAAATTATTGGTACCACAGACTGGGTTTTATTTGTTTATACTGTGCTGACTATGGTAACTAATACTCGGCCTTTCCACAATCATTGTACAGGGTATTTATGACTCGTAACAAAATGAATTTCAGTTATACGTCATAATTCTGTTTATAAAATCAAACTAGATGTAGCAGTCTGAAGAGTTAATTTATCTTGAAATGTTAAATTTGAAAAATAGAATTCTTCGAACTTTTCCATATTTAAGAATGATACAAAAACATCTACAGAATGATCTACCAGCTTTTAAACTTGGAATATACTCTATTTGGGATAGATTTGTCCACTGTCTTGACTAGGAAATCAAGGTTTCATTGACTTTCAGGTGCCACAAATGCAAAACACGCTCATGAATGTGAAATGTGTATGTCTAGTTACATTCTTCAAAAACTTGTACTTTTTAAATTATTATATTATACTAGTTATTGTTTATCGCTTTATACTGTACACATACCTTTAAGTTTGTTCTTTTCGTGATGACAAGGGATGGCTTCAGAGGGATGAAACCTGTATGCTGCAGGCTGAGATCAGTCCTCAGCTGTACACGAGGAAAGATGGTGGGGACGATCCTGTCTACTGCCGATTGTTTCTCCAGTTTCAACCTGCCTGGCTTAAAACCCACGGATCCAAAACAGTGGGATCCGACACAAAACATGAGCGTTCAAAGTGATCTTGACAAAGCTTTGCATGGTGTGAAGGAGTCCAGCTCTTCCTATTGACCATCCGCACCTACTGTCGCCACCTTGCCGGTTCTTTCTCCTTGCACGGTAACGAAAAGAAGCTTTTCCCCGATGCCAAACCCATTTTACAACCATAAGCAACCCAGTAAACCATGCTATCATAAAGCAAACATAAAGTAGCAATATCAAGACAAAAAATAGTCTCACAAAGTATGTAATCCGAAAAAAGCACCGATAGATTTACATAAAACACCAGCATTGAAAGGAACAAAATGGTGGGCTCGCAACAAAACGTGTTTGGCAACTATTACGTCATATTTGTAAAACGTTACGGAAACAACCGAACGACCGAGAGGAACTTGAGTTCGAGGACCCGTATATTTTGTTTTATTTTTTACTCAAAAACTAAAGTGTTTATAAATATGACAACCACACAGGAATTATACCTAACAAAAGTACAGTTTCTAAGGCAATTATTAAATTTATTGAAAATTCACCTTTAATAGTGCGAAATGAAAGTTTTCATTAAAGTTGGTTAGAATCGTATTTCTGCAAGACACATTACTTTAAAACGTAGAACACGGAAAAATAGAGATAAATCAGTAAAGCTAATACGTTTAACTCCAGAATTAACGATAGAGTCCAGATCCTACCGGATTTAGAAATACATTTGTTTATAGCATTTAATCAGTAAAAAATGACTTTGTCGAGTGTCTCTAATACCACACGAGTCACACAAATACTATCAATATTGTGGTTAATCCTACAAAATATTGCAGGATTTGCTCATAAGTTTTATAAAGAAAATGATCAAAAATATTTTAGGCATTTCCTTATATTGAATGCTGTGGTAGAAACATAGAATGACTCAATGCAATATGTGGGCCCTACTTCACAAGCAGTACTGGAATGACTCAATGCAATATGTGGGCCCCACTTCACAAGCAGTACTGAGAATTAAAACAGTTTCATAATTTGAGGGTCCAATGCTATCCTGTTAAGAATACGAAATTTTTAGTCCTAACTGAAACGATTTGAGATAACAATGAACAAAGTTTGATCTTTACCGTTTAAGTGGTAACTTAGTAAATTAACAAACATAACATTGTTGAAATTCTCATGTGAACCGGTTTCTCTTGACAAGGTAATCTGAGTGTCTGTGTTTTGAATCTCGCGCAAAGCTACACGAGAGCTATCTGTGCTAGCCATTCCTGATTTAGCAGTGTAAGACTAGAGGGAAGGCAGCTAGTCATCACCACCCACCGCCAACTCTTGGGCTACTCTTTTACCATCGAATAGTGAGATTGACCGTCACATAATAACGCCCCCACGGCTGAAAGGGCGAGCATGTTTGATGCGACCGGAATTCGAATCCGCGACCCTCAGATAACGAGTCGAACGCCTTAACCCACCTGGTCATACCGGGCATAAGTCATCTGAAAGACGTTAGAAGAAGTATTGTTGTGTTGATTACAGAAAGTTTACACTTAGTTTTTGAGACTGAGTGAGAAATGAAATGTTGGATGTGTTAATAATGGTACAGCTCGACACATTTCATTAATCGTTTACAATGTATTCGTTGGAAAACATCTAAATTAAGGGCACGAATCGTCAGTGTTTCATATATTAGTTTGTCACTTAGATTTTATATATATATTCATATATTAGTTTGTTATAACCTAAAATCAAACCAAAACAAATATATTTTAATTTAAAAAATAATTAACAAAAAACTCTACACAAGTTAAAAAGATTCCAGCTCTTCTAATTTCTATTTCTATATCTATTGCTTCTCCTTTATGTGAGACTGACGAATGGAGGTTAAGACTGATAGACGGTGTATCTCCACCGCAATGTTGGTCCTTCTTCTTCAGTCACCTCCAAAACCTAAGTTACATTTCATATCCTACATTATAGCTTATAATTTGGGATCTTTTCAACTAATGTAGCGTATTTTGTTTAATCTATATTCTTAGGTTTTTAGGTTATAACAAACTAATATATTTAGTCAAAGGTTTGAATTTGATGTTTTTAAAGCAGTCCTTCTTTTTTATTTTGTTTACTTAACTTTATCAGTAGTAATTTTCCCTAACATATTTTTATTAAAGTTTAGGTCGTATCAGACATAAAAATATGATAGAAGTAAGTTTTTATTTCCATGCAGAGGCAGCTATCCGCTGTTATGTTGATACAACTTTCACGATACAAAAAATGAAAGGCAAATATTAATGTCCCCTCGACTTTTGAAGGTGTAAAAGAAAGATCTTTTGTAAATTACCGGTTTCTCCTCTTTCGCTTGCTCTAAGTTACTCGTCGCTAGCCACCTATCTTTATTAAACAATCACGTAGGCCTAACTCTTTAGAATACCACGGTAATGATAAAAAGAAACGGTATATCGTTAAGTCTTGTATCATAGTGGATTTAGACCAGTATTATGACACAAATGAATGATGCAAAGCTGTCGAGTGTGGATATTTTCATCATCAATAGACGCAGAGTGCTATGACAAAGAAAATATCTTTTAAGTTGGAACAAATAATCCAAATATAGAGTTAAAGCTGTACTGGTACCTAACGCTCTTCTGTCTACACTTCTTAACCACGAAGAAACTCGAGGTGCATTTAATTATGTTTTATTGTGATTTTCGTTTTCAAAATTGAGCCACAACTCGAAAGATAACTTTATCAAAGTTTCTAATCCTCTGAATCGAAAGGCTTGAATTATGTTGTACATAATTGTACATACATGAATTATGCCGTCAAGTATAAACGTAAAATTCTTTCCACTTTATTGAAAAATTAGAAATAAACCTTTAAGTAATACAATCAATCCTTTTTTTACCGCACCTTTTTATTACACCCAACGTGTGTTTCATTATATATTGTGCCTTTTTGTCAATAGACATTAACAAACCACAGCAAGTAGGAAACTGACATTTGATAATAACCAACATTAGTTTTAAGATAACAACCATATTATCTGTAACATACCTGTGCTTCACAGAACCAACCAGATTTAAAAAATATATATGGTGGTAGTTTTCTTCATTAAAAGAGTGTTAATAGCTTTCTTTACAGTAACGCCACGGAATTTAGATTAACAGTTTCTTGTCATCACCAGCTTGCAGTTGGTACAGCCGTATCAAGCATCATTATTTATGCGAATTGCTTAAGCTAATATCACATGACACTAAACACTCTGTAGTTAGGAGGATTTCATAAAATTTACAGATCTGTACTTAAAAGTCGGCAATGAATAATAACTGTCAACCCTTATGATTCATTTGATTACTTCAGCTAGAAACTGATAATCTAGTCTGCTTGGCCTAACCAATACTTGAGTATCTCTACGTCCTTTTGCCTTATAGTTTTATTGCTCTAAATTAGCTGTCCTTAATTTGAATGACAAAAACTAAAAACGGCACAGTTTTACTCATAGGTGAAGCTGTGGTAAAAATGTTAGACCTATATCTCACGTGACTTTTGCGTAGGCATACGCAAACATTTTGGTGAAATTTTAGCAGTTTTTGTCGAATAATTTTGCACATATTGGACCTATTTATAAAAAATGAGATTTCTATTTGTGAGCTGAAATGATGTGTCAGTGTACCAAACTTGAAAATAACACATATATGTTAGTATGTTTTTTTGTTATAAATCAAACATTTCCGTAATTTTGGTGCGAAGAAAAAAGGAAAAACTCAGTCAAGATTGGAGATGTTGTATTTCAGGTATTCATTAATAGATTGCCTTGATATTTGGTATGTGAAGTATGTGTCCAGTGCAGCACATCCTTTGGTGTGAGTGGCCCCAGTTTGAGTTAGAGAAGGTGAAAAATCAATAAACTACCACTTCTGTTAAAACGCACACATAGTGTGTTTTCCACGTTGGTTTTGGCCACAAAACGCACTGCTGTTTGAAACTGAAAATTTATCTGACCAGTACACTGCCAAATCTTGAAAACTGCTGGTTTCCTGTTTTATTCCATGATTTTTTGGTGGATCTTTAAGGTTCTTTATTTCAAGTGAAGCATAAAATAGCTTGTTTGTAAAAATAAAGATTTTGCCTTTGCGACTCTGATTTTTAGCTTAGAATCAAATATAGAAACATCAGTCTTCTTGTGACGTAATACTAACAGTCGACAGATGGCGCTTCTCCAATCAAGGAGATATGCTTATTATGTGAAAAGAGGATGTTTTTGACGAAGATAGCGACTAACACGACACCAAAGGAGCTGACGTAAGTATATCATTGTAAAAAGTGTAAGCGTAGAAGGTAGTACGTTTGAAACAAATACGTTTCTGTTTTCTGTGTTTTGTGATGACTGACTGTTTAGACACAGGTCTTAGTTATAACGACCGAATAATATTAGTTATTGATGACGAGAAACTGACCTGAAATCAAAATGTATCTCAGAACGACTGGTATGGGTATTAACACTTTTACTGATAAGCAGAGAACAACGTTTTGACCTTCCTAGGTCATCTTCAAGTTAAGAAAGATGACTTGGGAAGGTCGAAACGTTGTTCTCTCCTTATCAGTGAAAGTGTTAATACCCATATCAGTCGTTCTGAGATTCGAAGAATATGTGGATTGAAACCTAATAAATCTCTAACACATGAACATAAAAAATTACGTTGATACGTGCAAAGGGGAACCCTCATGTCTATCAATATTTATATACCAATTTGTCGAAATAATGTTACTCCCCAGATATTTTGTCGTCTGTTATTGTTCTGTATTAATATAATCATATAACAATAAACATATATATATATCTGTTTTTAGAGACTGTATAAACATTATCTTTTTGTTTGAATTTTTTTCATAATATACTATTAAAAAGTTATATATATATATATATCACTTGACTGTCCTCAATCCACACGCACATTTAAACTGTTATATACAAATATATATCACTTGACTGTCCTCAATCCACACGCACATATAAACTGTTATATACAAATATATATCACTTGACTGTCCTCAATCCACACGCACATTTAAACTGTTATATACATCTCCAGTTCCTGCCGAGTGTGGAAGTTCCCGTGTTCAAGACACATGGAAGCTAGAAAGACATTTTTCAGTTCCTTGGACTGTTCTTGTTTGGTAGGAACGCCTATGAATAACTAATCGACTAGAATTATTTCTTCATAAGTTAACGTTTATGCTTTATGTTCGCTATCGATTGGTACATTCCAGTGGAACTGAAGAAAAGATTTTTAACCATTAATTTCCACAGATTCGTTACGACCTGGATTATTTTAAAAACCACTTATCATTAATTATAAAAATTAATATAAACTAGACTATCTGGTTCTGAAATTATATTTCCTTAGACCATATAAATATGAGAAAACACTTGTATGGGGGCACTTTATTCTTTACGCCACAGGAATGCTGTCTCATAATCCACATTAATATTGTATGAAAATCTTACGTTTTATGTGATTTAGCAACATAGACACCATTTAGAAGGTGGCCAATCGATATAAGGACTGTATTGTTTAGTTAATGATGAGAGGAATGTTTACTTAGTTATCATCATTCAAGTACAAAGAAAATGAGGAATGTTTACTTAGTTATTGTCATTCAAATACAAAGAAAATGTGGAATGTTTACTTAGTTATTATCATTCAAATACAAAGAAAATGCCGAATGTTTACTTAGTTATTATCATTAAAGTACAAAGAAAATGTGGAATGTTTACTTAGTTATTATCATTCAAATACAAAGAAAATGTGGAATGTTTACTTAGTTATTATCATTCAAGTACAATGAAAATGCCGAATGTTTACTTAGTTATTATCATTAAAGTACAAAGAAAATGTGGAATGTTTACTTAGTTATCATCATTCAAGTACAATGAAAATGTCGAATGTTTACTTAGTTTAAAATCGATACACCGATTGTAATTAATAAAGAACGTAGTCGATGCTAATTGAAATTATTGGTATTAGGTAACTGGAATAAAACGTTTGAAATATAAACCTAGATGAGATCATTCTTGCTAATTAAACCTCAAGTACTCTTGTTATAATGATTAACTAGTCTCACGCTATAAAGGAAAGTGTAGGTTTAATACTGTTATATATTTTATATTGGTTTGTTAAGGAGTTGGTTGGTTGGTGTTTATTGGCGCAGAGCAACTACACCAGCTGGCAGGAGAGACTTTTAATGTGTTTTGTTCGTTGAACAGAGATTACCGCGTGCTGTGGGCGAAACGGAAGGCACGTTCTGTGACGTTAGGGAAAACGATTCTCTTACATTCAACTGCTCCGTCGCGCCAAACATGATGCCCTTTCAACCGTGGGGGCGTTGTAATGTCACGGTCAATTCCACAATTCGTTGGTAAAAGAGTAGTCCAAGAGTTGGCAGTGGGTGGTGACGACTAGCTGCCTTCTCTCTAGTCTTACACTGTTAAATTAGGGACGGCTAGCGCAGATAGCCCTCGTGTAGCTTTGCGCGAAATTCAAAAACAAACCAAATAATACATTCAAGTGTAATTATTCTAGTCCTTCAATGGAGTAGGAAGGATTTGTAAAGTGAGGGTGCTTATACAGACATGCATGCTTTACAATGAAAATGCAAGCTATTGCTAAAAGCAGTTCAGTCTAATGGGTCTGAGTGCACGAACCTCAGAAAATTAACATAATATAATTTACAGATTCTATATAAGTCGTATATGTGAAAATGAACGTGACGACCTAACATCATTGCCTCAAACAAGCCAAATTAAAATACAGTTAACTCCCATGTTAAGATAACATGAGGGGAGACGAAGGGGAACCACAGCGTTCCTGTTGGGGAGATAATTCCTCTGACTTCTCTCTCTATAAACTAAACCCCTGCCAAGGTTTCGTTCGTGAAGGTGATAAAACACCAACGGTTTCGACGCTTCTGATTATGATTACATCCATATTTATGTAAAATTATTTTTCAACTAACTTATTAACTAACTATTTTATTAAACGTAATAAACATATTGGAAACATAATTTTTTATGATGAATACAGTATTCTTTTGTCTTTTAGTTTAAACGGGAGATGGATAACATATTTATAACATTGGTAAACCCATGTACACTAAGTCGAAACTATTACTCAGTGAGACTGTACCAAAGAATGTAAGTCATTTGTATATAAATTAGAGAGTCGTCCCCTCGTGTGCTCATATGCATGTTTACGGACTTACAAGTCCGGGTTCGATTCCTCATGAGGGACAGAGGGTAATGATCCTATTGTTTAGCGATAAGAAAGGAACGCCATACACTATAGCTATTCGTTCTGTTATTAAATCTAAGATTTCAATGGTATTTGATACGTTGTGATAATTTTATTTATATTACTTGTTAGATTTATGGATGTTCTAGTACTTGTCTAAAATTCGGTGAGAATTTGACTTGAGATTTAATACAAAGATGTGATGTGTGTGGCGTGCCATACAACAGCAAGTAAAAACATTATTTAAACACTTTTACTGATATTATGATGTGTGTGGCGTGCCATACAACAACAAGTAAAAACATTATTTAAACGCTTGTAGCTGATATTGGAAGGAAATTTTTATCACGTCATATCTGTTCCAGAAAAGACACTTTCTTTTTACTTTTTGTATCTTTTAGCATTATTTTTATAAAGGTATCAATATCAAATATTTTATCATTATCTGACTTGTCTCACACATAGCCTAATGACTGTAAGGCATGTTCACCACTTCCATTAATATCATTCATATGTATATCGCCATCCGCTCGTACAGCAGTAAGCCTAAGGATTTATAACGCTAAAATCAGGGGTTCGATTCCCCTCGGTGGGCTCAGTAGATAGCGCGATGTGGCTTTCCTATAAGAAAAAACACACACACACATATAAGGATATTGCCTTTACGCCCTCGGGTTGCTTAGCATTTAGCTTTAGGGTTTATAACATTAAACCTCGTGGTTCGATACTCGCTGTAAGAACTGCGCTTTGTGTAGCTTTGCGCTTAAACAAACGACTATTTTAAATCATAACTTTAGTTCAATCTCTTGCTTCACAAAATTGAGCCATCTCTTGGTGTGTTTGGTTAACTAACCAGTTGGTTTTCATCAGTATGTTAATCTGTGAGCGTTATATATGCCATTAAATGTGCGTCTTTTTATTTGAAGACGAAAAAAGGTGGACCTATGTTAAATCTAATTAATAACAAGTGTAATACTTTAGCGAAATTCACAATAACAGATTTACGTGTTTTCGTCAGTTTTATGTCGTGTATGTGTATAGGAATATGTTGTGGAAGAGTATAGAAACACCACATAATAACATTAAATGAGACACGAACATCAAACTACGAGTCACAAAATCATTACATTTCATGGTGTGTGGCTTCAAGAAGTGTCAGTTAGCTTCAAACTCAAAACGTAATCTGTCGTTGGACAAAACATATTCTGACGTGGGTAGGATCCACTTACCTTGAAATAGATCGTCTATTTCCTGTTCTTATTGGGAATTTATGTTGCCTTAATTACACTTCAGTATATTAGGTATTCCTTTTGCTAACATTTTAAAGTAACGTAAATTTAAGGACCTGTTAACTGCACAATTAGAAACAGAGGAATGTGTGTTTTTTCAGCTGCGGCATATCGGCTCATAGAACGGCTCTTCAGTGTTTTTGTTATCAAATAAGTACCTTTAATTTATACCTCCACAAACTCTCGACCAACTTGAGATCTAATTAGAGTTTTGGAATCAGGACGTTAAACTCTTTCGATTGTTATGTATGAACCAGCTCAAGGTCTCGAAACCATTAATATACTTTAATCTAAAAAAATCAGTTTGAGGGTAAACTGGCAAAGACCTTGATAAGTAAAAAAATCAAATTGCTGGAGCACAAAAATATAGATAATATTAGAAACGGCGTAAAAATGTCTTATATTAATTTACTCTAATCTTGCCTAAATAATTTCAAGTGCCGCTGGTAATTGAGGATACCATCTTGTTTATAACTAGCATTACATAACCTACAACATGTTCACCAGTTTTATATTGCTCTAATTGTATTTGTTGTGGAACTATTTGGGTAAGTTTGGTTTGGTTTGTTTTGAATTTGGTCCGGCATGGCCAAGCGTGTTAAGGCGTGCGACTCGTAATCTGAGGGTTGCGGGTTCGCATCCCGGTCGCGCCAAACGTGCTCGCCATTCCAGCCGTTGGGGCGATATAATGTGACGATCAATCCCA
Source organism: Tachypleus tridentatus (assembly GCF_004210375.1). Taxonomy (NCBI): domain Eukaryota; kingdom Metazoa; phylum Arthropoda; class Merostomata; order Xiphosura; family Limulidae; genus Tachypleus; species Tachypleus tridentatus. The sequence continues at coordinate 115,866,269 of NC_134828.1, forward strand.
CTATTCGTTGGTAAAAGAGTAGCCCAAGAGTTGGCGGTGGGTGGTGATGACTAGCTGCCTTCCCTCTAGTCTTACACTGCTAAATTAGGGACGGCTAGCACAGATAGCCCTCGAGTAGCTTTGTGCGAAATTAAAAAAACAAACAAACAAACAAAATGTTTTGAATTTCGCGAAAAGTTACACGAGGGCTATCTGCGCTAACCGTCCCGAATTTAGCAGTGTAAGGCTAGAGGGAAGGCAGCTAGTCATCCCTACCACCGCCAACTCTTAGGCTGCTCTTTTATCAACGAATAGTAAGATTGACTGCGACATTCTAACGCTCCCCAGGCTGAAAGGGTGAGCATGTTTGGTGTGATGGGGATACGACCCTCGGACTACGAGTCGAGCGCCTTAACCACCTGGCCATGCCGGTCTTGTTTTTGGGTAAGAATTACTTAGTTTGAATATGTTTTGAACACGGTATTAAGTGTTTGATTATTATAATACACCGTCAGATGGTGTTCAATTATTATAACGCTAAATATTTAATTTATGTAGAATGGAATTTGAGCGAAAATCATTATTAAACAAAAAAACATTAGATAATTATTAAATATCATAATTTATATTTATTATTAAATATAATAATACTTTTTCGACATTTCATATATACTTATATTTTGTATAATAATATAAATGTAGAGCTAAAGAGAATTTCAAAAATCATCTCCTTTTAAAACGCTTAAATAAAGGAAAACAACATGAGAAGAACAGTGATTCAGATATCTTCAAATGTAACAGTCTCTGTGAAGAATACGTCAATACAGAGAAATATCTGAGGTCAAACATTTCCAATCGTTCACCAACTACAGTGTTTATGAAATATTTACGAACAGGAAAATGAAGTGAAAAGTGAAACACAGTTTAGATGTAGCTAAGTAAATCTGTAGGCGGATTTTGTGTGTCAGTTATTTCGTATTTAGCTGGAAAAAATTACGTTTATCTATAATAATGCACTTTCACCTTTGGTATCAAACTAACCTATTTTGCGTAGTAAATTGTATGCTGAGGGTCTCTTGTGAAACGTGCAGTTTTATTTTGTTTGATACTTTAATTCTAGATTAGCATCTCAAGCTGTAAGACGAACTGTTATTTCGGCGATTAGACAAGTCATACCAAATAATAATCACAACGTCCATCTTAATTTCTTATATGAATAAGAAAAGTCTGTAGGGAACAGGCGTAAAATTAACTTTTATTTATTAGAGTTACAAGCTATGGTTACGGAGAACGTGTAATTGTTTTATATAATAGCATACATAGCCTAGCGGAGAAAGTGTATTCATTTATATAATAACATACATAGCCGAGCGGAGAACGTGTAATTGTTTTGTATAATAACATACATAGCCTAGCGGAGAAAGTGTAATTGTTTTATATAATAACATACATAGCCGAGCGGAGAACGTGTAATTGTTTTATATAATAACATACATAGCCGAGCGGAGAACGTGTAATTGTTTTATATAATAACATACATAGCCGAGCGGAGAACGTGTAATTGTTTTATATAATAACATACATAGCCGAGCGGAGAACGTGTAATTGTTTTCTATAATAACATACATAACATAGTACGGATGCAGCCTGTAATATCCTCTTTGAACAGATGATTTCACAGTAATTTCATTTTTTCTTGAACAATACGTGGTGATTGCGCGTGACCACCGCACACATGGAAAGAAATAGATGTGGAATAATATAGGTAGTTGCAGGAAATACACATTTGACGAGTACCTTCTTGTATGGTAAAACAAAAAGTATTTAATTTTCATTCATCCAGGATCTGTTTTGTCCTTAATTAAAACTCCAGAAAGGAACTATGTAAAGAGAGAGTTGTGAATTTGATTAAAGAAATATCACACCAAAACGTCACACGATTCTGTAAATATTAGCTTTTATTAGAGGGCGTTTGTTACTAAACTTTGAAACTGCTACTAACAGCCTCAATAAGTACCTTGTATGGTGTACGGACAAAATACTTGCTGTTAGTAGCAACAACGGTAGACAAAGCGAGCGGCGAGATTTGTCATTTCATGTACTAATTGTAGGTGAAGAAAGGATTTAATGTTTTCTACTTATAGTAATAACAACAAAGTTATTCAGTGTGGCTCTCTCAGCTTTCTACTTATAGTAATAACAACAAAGTTATTCAGTGTGGCTCTCTCAGCTTTCTACTTATAGTAATAACAACAAAGTTATACAGTGTGGCTCTCTCAGCTTTCTACTTATAGTAATAACAACAAAGTTACACAGTGGGGCTCTCTCAGCTTTCTACTTATAGTAATAACAACAAAGTTACACAGTGGGGCTCTCTCAGCTTTCTACTTATAGTAATAACAACAAAGTTACACAGTGGGGCTCTCTCAGCTTTCTACTTATAGTAATAACAACAAAGTTACACAGTGGGGCTCTCTCAGCTTTCTACTTATAGTAATAACAAAGAAGTTACACAGTGTGGCTCTCTCAGCTTTCTACTTATAGTAATAACAACAAAGTTACACAGTGGGGCTCTCTCAGCTTTCTACTTATAGTAATAACAACAAAGTTACACAGTGGGCTCTCTCAGCTTCTATTTATAGTAATAACAACAAAGTTACACAGTGGGGCTCTCTCAGCTTTCTACTTATAGTAATAACAACGAAGTTACACAGTGTGGCTCTCTCAGCTTTCTACTTATAGTAATAACAACAAAGTTACACAGTGGGGCTCTCTCAGCTTTCTACTTATAGTAATAACAACGAAGTTACACAGTGTGGCTCTCTCAGCTTTCTACTTATAGTAATAACAACAAAGTTACACAGTGGGCTCTCTCAGCTTTCTACTTATAGTAATAACAACAAAGTTACACAGTGGGGCTCTCTCAGCTTTCTACTTATAGTAATAACAACAAAGTTACACAGTGGGGCTCTCTCAGCTTTCTACTTATAGTAATAACAACGAAGTTACACAGTGTGGCTCTCTCAGCTTTCTACTTATAGTAATAACAGCAAAGTTACACAGTGTGGCTCTCTCAGCTTTCTACTTATAGTAATAACAACGAAGTTACACAGTGTGGCTCTCTCAGCTTTCTACTTATAGTAATAACAACAAAGTTACACAGTGGGGCTCTCTCAGCTTTCTACTTATAGTAATAACAACAAAGTTACACAGTGGGGCTCTCTCAGCTTTCTACTTATAGTAATAACAACAAAGTTACACAGTGGGGCTCTCTCAGCTTTCTACTTATAGTAATAACAACGAAGTTACACAGTGTGGCTCTCGCAGCTTTCTACTTATAGTAATAACAGCAAAGTTACACAGTGGGGCTCTCTCAGCTTTCTACTTATAGTAATAACAACGAAGTTACACAGTGGGGCTCTCTCAGCTTCTACTTATAGTAATAACAACGAAGTTACACAGTGGGGCTCTCCAGCTTTCTACTTATAGTAATAACAACGAAGTTACACAGTGTGGCTCTCTCAGCTTTCTACTTATAGTAATAACAACAAAGTTACACAGTGGGGCTCTCTCAGCTTTCTACTTATAGTAATAACAACAAAGTTACACAGTGGGGCTCACTCAGCTTTCTACTTATAGTAATAACAACAGAAGTTACACAGTGGGGCTCCTCTCAGCTTCTCTACTTATAGTAATAACAACAAAGTTACACAGTGGGGCTCTCTCAGCTTTCTACTTATAGTAATAACAACGAAGTTACACAGTGTGGCTCTCTCAGCTTTCTACTTATAGTAATAACAACAAAGTTACACAGTGGGGCTCTCTCAGCTTTCTACTTATAGTAATAACAACAAAGTTATACAGTGTGTGGCTCTCTCAGCTTTCTACTTTATAGTAATAACAACGAAGTTATTCAGTGTGGCTCTCTCAGCTTTCTACTTATAGTAATAACAACAAAGTTATACAGTGTGGCTCTCTCAGCTTTCTACTTATAGTAATAAAAACAAAGTTACACAGTGGGGCTCTCTCAGCTTTCTACTTATAGTAATAACAACAAAGTTATACAGTGTGGCTCTCCCAGCTTTCTACTTATAATAATAACAACGAAGTTACACAGTGGGGCTCTCTCAGCTTTCTACTTATAGTAATAACAACAAAGTTACACAGTGGGGCTCTCTCAGCTTTCTACTTATAGTAATAACAACAAAGTTACACAGTGGGGCTCTCTCAGCTTTCTACTTATAGTAATAACAACAAAGTTATACAGTGTGGCTCTCTCAGCTTTCTACTTATAGTAATAACAACAAAGTTACACAGTGGGGCTCTCTCAGCTTTCTACTTATAGTAATAACAACAAAGTTATACAGTGTGGCTCTCTCAGCTTTCTACTTATAGTGATAACAACAAAGTTATACAGTGGGGCTCTCTCAGCTTTCTACTTATAGTAATAACAACAAAGTTACACAGTGGGGCTCTCTCAGCTTTCTACTTATAGTAATAACAACAAAGTTATACAGTGTGGCTCTCTCAGCTTTCTACTTATAGTAATAACAACAAAGTTATACAGTGGGGCTCTCTCAGCTTTCTACTTATAGTAATAACAACAAAGTTACACAGTGGGGCTCTCTCAGCTTTCTACTTATAGTAATAACAACGAAGTTACACAATGGGGCTCTCTCAGCTTGCTACTTATAGTAATAACAACAAAGTTACACAGTGGAGCTCTCTCAGCTTTCTACTTATAGTAATAACAGCAAAGTTATTCAGTGGGGCTCTCTCAGCTTTCTACTTATAGTAATAACAACAAAGTTACACAGTGGGGCTCTCTCAGCTTTCTACTTATAGTAATAACAGCAAAGTTATTCAGTGGGGCTCTCTCAGCTTTCTACTTATAGTAATAACAACAAAGTTATACAGTGGGGCTCTCTCAGCTTTCTACTTATAGTAATAACAACAAAGTTACACAGTGTGGCTCTCTCAGCTTTCTACTTATAGTAATAACAACAAAGTTACACAGTGGGGCTCTCTCAGCTTTCTACTTATAGTAATAACAACAAAGTTATACAGTGGGGCTCTCTCAGCTTTCTATTTATAGTAATAACAACAAAGTTACACAGTGGGGCTCTCTCAGCTTTCTACTTATAGTAATAACAACAAAGTTACACAGTGGGGCTCTCTCAGCTTTCTACTTATAGTAATAACAACAAAGTTATTCAGTGGGGCTCTCTCAGCTTTCTACTTATAGTAATAACAACGAAGTTACACAGTGTGGCTCTCTCAGCTTTCTACTTATAGTAATAACAACGAAGTTACACAGTGGGGCTCTCTCAGCTTTTTACTTATAGTAATAACAACAAAGTTATTCAGTGGGGCTCTCTCAGCTTTTTATTTATAGTAATAACAACAAAGTTATACAGTGTGGCTCTCTCAGCTTTCTACTTATAGTAATAACAACAAAGTTACACAGTGGGGCTCTCTCAGCTTTCTACTTATAGTAATAACAACAAAGTTACACAGTGGGGCTCTCTCAGCTTTCTACTTGTAGTAATAACAACAAAGTTACACAGTGGGGCTCTCTCAGCTTTCTACTTATAGTAATAACAACAAAGTTACACATAAGGCTCTCTCAGCTTTTCCCATCATGGGTGATCGAACCCAGGATGTTGGCGTCGTAAGTTCGTAAACTTAACATTGACCAGACAGTGGACGCTTAATGTTTCCAATAGCAGTTTGTTACGATTTTTCGGGCCTTTCCGTCGTTTCCAGGTAACTACAATTCTAGCAGGTTCTTATTGATGGCTGGTAGCAAAAAAAAGTGTTTGCTATATTAGTTTGTCAATACGTTTTGTTTAATTTTGAACATTTTATACGCTACTATTACTGCAGTCACCAAAGTCTGGAAGGCTGACCAAATCTCAAATCCTTCTCATGACAATATACACAAGCCCATTAACTATTTTAGAAGCCCCACCCATTCCTCCCAAAAACAAAACAAAAATAAAGTAGTTTAACTGTAAATTAGTGTGGATAAGCTCCACAATTCTGAGTACGATTCCTGCTATGGACAGAGCGCAGCTAGCAGGTTGTAGAGTTTGTTCTTTACAACTAACAAACAAACACTGACGGCTACTAACGAAAACAGGAGCTCTCTCAATAAAGTTGTCTACTCCTTGTTTCAATACACTTTACAGATAGTATTTAACAACCAATCAGTGTTATTCCAGGGTTTGAATCTTGGCTTAAATAACTTGAATTTGCTGTCTTTAAAAATTACTTTTCTTCTGACTTTTAGAGTTTTCGCTAATTCACCAGTGGAAACTCTGGTCTCCCTCTAGGTTCAGTATAACAACATGTACAATGTCTTTGTCGTCTGTCACATTACTGGTTTCCTCATCCAGAGAATCACATAATAGCGTATGTATATAACTCTATATCGATTTCTTTTTGTGAGGTTGGGACGTCTCGTGAACTGAGGTCTACTTGACTACTGCTCTCTTTCATCCAATCCTTCTAGCTTTTCCTCGGTCTTCCTCTCCGCCACTCGCCTTTCACTCTCTTCTCTGACACCGTTTACTCACACTGTTCTCACCCATCTTTGGGAAAGGTTCTTGATACCTTTGCTGGACGTAGCTTTTGTTAATGTATGAGAAGTAATTCATATTTCTAATATACTTCTACTAGTAGTAGCTAATGAAGAAGGCGGTGGGTATTTTACACTAGAGGTTTCTATTATTAACTGTCAATTAATTAATTAATTAATGTTTGTTTGTTTTTTGAATTTCGCACAAAGCTATTCGAGGGCTATCTGTGCTAGCTGTCCCTAATTTAGCAGTGTAAGACTAGAGGGAAGGCAGCTAGTCATCAGCACCCACCGCCAACTCTTGGACTACTGTTTTACCAACGAATAGTTGGATTGACCGTCACATTATAAATTCCCCACGGCTGAAAGGGCGAGCATGTTTGGTGCGAAGGAGATTCGAACCCGCGACCCTCAGATTACGAGTCGCACGCCTTATCACGCTTGACCATGCCAAGCCCTAATTAATGTTAATTAGCTATTTGCTAGTTAATTCAATCGTCTATAACTAACGTGAATAATTTATTTCAAAATATGAGAAAGCTTTCTGTTGATTTCCATATTCGAAGTAAGATTTCTTAAAGCTTTGTCCATTTTGTTGTAACACATTATGCAAAACCTTTCCTCACAAGGAAATTGGTAACTGGAAAACTAGTGGTGATATAAGAACGTTTATAGACTAATTATACATTGTTTTAAAAAACATGTAAGGTTCTGGAAAGTAATTTCACGTGCAGAATATTGATGAGAACAACGGTTGGAAAGAGGGTACAACTACCAATAACTGATTCTAATTAGCATTGCCGTTAAAACGATGAGGTGGAAACTAAAGTGTTATAAACTGTTTCAAAACTAGAATCAAACTAATATCGTGAGTAGGGTTCAGCTGAGTGTCACTCTGATCATGATAACCAGAAGGAGCATTAGTTATTTATTTTACAATTTCTTATCTTCATTAATATATCTATTTCTCCATGAGCATCTGGTGTTATTTTGTTCAAACGTGTAAAGTACGTAGATTTTCAAAAGCCTTTCTCAGGTACACGTTCCCACAAACATTATATTTCTTACGTGTTTTATTCCACGTATTTGACCTTAAAGTCTTCCATACCAAGTGCTTGAACTTAGGTGACCTTTTAAGTCTTCCATACCAAGTGCTTGAACTTAGGTGACCTTTTAAGTCTTCCATAGAAGTGTTTGAACCTATCTGATCTTTAAGTCTTCCATACCAAGTATTTGAACTAAGGTGACCCTTAAACCTTCCATATACATAGAATTTTCAGTATACCTTTTTACGACTCTCGCTTCTACTAGGAAAACCATTTAAAGTACACGTTCGCTTTATTAGACCAAAACTTCAACTGATAGCATTGAAAAAAACAGCTTTGAGAGACTTATCTGTCTTCTTATTGGTTATTCGATGTTTAGATTTAACAAAAGTATAGCATTGCTAAACGTTATTATATTTGTTATCCGGCGTTTATTGTTGAGTTAACAGTGGAAGATAGAAACTGTTAAATGTTATCTTGTTTGTTAGCTGGTGTTTATTGTTGAGTTAACGGTGGAAGATAGAAACTGTTAAATGTTATCTTGTTTGTTAGATTGTGTTTATTGTTGAGTTAACGGTGGTAGATTGAAACTGTTAAATGTTATCTTGTTTGTTAGCTGGTGTTTATTGTAGAGTTAACAGTGGTAGATTGAAACTGTTAAATGTTATCTTGTTTGTTAGATTGTGTTTATTGTTGAGTTAACAGTGGAAGATAGAAACTGTTAAATGTTATCTTGTTTGTTAGCTGGTGTTTATTGTTGAGTTAACGGTGGAAGATAGAAACTGTTAAATGTTATCTTGTTTGTTAGATTGTGTTTATTGTTGAGTTAACGGTGGTAGATTGAAACTGTTAAATGTTATCTTGTTTGTTAGCTGGTGTTTATTGTAGAGTTAACAGTGGTAGATTGAAACTGTTAAATGTTATCTTGTTTGTTAGATTGTGTTTATTGTTGAGTTAACAGTGGAAGATAGAAACTGTTAAATGTTATCTTGTTTGTTAGCTGGTGTTTATTGTTGAGTTAACGGTGGAAGATAGAAACTGTTAAATGTTATCTTGTTTGTTAGATTGTGTTTATTGTTGAGTTAACGGTGGTAGATTGAAACTGTTAAATGTTATCTTGTTTGTTAGCTGGTGTTTATTGTAGAGTTAACAGTGGTAGATTGAAACTGTTAAATGTTATCTTGTTTGTTAGATTGTGTTTATTGTTGAGTTAACAGTGGAAGATAGAAACTGTTAAATGTTATCTTGTTTGTTAGATGGTGTTTATTGTTGAGTTAACAGTGGTAGATAGAAACTGTTAAATGTTGTCTTGTTTGTTAGATGGTGTTTATTGTTGAGTTAACAGTGGTAGATAGAAACTGTTAAATGTTGTCTTGTTTGTTAGATGGTGTTTTTTGTTGAGTTAACAGTGGAAGATAGAAACTGTTAAATGTTATCTTGTTTGTTAGATGGTGTTTATGGTTGATTTGCTGTTTATACATTTCGTACTATATAAAACAGTTACTAATAAAGAAATAGTTATTGCCGAGCTGGGTGTGGCCCAACGGTTAGTGTCTCAGGTTGTAGAGTGACGCTTTTCAAGGTGTGGCTACCGTAGATAATTCTCTGTAATAGATCCAACAAATTAAATTCCCAGATTTGGAATAGTAGACATTTTAAAACATGTAAGGGTGTAAACTCATTTTCATTGTCCAAGGAGTGGTTATACAAATAAAATAAAGCCAAATCGGCCGATGTTAATTTTTTGTAATGTGTAATAATAACATTTTTTCTTATTAGAAAATGTTTTGAGTTTTTCATATCAGCTCTTTTCGTTTTTTAATTTTGGAAAATATTTTAAATCTTATTAAAAACGTTATTATTTGTTTAATGGTTTTACAACCAAGAAAACGCATCATAGTAAGAAATACAATTGTTAATGGTTTAAAATTCATGACATGTAGGTTTTTTTTTTTTTGTAACTATAGTGTCGGTTACTAGCAGCATGTGTTTCGTATACACGTCAGCTATCTGATGATCAGTTTCACAATATCGTGTTGATAGTTACTTGTATCACGTAGATTAGGATGTTTCACTCAAGTGATTCTTAGCTTTCAGTAGATTTGGAATATTTATTTAGGACTAATTCGCTTGACAACAGAATCATATTCGAACTTCATTTTCAAATTTCTTCAGTAAAATTGAACTAACTTATTATAAACGTGGACCTCAACAATCTCTGTGTAATAACAAAACCTATGGTACATATCAGTGAAAATACTAAAACTATTATAGTATATTGTGAAAATACTAATACTATAATAGTATATTGTGAAAATACTAATACTATAATAGTATATTGTGAAAATACTAATACTATAATAGTATATTGTGAAAATACTAAAACTATAATAGTATATTGTGAAAATACTAAAACTATAATAGTATATTGTGAAAATACTAATACTATAATAGTATATTGTGAAAATACTAAAACTATAATAGTATATTGTGAAAATACTAATACTATAATAGTATATTGTGACAATACTAAAACTATAATAGTATATTGTGAAAATACTAATACTATAATAGTATATTGTGAAAATACTAAAACTATAATAGTATATTGTGAAAATACTAATACTATAATAGTATATTGTGAAAATACTAATACTATAATAGTATATTGTGACAATACTAAAACTATAATAGTATATTGTGAAAATACTAAAACTATAATAGTATATTGTGACAATACTAAAACTATAATAGTATATTGTGACAATACTAAAACTATAATAGTATATTGTGAAAATACTAAAACTATAATAGTATATTGTGAAAATACTAATACTATAATAGTATATTGTGAAAATACTAAAACTATAATAGTATATTGTGAAAATACTAAAACTATAATAGTATATTGTGAAAATACTAATACTATAATAGTATATTGTGACAATACTAAAACTATAATAGTATATTGTGAAAATACTAATACTATAATAGTATATTGTGAAAATACTAATACTATAATAGTATATTGTGACAATACTAAAACTATAATAGTATATTGTGAAAATACTAAAACTATAATAGTATATTGTGAAAATACTAATACTATAATAGTATATTGTGAAAATACTAAAACTATAATAGTATATTGTGAAAATACTAATACTATAATAGTATATTGTGACAATACTAAAACTATAATAGTATATTGTGACAATACTAAAACTATAATAGTATATTGTGAAAATACTAATACTATAATAGTATATTGTGAAAATACTAATACTATAATAGTATATTGTGACAATACTAAAACTATAATAGTATATTGTGAAAATACTAATACTATAATAGTATATTGTGACAATACTAAAACTATAATAGTATATTGTGAAAATACTAATACTATAATAGTATATTGTGACAATACTAAAACTATAATAGTATATTGTGAAAATACTAATACTATAATAGTATATTGTGAAAATACTAATACTATAATAGTATATTGTGACAATACTAAAACTATAATAGTATATTGTGAAAATACTAATACTATAATAGTATATTGTGAAAATACTAAAACTATAATAGTATATTGTGAAAATACTAATACTATAATAGTATATTGTGACAATACTAAAACTATAATAGTATATTGTGAAAATACTAAAACTATAATAGTATATTGTGAAAATACTAATACTATAATAGTATATTGTGAAAATACTAATACTATAATAGTATATTGTGACAATACTAAAACTATAATAGTATATTGTGAAAATACTAAAACTATAATAGTATATTGTGAAAATACTAAAACTATAATAGTATATTGTGACAATACTAAAACTATAATAGTATATTGTGAAAATACTAAAACTATAATAGTATATTGTGACAATACTAAAACTATAATAGTATATTGTGAAAATACTAAAACTATAATAGTATATTGTGAAAATACTAAAACTATAATAGTATATTGTTCTTTGCGAATTACCAGTGATCTTGATGTAAGCGAGGTCGTGTTTGGTTTTGTGCACATAAGAAGCTAAACGCCGGGTTATTGACGTCTCAAAAGTAGATCAACCAATTTGTTGCGTCCTTTATTTGCACGACCAATTATCACCGGATAGTGCATTAGTCACACCCACAGATGAAAACCCAGATAGCTGCATGAACACGAACATTACGATACGTTAAGCATGAGGTCAGAGGTCATGTTTGATTTAATTTAAGATATTCGCTCAAAGCTACACAAAGGTTATCAGAATTAAATGTTCACAATTTTGAGTTAATAGAGTTAGTTACCCATTACCCATCGCTACATTTTGTGCTAATAGAGTAGAGTTAGTTACCCGTTACCCATCGCTACATTTTGTGCTAATAGAGTAGAGTTAGTAACCCATTACCAATCGCTACATTTTGCGCTAATAGAGTAGAGTTAGTTATCCATTACCCATCGCTACATTTTGTGCTAATAGAGTAGAGTTAGTTACCCATTACTCATCGCTACATTTTGTGCTAATAGAGTAGAGTTAGTTACCCGTTACCCATCGCTACATTTTGTGCTAATAGAGTAGAGTTAGTTACCCATTACTCATCGCTACATTTTGTGCTAATAGAGTAGAGTTAGTTACCCATTACCCATCGCTACATTTTGTGCTAATAGAGTAGAGTTAGTTACCCATTACTCATCGCTACATTTTGTGCTAATAGAGTAGAGTTAGTTACCCATTACTCATCGCTACATTTTGCGCTAATAGAGTAGAGTTAGTTACCCATTACCCATCGCTACAGTTTGCGCTAATAGAGTAGAGTTAGTTACCCATTACTCATCGCTACATTTTGGGCTAATCTATCAGCGGAATTTGACCAAAGCTTATATTGCACCTACGAACGCAAGATGTGTAGCGAATTTTTTTTTATTTCAGAAACTGAACCCTAACCTTGGACCTTCGGGTACGGATAACATATCTGACTCAAAAACTACTGAGTTACATTCAGGGGTAATAATGATAATAATAATAGACTTTTCAAATACCGACAACATTAATGTAGGTGTATGTTCTAGTTAATGTACTAACACAGTTAATAATACACACATATTAACGTAGATATATGTTCTAGTTAAGGTGCTTACACATTTAATAATACACAGACATTAATGTAGGTATATGTTCTAGTTAAGTCTGTTCACCAATAGAGTTTCGTTTATAAGCGGTTCATTTTCAATTTTTTTATTTTTAAATTATTTTAGATTGTTCTAATTGAAGGTGAATTACTTTCATTCCTTTGATGTAATTATGTGGACCTTAAATTTGATGATCCAATATAACCTACAGAATACTAGGTGATTAAAGGTTAGCGTTGTTGTGGATCCAGTATAACCTACAGATCATTAAGTGAATATCAGATATCAGTCCGCATATTTATGAATCCTGTATAACCTATGGAATATTATGTGGTTAACAGTCTGCATAGTTATGGATCCAGTATAACCTACGGAACATTATGTGGTTAACAGTTCACATAGTATTGGATACAGTATAACCTACGGAACATTATGTGGTTAATTGTTTACATAGTTATGGATCCAATATAACCTACGGAACATTATGTGGTTAATTGTTTACATAGTTATGGATCCAATATAACCTACGGAACATCATGTGGTCAGTAGTTTACATAGTTTTGGATCCAGTATAATCTACGGAACATTATGTGGTTAACAGTTCACATAGTTTTGGATACAGTATAACCTACGGAACATTATGCGGTTAATTGTTTACATAGTTATGGATCCAATATAACCTACGGAACATCATGTGGTTAGTAGTTTACATAGTTTCGGATCCAGTATAACCTACGGAACATCATGTGGTCAGTAGTTTACATAGTTTTGGATCCAGTATAATCTATGGAACATTATGTGGTTAACAGTTTGCAAAACTGTGGATACAATGTAATCATAAGAACACCATGTCGTTAACAATTCGTGTAGTTGTGTTTCATTATAAGGTAGAGGCTACCAGTTGGTTCAGATTTCCCATAACCGTGGATTCAGTACAATTTAAGGAACAGTATACCGTGAACAGTCCGCACAGTTGTGGACCTAATATAACGTATTGGACACTAGTTTGTTTACATTCCTACAAGTAGAGGGCAACTTATAATTATAACAAAAGCAACAAGAAACAAGAATTATATATAAAACAATATCTATTGGTTAACAGGCTTACTCCGTTATTGTATTTTTTGTACTAGACGTTGAAAACCAACGTTTTCCACTAATATAGGTCAAGATACTTTGATGACCCATTTTATATATTTAATATGCTCTTAACAGCTCATGCAAATTAGGTCTGGTACCGGAAATTTAAGTTGGTCGATAAGTTTGGATAACTTATACATATAAAAGCTACATTTCTTATGTTCATCACAATACTACTGGGAATAATATAAAATATTTGTTTTTCTCTCACATTTAAATGACGAATACGTTAATAGACGCATATAAATATAATTGTTTTATATATAATTTTATGAAGTCTTATAAACTGATTCATAAATCTTACAAAACATTAATAAAGCCAAAATTTGTACTTTTTTCCACTAAATAACGTCCCCTGCTGGTCCAGTGGTACGTCTTCGGATTTACAACCCTAAAATCAGAGGCTCGATTCCCCTCGATGGACTTAGCAGATAGCCCAATATGGCTTTGCTATGTGAAAACACACACACACTCAACTGAACAAGTCAATGTTTTTTTTTTAGTTATAAAACGTCCAACTATCAACTAAAGCTGTTTTTAATCTTTCTTTATATGATTGTTATTGTATTGAAAATGCACTATTAGCAAACGTGAATATTTTAACCTATTTCATAGATGTTAAAGAACTATTTTTTTTCAGTATTTTCGAACTCGACGTTTTAAAACTAAACTGCATCTTACCATAGTTAGTTGGCCAGGTGATGTATCTCATCTTGTGGTCGGTTATAGGTATTCATAGTTTTAAAACTATTAACTAGTAACACATGTTATTTGTTCACGTTTCCGAATCCGAATAACGGAATTTGTTGTCCTTTTTGTAAGGTTTCGCTAACACATGAAAGTGATCATTCAGCGGCTTCAAGTCTCAAACTCTAGACCTCCCTTTAAGGAGCCCGAAACATTAACGACTTGGCTATATCTGGTTCAGGTCTTTAGGTAGAACATAATAAACAATTCGTTTGTTAGATCTTGAAACCCTGTGTAAGAAAGTTTTGTTTGGTTTAAATTTCGCACAAAGATACGCGAGGACTGTCTGTGCTAGCCGTTCCTAATTTAGCAGTTTAAGACTACAAGGAAGGAAGTCATCACCACCCATCGCGAACTCCTGTGCTACTCTTTCACCATCGAATAGTGGGATTGACCGTCGTATTATTACCCCCCCACAGTTGAAAGGGCGAGCATGCTTGGTGTGACGGTGATTTGAACCCGCGACCCTCAGATTACGAGTCGAGTGTCTTAACCACCTGGCCATGCCAGGCCTTGTAAGAAAGTAAAGATTTAAGTGTAACTGTTAACTGGTTTCTGAGGAAGAAACATGTGGTTTTGTATCATATTGGAAACCAGCTGGAGTATTCGTCCCCTTGGTGGAAGTCACGTAAATTTATGATTATGAAAGGCTTCTTCCTTTATACGTAATTGTTCAAAACGCCCGTAAAAACTGCAAAACATAAAACATGAAACGGTAGATTTGCGCGTATCTCTCTGCATGGACCTAACAAACCTTCGCGCCAGATTTGGTGAAGATCCATCAATAGGGGAGAGGCAATGGTAAAAAACGTACAAAACGCCCATAAAAACCGAAAAATGTTCCATATAAAATCTAAACTATATAACACAGTTTTTATACGATGTATCCATTATAGAAATCTAAGAAACTGTGATGAATGAAGTGCATTATAAAGAGTTTGAATAAGTTATATTAAAACTTATTACTATGAAACTTGATAATTGTTCTGCAGCGTAGTTTCCATATCAGATTTAAGACTGTCATGGTCAAATCACACCAGTCCTACTTGCATATTTTACATAATCTATTGAGCACATGGTTACGACAAGTTTTCTCTCGTCAGTCAGAGTATACAAACATCCATAGGCACTGCATCCGGTAACTTGACCAGCATGTTTTCATATAATATCAATTTCATTTTCTAGCTGCTTGAGGTATGTAAGAGTTGAACGGATATAACTGTGAACATAACTTTTATGCAGTTTCTTGTGTTACTTTTACAGACGTAAAATCTTCTTAGCTATGTTTTCTACTGTTGTTCGGGTCACATGAACGGCCTTTATTCTTGACCTTCGTGTTACGAAACATAGCACTTATTACACATTATTTTCTCTATGATTCTATTTTCCCAAATATATTCATATTCTTTTGTTTTCTACTGCTGTCAAATACAATGGATATCCCAGTTTTGTAAAAAATCTAAGTTCCAGATCTTTATTATCTGAGCGTATGAATATTTTGTGTTTGAATCGGCTGTTACATATAATTTCAAAAGCTATTTATTTTGATGGCATCACACCATAATGTCGAAATGTACTTCTGATCTCAACTTTCTTCTGCGAATTTACGTCAGCTGTGATACGTGTCATGCTGATTTATATATTCAGAATCGTTTTAATATAACGTACTTAACGTCTCTTTGTATTAGTAACCTACACCTCGGTCCCCCTGGTATTAACTTAGTCAGTTTTAGTAACACGTAAAATTTCAACCATGAACTTTCAGTCTTCGTAATGAACTTAAGAGAAGTTTGATGAAAGAAAAGAGATGAAAACTGTCCAAACTTGTTACTGTTGTTTTGTATCTAAAGACGGCTGGTATGGACATTAAAACTTTATTTAAAATAAATTAGAAAACAATGTTTTGACCTTCTTAGGTCATCTTCAGGTTAACAAAGAGAGCTTTTGGACATAAGTTTGTTTGTTTTCGAATTTTGCACAAAGCTACTCGAGGGCTATCTGTGCTAGCCGTCCCTAATTTAGCAGTGTAAGACTAGAGAGAAGGCAGCTAGTCATCACCACCCACCGCCAACTCTTGGGCTACTATTTTACCAACGAATAATGGGATTGATCGTCACATTATAACGTCCTCACGGCTTGGAGGGCGAGCATGTTTGGCGCGACAGGGATGCGAACCCGCAACCTTCGGATTACGAGTCTCGCGCCTTAACCCACCTGGCCATGCTGGGCCCTGGACATAAAAACAGGTTTCTGGTTTTTGTGTTGTTTTTTTATATCAATGATTTATCCCTAATGTTCGGGACCTTTCTAATTCTAATAAAAATTTAATACTACTCTAATTTCAGTAACCTGGACTATTACTAGTAGTCCATTTCAAGTGAAGGTTTGATTTAAACAACGACAATAATAAAAACAAAATAAATCTCAGTTTATATAAAGTACCTGTCATAGCAACGTGTTATATCTAATGAAATTATGATTAGATTAATTAGGTGTTATTGTAGTAGCAAAACGACTCATTATCTTAGAGTTTTACGTCTGACACAATTAAATATTTTCTGATTAGTTCTCATCCCGCCAGACTTTAGTGAAATTGATGTGTGTAAGGTGGAGATTAGCTTATGTATGGGTATGTCAGCTGACATAAGTGATTTTCGAGTAATAGTTATTTGTTATAGGTGTTTCTTTATCTTGCATATGATTCGTATTAAAAGAGAGTATTTTCCACTTAGTTAATGTGAAAACCATGAACGAAACCAAGCTTAGCGATGAATTGAAGTAACAATGGCTTCTGTAAAAATATCAGATTTAAGAGAAGTCGTAATTTTGCTATTCTACAATTAAACCAAACATTTAAAACTTAAGATATCACACTGTTTTATACAAAAATGAAATTATCAAATACTTTTCTCTGTAAGTAGGCTTGTATAAATATGTATCATACAGTCTATCTAATAAACTTGTATTGATGTAGAGATAATTACAGATATACAGAAACGAGACAAGGCCTGTTATCGCTGAGATATCGAAGGGCCCGGCATGGCCAGGTGGGTTAAGGCGTTCGACTTGTAATCTGAGGGTCACGGGTTCGAATCCCCGTCGTACCAAACATGCTCTCCCTTTCAGCCGTGGGGGCGTTATAATATGACAGTTAATCCCACTATTCGTTGGTAAAAGAGTAGCCCAAGAGTGGGCGGTGGGCGGTGATGACTAGTCTTACACTGCAAAATTAGGGATGGCTAACGAAGATAGCCCTCGTGTAGCTTTGCGCGAAATTCAAAAACAAACAAGCAAACTTATCACAAAGCGATGATTCTTGTGTTCCTGTTTAACTTTTCCAGAGAACTGATAGTCGTAACAATTTAAAAAGGTATTTCTAAAGTACAAAAATTAAAGATATTAATATACAAATATTAGATATTTATTTTGTTTTCAACCACAGTTACATTGTGATGGCGTTCTTCTCTATTCACTTAGTCGATATCTCAGTGTTTGTTTTGAATGTCGCGCAAAGCTCACGAGGGCTATTTGCGCTAGCCGTCCCTAATGTAGCAGTGTAAGACTAGAGGAAAGGCAGCTAGTCGTCACCAACTCTTGGGCTACTCTTTTACCAAGAAATAGTGGGATTGACTATAACATTATAATGTCTTCACAGCTGAAAGGCGAGCATATTTCTGTGACGGGGATTTTGTGATAAGTGTATCAGGTGCATGTATTAAATAAATATGTACTCTCCCAGGCATCACAGTTTCAAGTTAAATAAAAATCATAAGACATTAACGGAAGTATGTACGTATATCGCTGTTAAGAAGATTTTAAATAATATTTTGGGCTTGAAAGCTCCCAGTTTATATTATGGTTCCGTGTGTGTATCTTTGTTAGTAAGTTTTTATACATGTTTAATCTTAAAACTACCCAGGTATTAAACAAGTTTGACTCCACTGTAACATGGAATCTACTCAGTTATTAACCAAATATAATACCGGTTTAAAATGGAAACTACCCGGTATTAACCAAGTTAATAGTGGGTGGGGTCAGTTGGCACCGGAATTTCTTTTTTTACCCCTCAAATAAAAAATAAATAAACAAGCATGACACCATAGAGAAAACTCCGACTACTGGCCGCGCATTGATGACTCTGTCAAACTCACAAGTTGAATTTATCCCGCGATTTTTAATAATACATTCCTTAACTGAAAAACCCCTAGGGCAGATGTCTCCATTTTCTATTCAGAAGGGTTTAGAAGGGCTTGCTGGTTCACCCAAATCGGTAAAAAAATTACGGTCTGAGGACATTTTAGTGGAAACATCTTCATCACAACATTCCAAATTCCTCTTGATGTCAAAGGCCATTGGGGATATTGAGGTTACTCCTTATTCTACTTCCAGAGGAGTTATAGTTGAGAGGGATTTGAAGACCATTCCAGAGTCAGAGATTCTTGCAAGTTTCACCAACCAATGTGTTACAGCCGAGCAACGGATTTTTACTCGTACAGACGGAATTATGTCGCCGACAAATGTTCTGATATTAACATTTATAACATCATGTCCTCCTACCACAATCAAGGCAGAATATCTGAATTGTAAGATACGGACTTATACACCCTCGTGCAAATTAATTAAAACAAATGGTCATTTTACAATATTTTCAGCATGGCGGCTGGTGTAGGCTCATTGGACCCACTGATTTCCTTTAATAGTCATTTTTTTACACAGATGGCGTCATTAGCTGTGTTTTGCAGTACGGTCGATCTATTTTTGGGATATATGACGAAATATTGAGGAATATTACGTCATTCCAAATTGCGTTAGAAGGGCAAGGAGACTAGTCACAAAACAACTTCTTACCAACTCAATGAAGAAAAAACGGTATCAATGTGGTCTGAAATACAAGAACTGGACACAAGAACAATGGAGGAAGGTGTTATTCAGTAATGAGACTCATTTCTTCGTACAGGGTCAAAGAAGTCTGCATGTTCGCAGATCTCCAGGTGAGAAACTTCGAGAATGTCACATCAATCAGTTTGTAAAATAACCCTTGAAGAAGATGTTTTGCGGCTTTTTCAGCTACTATGGTGTCGGAGGCTTACATATCGAAGAAGGCATGATGCGAGGACCACAGTACATCGAAGTTTTGCAGAGAAGAGTCATTCCAGAATTTAAAAAGAGATTTCAAGATGGATCTGTCATTTTTCAGCAAGATCTGGCTCCGTGCCACACATCGAAACTTGTGAAGAATTTTATGACTACAACGCTAATAAAGGTGCTGGACTGGCCTGGAAACTCTCTGGACTTAAATCCTATTGAAAATCTTTGGGCGATTTGTAAAGAAAGACTTCAGGGAAAAGACTGTACTACGAAAGATAAGCTAATTGAGGCCATAATTGAGGTGGGGTACCGCGATCCAAAAATTAGTAAAGATTGCAGTCAACTCGTGGACTCGATGCCAAAGCGGATTAATGATCTTATGAAAAATAAAGGCGGTCATATTATGTATTAATTTGTGAGTAATTTTTTGGATTCTCAGAAATAAAAATAAAAATAGAAAAAAATCGTAATTTTCCTTCTTGTTTCAATTAATTTGCACAAGGGTGTATTCCTAACCCTGTTAGATGATTTCATTGTCAACGATTTGGTCACTCGGAAACATCTTGTCGTGGTTTCTTGACATGTGCCCGTTGTGCTGGTAGAGACCATGATGCTTTTGAATGCTGACTGGAACCGCATTGTGTTAACTGTAATGGTCCACATCCTTCCTGGTTTAATTCTTGCCCTTAATGGGTGGAAGAGACAGAAGTGCAACATCTAAAGACAGTTCATAATATTATTTATTCATAGGTTCTGAAATTACTATTCCCAATTCTATCTCAGACTTTTGCTGCTGTAATCCGTTCCACTACTACAGTAGGAGTCCAGACAGACCTTTCTGTGCCTCCTACAGAATCCTTAACAGTACATCTTAATCTAGTACCTTCCAAAACCAACATCTTCCAGTCATTGCCCAACTTCACCTTGTTCAAGCCCAGGTGTTTCCATGGCGTTTTCCTCTCTTGACACCCCAAAAATTAAACAGACCATTTGTTCACGTCCTCAATCACTGGAACGTATGTCTACAAACTCCAACCTGTCTACATGATCCAGAGCAGTATCACTAGAGAGTGATCGACCCACATCCAGTGAAGAAAATAAGCACAGTCACAAGCAGAAGGTCTCCATGTCACATTCTCCTCCAAAATAAAGAAAAGTGGCCACAGTAATCTAATGGAACTGTCAAATGTGAATGACATCGAGAATTTGTTTGACTTTTATCGTCCAAATGTCTTTCTTTACAGGAAACATTTTTAAAACCTCCTAATACAGTCACAATTCGACAATACTCCCTATACCGAAATAACAGGTCATGTGTAGGACAAGGATATGTGAGAGTAGTACTGCTGATTGCTCAACATGTGCCCACCCGATCCTTGTCATTGAATACGCCCTTGGAGGCTGTAGCCATCTGTATCTCTCTGGGTTGTACATCACTGTTTGTTCTCTGTACCCCTGGAAAAAAATCACTCATCAGATCTTGATGCCCTCATTGAGCAACTGCCAACCCCCTTTTTAATTTTGTGGGATTTTAATGGACATAATCCCCTCTGGGGTGGTTCTAGTATTGATGTGAGGGGCCGTGCCATAGAGCATATGCTCCTGAATCACAAACTGTCTCTCTTCAATACTGGCTCTTACACTTTTCATGCACCCAGTCAGTCCTTTACTGCCATAGGTCTTTCTATCTGCTCCCCTTCACTTTTCACTTGTTTCTCTTGGGGGGTTGATATCAATTCATGGGGTAGTGATCATTTTATTATCATATTAAGAGAGATTAACCGTGGTCAGTGCCACCTGACCCGTGTTCCTCAGTGGAAGTTGGACCACTGCTCTCTTGAAACTTGATTCTTCCATCTTATGTAAATCATCCATAATTACTGCGTAGCAGCAATAACTGACTGTATTGTCCAAGCAGCTGCTCAGTGCATCTCCAAAACTTTGACATCTTTCCCATAACATCCCTTCCCTTGGTGGAATTATGTTTGTTCTGTAACACGAAAAGCTCAGAAACGTGCTTATAATAAATTTCATAGCTATCCCATGCTTTCAAACCACATTGCAGTTCAGCAAGCCTATGCACAAGCTCGGCGAGTTAGACATCAAAGTCAGAAGGAATCTTGGATTAAATTTACCTCCAGCATTTCTTCAACCACCAGTTCAAAAGTCATATGAGACAAGGTCTGGAAGGTGAGTGGACGGTATACTTTTGCCCCCCTCTCTATCTTAATATTGAAGTTGCTGATGCTCTGAGTATTGCCAATACTCTTGGTGAATGTTTCTTTCGTGTATCTAGCTCTTCAAACTCATCACTTCCTTCTTAGCTATTAAAACACGAGTTGAGCATCTGCCTCTTTCCTTTTCGACTGTGATTACAGTCGCCATCTTACACTGGTGAAACTCAAACTTGTTCTTCATCGGTCTTTTAATCAGCTGGACTTGATGATATATATTATGAGATGTTACGCCATTTTTCTCCTGCCTTTCTTACTATTTTCCTGGCTGTCTTTAACCAGATATGGCAGGATAATGTATTTCCTGATACTTGGCGCCAAGTCATTGTACTTCCTATTCTTAAACCTGGGAAGGATCCAAAGAATCTATTGCTTTGACGAGTTGTCTCAGTAAGACCTTAGAGAGGATGAATAATGCTCATCTTGTTTGGTTTCTTGAATCAAACAATCTTCTCTCACCCACTCAGTGTGGGTTCCGAAGACAACGCTCCACGATAGACCACTTAATTCGCCTTGAAACATCAGTTAGATAAGCCTTTTTGAAACGACAACATCTTGTTTCTATTTTTTTGATATAGAGAAAGGTTATAATACAACATGGCGATATGATATCTTGCGAGACCTTCACTCAAATTGCCACTTTTTACTAAGCACTTTTTAATGAACTGCCGATCCCAAGTCCGTGTGGACTCAACACTTTTCCGTTTTTTTTCCCACAGGAACTTGGAGTCCCTTAGGGCTGTGTTCTGAGTGTCACACTTTTCATTATAAAGATTATGTAAAGACTATATAAAGATGAACAGCTCATATCTTACTGCTGCAAATGGTATTTTCGTTGATGACTTTTACATCTCATGTCAGTTATCAAACATGAGATTTATTGAGCGGCAGCTACAAACTACAATTAATCACATACTTAAATGGATCACAGCAAATGGTTTTTAGCTTTCTCTCCCTAAAACTGTTTGTGTACATTTCTGCTGCCAACGGGATATTCATCCAGATCCAGAGCTTTGTATTGATGATGTTGTATTTCCTGTCGTCCCTGAGTCAAAGTTCTCATGTCTTATATTTGACTGTAAATTAAACTTTATTTTCCTTATTAAGGAACTTCATGTCAAATGTATAAGAGCACTGAACATTCTCCATGTCCTCTCTTCCACTACTTGGGGAACGGATCGATACTCCATGCTTAAAATTTATCGTGCCCTTATCTGATCCAAACTTGACTTTGGGTCTATGGTTTATGGTTCTGCCAGAACCTCAGCACTAAAAATGCTGGATTCTATCCACCATCAGGAGCTTCGGTTTTGCACTGCGGCCTTTTGTACTTCTCCAGTCCAAAGTTTGTATGTGGAGTCCCATGAACCCCCTCTGTATATTCGCCGTTTGCAACTGTATCTTATATATACTTCCAAACTTCGCTTTTTACCACAGCATCCTACTTGGGGTTGTGTTTTCCATCCTCAGTTGGCCACACTTTTCTATAATAGAAAATCTGCCATTGTTCCTTTTAGCCTTCGTATTCGGACACAATCAAAAAATTGGATATCTCTTTGAATAGCATAGCAGTATCTACAGTTCGGCCTCTTCCACCATGGCTACTTACTGTCCCTAACTGTGACCTATCTTTGAGTCATCTGAGGAAGGCCAGTACTCCTTATTGGAAATATTACTCTTTATTTGCTGAACATCTTTCAAATGATCCATCCATTGCCATGTATACAAATGGTTCAAAATCAGGTGACTCTGTAGGTTCTGCCATGGTTTGTTACACTTCGGTTGTAGCACACAGAATCCCCTCTACAGTTTTTGTGTTCACTGCCAAATTTTATGCCATTTCTTTTGCCCTGAATCATATTGAAACTATATAATATACAAATTGTACGATCTATATTGATTAACTCGGCTGTCTATTGACCCTGACATCAATCCATGTTATTTACCATCCTATTCTTATCAATATTCAAAACAAACTGGTCTATCTCTATCATCTATTTTTGTCCAGTTCTTTGGATACCAGTTATGTTGGTACCTGTTGGTATTCGTGAGAATGAGCCAGCTGACAAAGCGGCAAAGTCCATCTGTTCTGGCTCTATCACCACTGTCCCTGTTTCATACATGGACTATGGTCCAGTTATCAAAACTTAACTGTACACCAGTTGGCAGTCGACCTGGAGTGAGCAATGAAATAATAAGCTTTTTCAAATCAAGCCTTGTCCAGCTCTTTGGCCATCTTGTTTCTGTAAAGATTGAATGGAGGAAGTTGTTTTGGCTACCCATTGGTCACAGTTTTTAACTCACCACTTCCTTTTATCTGGTACTGATGTGTGGCACTCAGATCACAATTATACACATTTTATTATCATGCCTTCGTTACAAACAAGAATGATGACCCCAATTTTGAACACATTTTAAGGTAAGTTTGCCCTTGACATCAGCCAATGTCATAGGTGATGCTGGCTGCCTCACTTATGTTTATACATTTTTAAGAGCCATTGGTCTTTTTAACTTAAGGTTTTTATTGGACTATACACTATTTTAGCATGATTTCTTTTACACATTTTAATTTTATTTTGACCTGAACCCAGGACTGGAAAGGCCAACTTCACGTGACTGACAGCAAGTTTGAACTTGATGCTTCAGTCTTCCTGACAGGTCTTAATTCTATATATTTCACATATTTTTACCTTAATTTCCATATACCATGAAAGTATACTACATCTTGTTTGGCACAGGTAGCCTAGTAGTTTTGTGCCAATAAACATGAAATACCTACCTACCTACCCGGTGCAACATTGAAACTGCCCAGGTATTAACCTCGTTCAATAGTAGTGCAACATGGAAACTAACCGGGTGTTAACAAAGTTTAATACCAGTGTAACATGGAAACTACCCGGATATTTACGAAGTGTAATACCAGTGTAACATGGAAACTACTCAGATATTTACGAAGTGTAATACCAGTGTAGCAAGTAACATGGAAAGTGAAATTTATTAAACAACTGTTCTAACACGTAATCGTCTCTTAGCTCAGATTTTAAAGTTTTTAATTAATATCAACTGTTCTGACAAAAATAATCTAAACATGAAGTTGTAGAAAGTGATCTCTGAGTTAATTCCATGAACTTACTATTGTTCTTGTGGAACACAGTTTATTCCATGAAGTTACTACTGTTCTTGTGTAACACAGTTTATTCCATGAACTTACTATTGTTCTTGTGTAACACAGTTTATTCCATGAACTTACTATTGTTCATTGTTGATCCCAAACCTGTACTACACAGCCAGCATCTGGGCTGTGGGATGTTCGTTGAAATCTATTGATACTGTTACTTACAAGAGTATCCACCCCAGTATCACGTCTGTAAATTTACAGTCCTTAAAAGCTGGTTTCGATACTGTTACTGGGCAGAGTACAGATAACCCATTGTGAAGCTTTGTGCTTACAAGAAACAACAAATATCTCCTTTCACGAGTAATAATTTTAATAGGTCTTAAGCCTAATGACTTGGATTAAAGCCACATTTGCTTTGAAAGGTTGGCTATAAGGACTATAGAGAAGATATTTGGCAAATAAAATATTTTAAATATTTTCCTTGATCATTCAAAACAATTATTTTTTAATTATTGTTATTTTGTAACTTTGCTGGAATATTTAAATAAATTTACTTGAGCTAAAATCTGAACACTGTATCTAATTTTTAAACATAGCTTTAAAAAAAGCAAAAGTTACACTTTGAATAATTAATGTGCTTCAAAATTTAAAAACGACGATTCCAGAAAGTATTAAAACAATATTATTATTTCATTTGCTGCTCTTGTCTTAGTTAAAAGCTACAAAATATGCTATCTGCATTTCGTACATTGCAGATAATCGAACCTAGAATTTTAGCATTATAAATCTGTAAACTTATTGTTAACCCTTCAGAATAAACAAAAATATCACCTGTATAATACCGCAGTAAATATCACCTGTATTATACCGCAGTGTTTCACAAATTTGTTTTCAGACACCTCTGTCTTCTTAGAAATAGATAGAACTAAACCAACAATATCTTATTAAAACGTGAATGGTACTAAATTAGGAATATGAATATACTGTTAAAATATAAGCGGTGATAAATCAAGTGTTAATTTATATAGAAAGAAATCAGTAATGTCGTATTAAAACGTAGATAGTTTAAAATGTAGGTAGTACTAATCTATGAATATCTTGTTTCGGGAGTTCTATGGATATCATGAATACAAGTGCAAAATATTATTATAATATTCAGTTTTACTGAAAATACGATCGATTTTCATTTCAATGAATCTAAATGATTAAATAAATGTAAATACAGTTTACCTCATTAGACTTTTGAACAACATGTTAAAATATAGTTTAGTAACTTATTGTATAACGTGATAAAATATAGTTTAGTAAACTATTGTATAACATGATAAAATGTAGTTTAGTAAACTATTGTATAACGTGGTGAAATACAGTTTAGTAAACTATTGTACAACGTGATAAAATATAGTTTAGTAAACTATTGTATAGCGTTATAAAATACAGTTTAGTAAACTATTGTACAACGTGGTGAAATATAGTTTAGTAAACTATTGTATAACGTGATGAAATAGATTTTTTTAAACTATTGTAGAACGTGGTAAAATATAGTTTAGTAAACTATTGTATAACGTGATAAAATATAGTTTAGTAAACTATTGTATAACGTTATAAAATACAGTTTAGTAAACTATTGTATAACGTGGTGAAATACAGTTTAGTAAACTATTGTATAACGTGATAAAATACAGTTTAGTAAACTATTGTACAACGTGATAAAATGTAGTTTAGTAAACTTTTGTATAACGTGGTGAAATACAGTTTAGTAAACTATTGTACAACGTGATAAATTGTAGTTTAGTAAACTATTGTATAACGTGGTGAAATACATTTTTTAAAACTATTGTACAACGTGATAAAATATAGTTTAGTAAACTATTGTATAACGTGGTGAAATACAGTTTTGTAAACTATTGTACAACGTAGCAAAATGTAGTTTAGCAGTCTTTTGTACAATATGTTAAAATATAGTTTAGTAACTATTGCACATTATGCGAAAATATAGTTTAGTAAACTATTGTACAACGTGTTAAAATATAGCTTAGTAAACTATTGTACAACGTGTTAAAATATAGTTTAGTAAACTATTGTATAACGTGGTGAAATACAGTTTTGTAAACTATTGTACAACGTAGCAAAATGTAGTTTAGCAGTCTTTTGTACAATATGTTAAAATATAGTTTAGTAACTATTGCACATTATGCGAAAATATAGTTTAGTAAACTATTGTACAACGTGTTAAAATATAGCTTAGTAAACTATTGTACAACGTGTTAAAATATAGCTTAGTAAACTATTGAACAACGTGGTGAAATATATTTTAGTAGACGTTTGTTTAGTGTGTTAAAATATAGTTTAGTAGACTGTTGGACAACATGCTAAAATATAGTTTATCGAATATGGCCTCAAATATGTTAAGCCTAAACCAAAAGTAGGTTTCGGTTGCTGCGATTTAAATTCCTTTTTGTAATTCTGGAAATCGTTTATTTAAAGAATTATTATTGGAATAAAGGTATTCATTTGACCTTAAGTGGTTTTGTTTTGTGGGTCTCTATTAATATTCCATGATATATCAGGGGTAGAAAAAGGAAATTAGAACCTGACCATAAAACATTAATAAGATAAGAAATGAACCTTTGCGCAAGTTAAATACTATAAAAACACATAATATTACCAATTGTAAAATAAGTTATTAAAACGACACTAAGTGGAGCTTTTACGTTATCTTAAAAACATTCATAGAAGAGAAATTGGAACTGTAAAACGTTGTATGAAGTATATAAATTATTAATAGCTATGTGTTATGCTGTTTAAAGATATAATATATATCTCAAGAGATATTCAAAACTCGTTCGTATTAATATTCGGGATAAAGAAAACAAAATATCAGCTGAAATAGGAGAAGATTGGTGGTATCACAAGTAGACGTGTAAGAAATGAAAATGAACCTTTTAATGAGATAGACTTGCCATTGATGGTGTAACGAACTTATGTGGCAACTCAGGAAGAAATAACCAACTATCGGAAGTCCTCGAACTATAGGGTTTCGTGTTTTTTCTTTAATGGATTTTGAATCTAATTATTTTCTAAAATAATGAATTATTCTGGAAATATATTTACCAAAACGAACGAATAAAGGAGATAACTGGGGATAATGTCCACAGTAGAAAGAGAACAACAGAAAATAATGAAGCATTTATCGAAACGAACCTAACGTTCATAGCCGAGTAACTCACTTACTCGGAATAGTTGGAATAGTTAATACTAACACGGTCTGCCTTGAGTATGGTACTTTTGTACTCGGTCTGCCTTGAGTATGGTACTTTAATACCCTTATTCTGCTTAATTTGAATTCCTTGTCCAGAAAACTTGTTTAGATGTTTTATCTATTGAGTCAATTTATAGAGTACAACAAGTTTTATTCACTTGTGGTGTTTTATAGAGGAAGTTTCGAACTTATATCGTATGTATTCTCATCAGATAACTGTAGAAAGGTCTGGATGAAGTAAAATTGTGAATGTAAGTGAACTTGTAAGAAAAGCAGCCGAGTAAGGGAGAATATATGGAAGAATTGTAAGGCTAATGTTTGTTTGTTTCTGAACTGCACGCAAAGCTAATCCATTCCTGGCTGCGCGATCCATCCCTAGTTTTGAAGTGATGGACTAGAGAAAAGGTAGCTAGTCGACGTCGCTACTTGAATTATTTTCCATCAACGAATAAGGGAACTGACTGTTTAAAAGGCGCGCAAACTGGGACACGCGATTTCAATTCTGAACCTTCAGATTATGAGTTAAGTGTCTTAACCATTACACTACTGTAAGTTAAAACAGGATGTGTGTTTTTTATAATTAAGTATAAAGCTACACAATGTGCTATCTGTGTTGTGCCCATCACGGGTTCGAGACCGGGTTTATAGCGGTGTGAGTCTGCAGACATCCCGCTCTGCCACTGGAGGGGGGGCAACAGAATGTGAACGAAACAGAGTCAAAACGTTTCAGAAAGAGAGATTTATGTTGCAGAGCGTTATTTCCTGATAACATTAGCATAATAAGATAATCGATAATTCACTCATCTCAGTTCCTTGGTTTCACAAGATCCATATGAATTATGCAAGGCTTCCTTTCAGTGTTGAGATTTTTTTTCCACAGTGGAGCTCAGATAGGAGTGAAAAAAAGAATTCCAGTCAATACGAAGGTTGGATACATGTTTAGTTTGGGTGAAGGTTGACATGTTTAGTTAGGGTGAAGGTTGGATACATGTTTAGTTAGGGTGAAGGTTGGATACACGTTTAGTTAGGGTTAAGGTTGGATACATGGTTAGTTAGGGTGAAGGTTGGATACGTGTTTAGTTAGGGTGGAGGTTGGATACAGGGTTAGTTAGGGTGAAGGTTGGATACAGGGTGTTATGGTGAAGGTTGGATACATGTTTAGTTATGGTGAAGATTGGATACATGGTTAGTTAGGGTGAAGGTTGGATACATGTTTAGTTATGGTGAAGGCTGGATACATGGTTAGTTAGGGTGAAGGTTGGATACAGGGTTAGTTAGGGTGAATGCTTCAGTTTTTATAAATGTTCGTGACCGACATCATTAAAATTTGCTCTTGCTACTCGAAATGTCTTCTTCAAAATGTGGATCCTATAAGACAATCCACCTGATCCAATGAATATACTTTTAACAATGATAAAAAATATTCATGAAATGGAATAATAGTACATATTGAATTTATTTAGTTGGTAAAGTATTCTGATGTGGTAAATTTTTTTTTTTTATTGTGAAGCACAAAGCTACACAATAGGTTATTTTTTCTGTGCCCACCACGAGTGTCGAAACCCAAGTTCTAGAATTGTAAGTCTGCAGACACACAGCTGTTCCGCTGGGGAAGTTCGCTTAGTAAAGACAGAAAAAAGAGGGCGCTAGAGGTTCTTGTACACAATTTACTAACCTAGGTTACCGTATGATATGCGTTATTCGGTAGAAGTTAATATTAGACTCTGGAAGTAGTTGGGACGCTCTGCTTGTGGGTTTCAATCCCCATCGCTAAACATGTTCGTCATTTCAATCTTGGGGGCGTTATAAGTAACAGTTAATCTCACTAGTCGTTTATTAAAGAGTGGTACAAAGGTCGGTGACTAGTGTTGCTGATTAGTTGCCCTTTATCTAGTTTCTCACTACTCAGTTAAGAATGAATACATGGAGAAAAGATGGACAATACATAGTGAATCTGCCACAGAATCACTGACCATGTTATATCAACATCTACGGTTTCCCGGTTGTCGTCAGCAGCCTGGGGACACAAATACAATATCTTGTTAAGTCTGTATTGAACTGTGAAGCAAGTAGCTGTGAAGTATTTTTTACGTGGAAAGCTCGTTTAGTTGATGGTATATTTAGTATTCACTGAGAATAAATTATTGTGATGTAACTGAATGAACTAGATAAGAAGCCAGTGATGTGAATAACAGTTTTATAAGTGTAAGTGAACAAACGACACAATATTCATAACAGATTTGTAAGTGTAGGTGAAAAACAACACAATATTCATAACAGATTTGTAAGTGTAGGTGAAAAACGACACAATATTCATAAAAATTATAATTGTAAGTCAACAAACGACACAATATTCATAACATTTATAAATGTGAGTGAACGAACGTCACAATATTCATAACATTTATAAATGTGAGTGAACAAACGACACAATATTCATAACATTTATAAATGTGAGTGAACAAACGACACAATATACATAACATTTATAAGTGTAAGTAAACAAACGACACAATATTTATAACAGATTTAAAAGTGTAAGTAAACAAACGACACAATATACATAACATATATAAATGTGAGTGAACGAACGGCACAATATTAATAACATTTATAAATGTGAGTGAACAAACGACACAATATACATAACATTTATAAATGTGAGTGAACGAACGTCACAATATTCATAACATTTATAAATGTGAGTGAACGAACGTCACAATAAACATAACATTTAAAAGTGTAAGTGAACAAACGACACAATATACATAACATTTATAAATGTGAGTGAACAAACGACACAATATACATAATATTTATAAATGTGAGTGAACAAACGACACAATATACATAACATTTATAAGTGTGAGTGAATAAACGACACAATATACATAACATTTATAAGTGTAAGTGAACAAACGACACAATATACATAACATTTATAAGTGTGAGTGAACAAACGACACAATATACATAACATTTATAAATGTGAGTAAACAAACGACACAATATTCATAACATTTATAAGTGTAAGTGAACAAACGACACAATACACATAACATTTATAAGTGTAAGTGAACAAACGACACAATATACATAACATTTATAAGTGTAAGTGAACAAACGACACAATATACATAACATTTATAAGTGTAAGTGAACAAACGACACAATATTCATAACATCTATAAAGATAAGTGAACAAATGACTTAATATTCAGAAACATGTTTCAATGAGACAGTATCAAAGTTATTATTCAAGCCGTGTCTATTTTAAATACACAGAATAAATATCATTACATAAATTTGTAGGTTAACTGAGTGAACAAAATACACCAAACAATGGTATCACTGCCAATGTCCAGGTGAAAGATATGTGATTGGTGAATGTCACAAAAAAGCAACTCAAAAGTTATTCAACAGCTGGACGTTGGTTATTGTGAACTGAAAGAATAATAGAGGCAGCTATTCAACAATACTCACTGCAAACGCTTGGCCTGTTCTTGTCAGATAGACTAGTGGAATCGGACTGTCACTCTTATCACACAACCACGGCTTCTAAATTGCAGGAGGATTTGTGTTTTCTTTAACGGACGCAAATGATAAACTTAGATCCACATTCGTGCACGGTAGCTTTTAAGTCAGGCTCGGCCCAAATTTATTAGTATTTGTTTAATGTTACAATTGTTACTTTGTTTTGTTATTTGTCGTACATCACATTCTATACAGATCTGGAATTGTTGAATAAAGGATCCATACTCCTCAAACAATCTTCAACAGCACTGATTTACACGTGGTCTTCTTTTAAATTACACATTTTATAAATTGTTTGTTATTACTCATTTAATTTTTATATTGTTGTAGGTTTGATTAAATTACTACTTTTGCATCAATGTGTTTTACTTACTTACTAAGGAGTGATCTAATTATTTTATATTGGTTTAGATACTGAACTTGTAATATGTAGAATTCCGAAACGTTTATCTGTGTCTCCACGTGTAATAATACATCATATTGTTTATCTTAAGTACCATGATCACCTTTATAGTTTTTAATTACTAACTAGAGAGTAAGGGTCGTTTTATTTTACTAACTTTATTTCCAAAATGAAATATAGTTTAGTTTGTTTTGGAATTTTGTGCAAAGCTACACGAGGGCTATCTGAGCTAGCCGTTTCTAATTTAGCAGTTTAAGGCTAGAGGAAAGGCAGCTAGTCATCATCACCCACCGCTAACTCTTCTGCTACTCTTTTACTAACGAATAGTGGGATCGAGCGTCATATTATAACGCTCCCACGGCTGAAAGGCCGAGCATGTTTGGTGCGACAGAGATTCGAACTTGCGACTCTCGGATTACGAGTTGAGCACCTTAACCACCTGGCCATGCCGAGCTAATTCAGCTGTGCTAACAAAGGCAGACAGTAGTACTAACCGGGCTGTTTCTTCTATTGTATATGTATATTTTAAAATATTCACTTGACCATACCTTACGTATTATGAAACTTAACAACAGGCGGTGAATGAAAGAAATGTTTCCAAGTCTTCCAATATAATGTTTATTACGGAAGTGTCACCGGTCTTAAAAACGTAATTACGTAAAATGTAATAAAGTAATTGGATAACATCACAATAGTATGTCTGGTTCACACGTAAAGATATACCACAGTTAAACAGAAACTGCAACAGAAAAGTATAAAGATATACCACAGTTAAACAGAAACTGTAACAGACAAGTATAAAGATATACCACAGTTAAACAGAAAGTGCAACAGACAAATATAAAGATGTACCACAGTTAAACAGAAAGTGCAACAGACAGGTATAAAGATATACCACAGTTAAACAGAAACTGCAAAAGACAAGTATAAAGATATACCACAGTTAAACAGAAACTGCAAAAGACAAGTATAAAGATATACCACAGTTAAACAGAAACTGCAACAAACAAGTATAAAGATATACCACAGTTAAACAGAAACTGCAACAGAAATATATACCAGTAGAACGAACGAAAGGCCTAAGGATAAACATTTCGCTCTAAAAGTGTTTAAACTGTGATTTCGAGGTTGTTGTATGGCTCTGTATGCTCGAACGAAGTGTCCAATAAAACCCAATGAAACACCAAGAATTATCTAACTGATATGCTGTAACTCTTGTATGTGTCGGTATTACTTGTGAGATGTGTATTCAATATAAATTTGTTTCCTCAAATATAACCGACGAAAATCATTTGAGACAAATGTGTGTGTGTTTCCCTGTAGCAAAGCCACATCGGGGTATTTGCTGAGTCCACCGAGGACAATTGAACTCCTAATTTTAGCGCTGTAGACTTTCCGCTGTACCAGCAGGGAACATCTACAAAAAGTAGTTCGTTTATTTTAGTGTTTTTCTTCTTGAACAAAATGTAACTCCATTTTTTTCTTCTTCTTTTAATCCGCGCAGAGATTAATAAGGTATAGTGATATATGTAAAACTAACGTAAAATAGCTACTGAGATCCTATATTATGTACGTACAGGTTTCGAAAGGAAACGCTGGAAAACTTTGTTTTAACAGGAAAAGGAAATATGTAATTATTTTCTCCAGTTGTTAAATTTCATCGCAGTTTTTGTTGTACTAATATAAAATATTCACAACTGTTTAACACAATCAAAAGTTAATGTAATTGAATTTCCACAACAAGAAGTTTCGGTGCTAATGCTACATGAAAGTTTCGTTAGCAATCTTCTTATTGTGTGTGTTTGTAAAAGTAAAATAACCTTACTATTAAAACTTAATAGTTTGTTAACATGTTATGTCTCTGTCGCTAGAAAACAAATACAGTACCTCAATTTTCATATTGTGTTTAGTGCGTAGGTTCATGAGACTTCTTAGATATCTCACTTCATATATATATTAACATATAAACCTTGTTTTAACTGATCGAAAATTTTGTATCGATCACACTTCTAGTGTAAGATATGACAGGTGGTATTTTCTTTAAAATAACAAACTGAGTTTGATCCAGATCGTAGGATTTGCTTCTATTCATAGAACATTCTTTTTGAATCTACGTGCACGTGTGATATTAACACACGTATATCTTCAATTCATTTAGTTGCACTACTTTAACGAAACTTACATTTTCCCGTGTATTATGGGATTTATTTTCAAATAGTTTCGGACAGTAAAAGATTAATACAGCTGCTTTTACTCCATTATGAGTGTAATTGATTTGAATGTTTATAGGTTATTCCGAACTTTGCTACATTTGATATGATTATTATTGTTTAAGTACACAAAACCTCTGATTATTTTCTACAATAAGTATTGTTAGCTTATGAAACAACTTCCTGTTTCATAAATACCTTTTACTATTTTTTCTTTAAAATGTATTAAGACCTATACTGTGGTTTGGTTTGAATTTCGCGCAAAGCTACACGAGGGCTATCTGCGCTAGCCGTCCCTAATTTAGTAGTGTAAGACTATAGAGAAGGCAGCTAGTCATCACCACCCACCGCCTTGGGCTACTATTTTACCAACGAATAGTGGGATTGACCGTAATATTATAACGCCCCTACGGCTGAAAGGGCGAGCATGTTTGGTGTGACGGGATTCGAACCCACGACTCTCAGGTTACGAGTGGAGTGCCTTAACCACCTGGCCATGCCGGGCCCCCTACACTGTGTAAATGAACTGTTTGGTTTCATTTTTAAAACATATGCTCATTTTAATTTTAGGACTAATGACTTAATTATTTAGGTATTGACAAGTGTATTGTTAATAACCACAGTATAACTCATTTGTTTTGTTACTCTGTCAAGAACGTTTTCAAGCTCCTTTTTAATAATGCTCAACAATATGGATCGTCGCTTAGCAAAACACTGTCACCTGATCGTTCTTAGGCCACTGTTGTATTTATGTTGACTGTTTAATATTCATATTGTAACGAATTTAAAGTTTTACGTTTATTTCAATACCTACTGGGCTTTCAGTTTGATGTATGTGATGTATATTGTTGGATGTGTACTGCTCAAGTCCTGCCTGTTCTCTAAATTTGCAGAAGATTCTCGAGAGCAGGAAACAACATTTGTTTTATGAAAACGCTAGCGTATTTTCATACACTGTTGAAAGTCTGAGAATCTCGCGTGATTGGTATATAAAACCGACGCGCCCCAAGTCTGTTATTGTTATAGGTTAGCTACAGTCAGTATACAATAAGTCTTGAAAGCTATAATTGTGTTTAACACTTAATATTCGGAAAAGTACAGATTTGACCAGAAACTTTATATATTTTGAACATCGTTCAACTTTTGTGAATTACTTTGGACGTTATTATTTCTACTAGGACATCAAATAACTTCTCCAGGCCCTCCAGTAGCTCAGCAGTATATCTGTGAACTTACAACGCTAAAAACCGGGTTTCGATACCCATGGTGGGCAGAGCACAGGTCGCCCATTGTGTAGCTTTGTGCTTAATTCAAAACAACAACTTCTCCAGAAACAGCTTGTAACCAGTGTGATACCAGCCAAGGAAAGACACTGTCAAACTTTCTTTAAGTTGCAGACAATACTGAGTCTTATTTATATTCGGTGTGTGTTTTTGTGTGTGTTTTTCTTATAGCAAAGCCACAAAGGGCTATCTGCTCAGCCCACCGAGGGGAATCAAACCCCTGATTTTAGCGTTGTAAATCCGGAGACATACTGCTGCACTAGCGTGGGGATTTATATTCGGTCCAGAACTGTTGAATATAAATCATTATTTGTAGCAACTATTTGTAATAACCGTTATCATAAATTCTATTATTTGTATATTGAAATTTATTTGTGTTAAGAAGAAAATTGTGTGTGTATTAATCTTGTTGGTCAATATTATAAATTTGATACTTATTTAGATGAAATAACTTCTTAATTATGACTAAAGTTTCTGGCTATTTAAAATCGTAATACGTAACGTACGCAATTAATATAACAAATCAGACACTCTTCCGAGGTAAAGTATAATACTAACAATATTGAGTTGTTAGAAAATTTTGTATCTTAGATTGTATTGTTTGACAAATATGGTCATATGACAGAAAAATAGTTTAATTCTGAAGATTTGACTTTGAGTTGTAGCCAAAACCAAAATAAAATTTACCAAATAGTGTTTCAGCTAAGCCTTACGTTACGTTTAATTATTAAGCCTAATATTTGAATTAGACTACAAATAGGCCTGCTGCTATTGATGTCATAGGGTCACGGTTTAAAATGTTTTGAGAGTGAATAAATATTAGTAATATTTATTATTTTTGTATTACCTACTATGCCTTGAAACGTAAAGAAAAGTAAGTGTCATATATCTTATATTTGATACATATTGCCAGTTAATTGTCATCTTTAATTGTCCATCTATTTGAAAACGTAACGCGTAACGTATTCTGACGCATATATTACCTACTTTGCCTTATAACATAAAGAAAAATGAATGTTTATTACTATCAAAACATATTTTATTCTTTGTGAAGTCGAGAAAGTTGATGTGTCGGAACGTCCGCACTTTGTTTACCAGATATTGACCAATAATACAGTGAAAACCCTCGTGGTGCAATTTACGTTTTTTCATGGTGCACACGTACCGTTGTTTACGGTAACATTTCATTTTTGTGTGTAGGTTTCACTAAAAGTGTGGTGATTAAAGAATTACTCAGAGACTGATGAAATAAGTGAAGATTGGGTTAATGTTGTTGACTTAGACAAATTGTTTTCAGTTTAATTCTATAATTTTCGTTAATCATTCAACAATGATCTCCTGCCATTTTTTAACGGGCTTTTATACCAGTATTATTGATATAAACTTCCAAATAAATTTACCAAAATAAAAATATTTTCAGACATTTTTTACATTTATTAGTGGGTAGCCAAGAGTACGGTACTTAAAATTTACTGGATATTTTTGGTGACAAATGTGGAAGTAAATTTTAATTTTTTTATTTTTCTCCTAAGTCAAAAATATTCAATAACGTCACACTGTGTAACAGCAATAACATATCCCTTTACAACAAGCCCCTTGGTGGTACAGCGGTAAGCCTACGGATTTACAACGCTAAAATCAGAGGTTTGATTCTTCTCTGTGAACTTAGTAGATAGCTCGATGTGGCTTTGCTAGAAGTAAACATACACCTTCACAACAATGTGTAGCAAAAGACGATACAATGCTCCTTTCGTTTCTCAGTTTGTGTTTGAATTCTGAAAGTCTGGAAATGCCCTTGTGTGACAAGACAGTAAGTTAGTCTAATTAGAGGTTTAGGGTGTACAATAGATAACCTATGACAAAATATTCTGGTATCTCAAATGTGACGGAACTCCTTAATTTATGAATAGTTTTCTTACGTTTGCCATTTTAAAAAAATACATGTGAATAAAATAATTTATAATTTATTGAAAATTAAATAAAATTTAAGCGTGACATTATTTCAACCAAGAATACTGTTTCGAAAAATACAAGAATATATTTACCTAGCCAGAAGTGATGTCATTTTGAAAGTTAGGTTCTAGGTTACCAATAAAGCTGTGTCACTTTTTTATAGTGTATTTTGTGATATATAGCTGGAAGTTGTGACTATTGCAGTCTGTGAAAAAATATGAAACTAGGTGAGACTTATTTTATGAATACAAAAGACATTTCTGATCCTCTGTAGGTACAGTTGGCATTTAGTATGTTGCTTGGACTTAATGTTATTTCTCAATTATCCCACTGCTCTCGACTGGTAGGTTTTGAGATATCGTTTTAGGTTGTTCTGGTAACTCGTGAATTCTTAACCATCCTGCCAAGGACTTTGAGAGTATTCAAACAATGATAGTGGCCTCCAGACGCCACTTGACAGTCAGTATTGTCACATTATTTATATGATCTTTAGATTCAACTTTGTTACCAAATGGTTTGTCTTAGATAAATTTTGAGCTGTTTTGTGTTACTTTTTTCATACAGCTAAGGCTCACTTCTAGGCTGTTGGATTTTTGTCCATATACAGTTTATAAATTTTTTAAAATTATTATTCTGAATTGTTAAAAGCGTAAAATTTTCTTCACCCCATGATACATTTCATGATTTTAAAAATGCCTGAAAATATTGCTGGCGCTGTCAGTTGTGTTTGACTCTGAATTCGTTAGGTGGGACAAAACGTCAGGAACTTGCGTCAGTATGTTCGAACGTTTTCTGCACTAAGATGATGACTCATTTTTGAACGAAGATTTGACTTTCGGCAGTCGATGTTGACGAAACTTTTAGTTTTACAGTGGTGGATATTGTGTATTATGATTTATCTCGAACGAATATCCGATTTATTTTGTTAGATACGTTATGTATTACGATTTAAAATATCCAAAAATTTAAATTTAGAATTTAATTAAATATCAGTATGTATCAAATTTATATTATTTGGTCAACAATATTGATACATGCAGTTTTATTTCTTAACACAACTATATTTTAATATACCAAAGAAAAACAGTACAATTTATAATTTATTACGAATAATTATTTAGATACAGACTCACGAACAATATTGAGTCTTTTATCTGGTCTGGAACTGAATATCTAATCGACGGTCTAGGCCCACGACGAGGTAATTACGCTTATGTTGATACACAGATGAAATTCACTTGAAAGGAATACTTGGCACTCGATTCATAATCCGAGGGTCGCGGGTTCGAATCCCCGTGACACCAAACATGTTCGCCCTTTCAGCCGTAAGGGCGTTATAATGTAACAGTCAATCCCACTATTCGTTGTTAAAAGACTAGCATAAGAGTTGGCGGTGCATTCCCTCTAGTCTTACATTGCTAAATTAGGGATGGCTAGCGCAGATAGCCCTCGTGTAGCTTTGCGCAGAATTCAAGCCAAACCAGTCGTGATGACGGTTAATCTCATTATTAATTGATAAAAGAGTAGTCCAAGAATTAACGGTTATAGTGATAACTACTTTCCTTTACTCTAATCTTACAGTGGTACATTACAAACGATTAGCGAAGATAGTCCTCGTGTAGCTTTGGCACGAAATTGGAAACAAACTCGGTAATGGTTTATTATCTACGGCTGTATATTCAGCGTTTAGTATTTTATTATAGCTAGCTCTATTCTTTACAGTCGAGTTTTTTTTATTCTGTTGAGGTTATGCGATGGCTTTGTAGAAATACTAATGTCGGAAGGTAGTTGAAATGTTCCTAATAATCGAAATATATAAACGTTCCTGGTCAAAATATTTGTAGTTTTCCGATTAATAAGCGTTGTTCACAATTATAGCTTCTGAAATTTATAGTATATTAATTGTAGCGACCAAACAATATTAGTTTTACTGCCTTTTGGCGCGTCTTGCGATAGCTAGCTTTTGTATTATTTAGACGGGATTCTGGAAAGTTTAACATTGTTCGAAGCTATGCTAGTGTTTTCATAAAACTTGTATTGTTGATTCTTATACTCGAGAATCTTCTACAAATTTAGAAAAGAGATAAGACTCTCACAAAACACATTTAACAAAAATACATTACAAACTGAAACAAACACATTTAACAAAAATACATTACAAACTGAAACAAACACATTTAACAAAAATACATTACAAACTGAAACAAACACATTTAACAAAAATACATTACAAACTGAAACAAACACATTTAACAAAAATACATTACAAACTGAAACAAACACATTTAACAAAATACATTACAAACTGAAACAAACACATTTAACAAAATACATTACAAACTGAAACAAACACATTTAACAAAATACATTACAAACTGAAACAAACACATTTAACAATATACATTACAAACTGAAACAAACACATTTAACAATATACATTACAAACTGAAACAAACACATTTAACAATATACATTACAAACTGAAACAATAACACATTTAACAATATACATTACAAACTGAAACAAACACATTTAACAATATACATTACAAACTGAAACAAACACATTTAACAATATACATTACAAACTGAAACAATAACACATTTAACAATATACATTACAAACTGAAACAATAACACATTTAACAAAATACATTACAAACTGAAACAAACACATTTAACAAAATACATGTATCCAACTGAAACAAACACATTTAACAATATATACATTACAAACTGAAACAATAACACATTTAACAATATACATTATCAAACTGAAACAAACACATTTAACAATATATGTTACCTGTATCAAACTGAAACAAACACGTTTAACAATATACATTACATGTATCAAACTCAAACAAACACATTTAACAATATATGTTACATGTATCAAACTGAAACAAACACAGATATCAAATGAAATGTATAACAGTAAATTCGTTACATGAGATATAATAGAACACTAGATTCTTATGAGTTAATTGTTGAAGTAATATGAATATAAAGAAGTTTGAACTAAATATTGTAACAGATTTACTATTACATACATACTTTAATATCGATGCTTGCTTCAGTTGAATATGTATTTACAAATGCGGGTAGCTCGTATTGCTAAATGTGTATTGCGAAATTCCTGCCTACTCACTAAATTTGTAGGAGCTACTTGAGTGTATGAATCAACAATGTACAATGTGCGTAATAGTGATTGTAACTATTATTGCTGCAGCTGAAGTTTCTAGAACATTGCCTAATGATTGTAAAAAGTATCCATCGCAACACGCGGAGAGACAGCATGTGTTTTTGGTTTGCTATAAACCCCGGAAGCTATCTATAACTGTGAAGAACATGAGTCGGGAAACTACAGATATTTGACCAGGAACCTTTATAGATTTCGAACATTACAAATCGTTTAACTTAAGAAAATGAATTTTGGACGTTAGTATTTCTACGAAAATATTGTATAAGTTGGACTGTGAAAAACACAAAGAAGGGCTAGCTAGCTCCCCGTTAAGTGAATTGTACCGATATCAACTCGAAATTAATTCGCTTATCATGAACCGTCAATACATTATTTAGTTTCAGACCAGATAGAAGACTCAGTATTGTTTGTAAGTTTCACAAACTTTTGTATATAAATCGTTATGGTCTCCAGTTATATAACAGAATGTCTGCGGACTCACACCGCTATAAACTGGCTTCGATACCTGTGGTGGGCAGAGCACAGATAACTAATTGTGTACCTTTATGCTTAATTCCCAACAAACAAAAATAAATCATTATTTGCAATAACTTTTTGTAATAACCGTTATTATAAATTGCATTATTGTTTCTATATTAACATATATTTGTGTTAAAAAAGAAAGCGGTGTCTCTCAGTCTTGTTAGCAAATATCACAGTTTGATACATCTCTACATTTATGTAATTCATATCATAGTTTGATACATCTCTACATTTATGTAATTTATATCATAGTTTGATACATCTCTACATTTATGTAATTTATATCATAGTTTGATACATCTCTACATTTATGTAATTTATATTATAGTTTGATACATCTCTACATTTATGTAATTTATATCATAGTTTGATACATCTCTACATTTATGTAATTTATATCATAGTTTGATACATCTCTACATTTATGTAATTTATATCATAGTTTGATACATCTCTACATTTATGTAATTTATATCATAGTTTGATACATCTCTACATTTATGTAATTTATATCATAGTTTGATACATCTCTACATTTATGTAATTTATATCATAGTTTGATACATCTCTACATTTATGTAATTTATATCATAGTTTGATACATCTCTACATTTATGTAATTTATATCATAGTTTGATACATCTCTACATTTATGTAATTTATATCATAGTTTGATACATCTCTACATTTATGTAATTTATATCATAGTTTGTTACATCTCTACATTTATGTAATTTATATCATAGTTTGATACATCTCTACCTTTATGTAATTTATATCATAGTTTGATACATCTCTACATTTATGTAATATATATCATAGTTTGATACATCTCTACATTTATGTAATTTATATCATAGTTTGATACATCTCTACATTTAAGTAATTTATATTATAGTTTGATAAATCTCTACATTTATGTAATTAATAAATTTAAATTACAATTTAACTCACTTTCAGGCTATTTGATATCCCAATACTAAACATAATAAATTGTAAACCCATCGGATATAAAGTATAATACTTAGCAATATATATGTAATTAAATCATAATTATTTAGTTAAATGTGTAAAATAATTTTTGTTTATCTGTTTACATTGTTGTAATATTGTAAAGAAAGGCTGTTTTCCAGGATGTCGTATAGATACAATAACTAAAGATGGGAATAACCAAGTTCTGTTGATGTCGTCTGACTGATTACCAGACTTCAGAGACTGATAAAGTCGATTAATTGGAAGAACACAAATCAAGTGAGTGGAAATATATTTTTATTTTTACACCTTCTCAAAACCAGATTCCTAGTTTCATTTTCACTCTGACGACAATAATTATTTTGTATCGTTTTTATTATATCAATCTACAAATTTTAGGCTCCATGTATGCAGTTTTCACCATTGTGACTTGAGTATGATAAAAAATGTTTTGATGCCATATATATGTTTTAATCTTGCAAGGCAGTTTCTGAAAAGTGAGTAACTCTACAAAAAAACAACAATATAACTTTAAGTATTTTGCTATCTAGATGTGATAAAATGAAATATTTTATCACCACTGTCTTGGTCGTAAGAAAACGTTATTATGTTACTGTTAGTAACAAAATTTATCAGATGTACTGTCAAAAGCATGTATTTACGTAAAAAACAGAATTTTATTAAAGAACATTAAAATCATTGGTAACATGTGAACCAGAAGTAATAACATGCATACATATATGTCTGTAATAATATATTGGCTGTTAAAAAAAACAATCAAAGATAACGAACTGAGAATGAGGTTAGGCATAAGATATGGTTCGTACCACGAATCGTCGTATTGGTTGAGTATACCTGTCAACTTGATTATTCTGTTTCTGTCCTGATTCTAACGTCAATATATTATGCAGCTGCCACTTAGATTGAATCAAGAGAGTTTTCTAGATTGATAACTCCTGCGTGGGGAGAAACACAAAGTCCTCTCTTCTACGTTGTAATGCGATTGTTACGTTTTTGTTTTTGGTTCCACTGTGCTCTACTCAAACGTTAAGTATTATGAACATGCGTCGAGAAATAGTCATTTATCTTAGCTTTACCAATGAACAGTGTAATGAAGAAATCTATACAAGAAAGTTGCGTCTAAACCGATTTCTTTGACAGAAAAGAGCAAAATGAAAGGCTTTATTGCAGGAAGCTGAAAACTGGAAACATATGTTTGTTTTTATTTCAGAGAGAAACTGGTGGTCAACAACTGTAATAATGCATAAAAAAAACTAAAAATTTCAAATCTGGGTTTTTATACTTTAAACCTTTGAGATAAGTTTAACGAAACCTGAAACATAAACAAAGTGAAAAACAATAAACCTGAAAAATAAACAAAGTAAAAAACAAGTAACCTGAAACATAAACAAAGTAAACAACAAGAAACCTGAAACATGAACAAAGTAAAAAACAATAAACCTGAAATATAAACAAAGTAAAAATCAACACACCTGAAACATAAACAAAGGGAAAAACAGTAAACATGAAATATAAATAAGGTAAAAAACAACAAATAACAGTCGAAAGTTCAATTTATAATGTGTACAGTAACCTGTGTTACACAACAGTTGAAAGTTAAATTTATAACGTGTGCAGTAACCCATGTTATATAAGAGTTGAAAGTTAAATTTATGTGTACTGTAACCTGTGTTACACAAGAGTTGAAAGTTAAATTTATGTTCCAGTAACCTGTGTTACACAACAGTTGAAAGTTAAATTTATAATGTTACAGTAACGTGTGTTACACAACAGTTGAAAGTTAAATTTATAATGTGTGCAGTAACCTGTGTTACACAATAGTTGAAAGTTAAGTTTATAATATGTACAGTAACCTGTGTTACACAACAGTTGAAAGTTAAATTTATAATGTGTACAGTAACCTGTGTTACACAATAGTTGAAAGTTAAGTTTATAATATGTACAGTAACCTGTGTTACACAACAGTTGAAAGTTAAATTTATAATGTGTACAGTAACCTGTGTTACACAACAGTTGAAAGTTAAATTTATAATGTGTACAGTAACCTGTGTTACACAACAGTTGAAACTTAAATTTATAATGGGTACAGTAACCTGTGTTACACAACAGTTGAAAGTTAAATTTATAACGTATACAGTAACCTATGTTATATAACCGTTGGTACTTAAATGTATATCGTGAAGAGTAACCTATGTTATATAACCGTTGAAACAAATTTATATCTTGAAGGGTAACCTACGTTATATAACAGTTGAAACTTAAATCTATAACATGAACAGTAACCTACGTTATATAACCGTTGAAAGTAAATTTATAACGTGTACAGTAACC
Organism: Tachypleus tridentatus; assembly: GCF_004210375.1. Taxonomy (NCBI): domain Eukaryota; kingdom Metazoa; phylum Arthropoda; class Merostomata; order Xiphosura; family Limulidae; genus Tachypleus; species Tachypleus tridentatus. The sequence goes on from NC_134828.1 coordinate 115,911,036, forward strand.
TACGTTATAGAACAGTTGAAAGTTAAGTGTACAACGTTACAGTAACACAATGAGCTATCTGTGTCGTGTCCAACACGGGTACTGAAATGTGATTTATAGCGGTATAAGCTCCGTTGCCTTACCTGTTAGCACCAGAAATCAAAACATTTTGCACATGTGTAGAAGCACGATTGTTAGATGTGAACGGTGGTGTTCTGAACACTATGAACTTGTAAAATCATCACATTTATCTTCTCGTTTAAATCTGGTCTCTACCTAGTACTTTATTGACCTGATAAGGGTACACATATAATTTGTTTTTATGTGTCGACACTTAAGTGAAGCCACCTTTCACGTGTGACTTGTGGATACAATCGTGATCGGTAATTCTCGTTTGTGGAACTGATGCATATTGTATTAATCGTTTTGATTAAACGTAAGTTTTTATTGTATATATATTGCTCTTTATATAGTGTCGTGGAAGATTAGTTACAATTTGTATCGAGCATATCGAGTCATAAAAATAATAGAGAATCCACAAGATTTAGTGTGTCTTAAAACTATTAAATTGATACTGTCAAAAAACATGCTTCTCGATCTCCAATGATTGAAATCGTTTTGGGGTAAGCTAGTAATGTTCTCTAGAGATCAAAGTAAAAAAAACATGCTTCTCGATCTCCAATGATTGAAATCGTTTTGGGGTAAGCTAGTAATGTTCTCTAGAGATCAAAGTAAAAAAAACATGCTTTTCCATCTCCAATGATTGAAATCGTTTTGGGTTAAGCTAGTAATGTTTTCTAGAGATCAAAGTCACCACGTAAATCGTGAAGTTTTTTTTTTTCATAATTAAAAATTGGTTTTATTTCACTGAACTAAAATATTTGTGTTTGAATTAATTAATTAATAAGACACATGCAACAAAGGTATTTGAAACGCCAAAACAGCTCTAAGTCCGTTTCGTTAAATTCATATTTTAATGTTATATGTATCAAAGTTTTGATATAATATTCGCAATTCAGTTCACTTTATAAATTAATGTGCTAATCTTTAGAATCTTGTCTACAAGGTATTTATTTCATATGAAGTTCACGGGTCTGAATAACGATACAAACATACACGTGCACTCTCAGTGGTGTTACTAGGAAACCACTGACCATGACACTGCGAAACGACGTATGCTTTTTCCAGTATACACTGTCCAAATGTAACTAAACATTTTGGTTTCATAAGACAGGTATTCATCAATATATACGTAACGGCGTTAGCGACAATAATATAGAAAGTTTTAAGGCTACAAAAGTATTGAAAAAAAAGAAAGTTAAAACTACAAGAACTGAGTTAGGTCAGATTAAAACACTTCATCCCTACTTTGGCAAATCGCTGTAATTATGTTAGTCCGAGTCAGAGTAGGGTGACAATGTTTCAGCTTTTTTGTTTCAATACTTTTGTAGTATTAAAACTTTCATTATTATTATAGCTGTGTTACGTAGTTATTGATCGATACTTGTCTTTTTGAAATTAAAATTGTTTCATTTCTATTAGCTGTATCTTTGTGTGCACGTGACCTCGATTCGAAGTTATTCCTCATCAATATCTCTACCCCTCCACTCTCAAATCTTTGTTTGGTTGTTTTTTGGAATTTCGCGCAAAGCTACACGAGGGCTATCTGCGCTAGCCGTCCCTACTTTAGCAGTGTAAGATTAGAGGGAAGGCAGTTAGTCATCACCACCTACCGCCAACTCTTGGGCTACTCTTTTATCAATGAATAGTGGAATTGATCGTAACATTATAACGTCCCCACAGCTGAAAGGGCGAGCATGTTTGGTGTGACGGGAATTCGAACCCGCGACCCTCAGATTACACGTCGAGCGCCTTAACCCACCTGGCCATGCCGGACCCTTCAACTCTAATTAATTGCCTAAATCGTATAACCAATCACATTCAAGGATTCTTAAGCAATTCGCTGAAGAACATGTTAGAATATCTTTAAAACACGTCCCTGAACCGACTAGTCTCGAACTTTCGCTCTTCTCCGAAACTATTTCAAACTTCAGTATCTGTCGTGTTAAAAAAAACAACTGAAAACTTAATCCAAATCCTGAATGTTTACACCAAAATTCTAATGCAAGCAGGGAGAAGAGGGATAACATATATCCCTGAACACCCCAGTTGTGAAAGTGGAATACACAAAACTAAATACCTGCCATAGTTGTTTTAAAACACGAAGGGGGTAATACACTGAACATTAACTTCGATCACTAATTTTGGATTTCTTACAGATGCGATTAGGTAGTTTGTTTTTTTGGAAAATGTATCAGATAATTGGAAATAGATGCTATCTATAGGTTGTTAACGTACGTGAGACTTGGTTAAATTAGTATTTATGCAATTAGAAACCTTTAACGTCTGATTCTGATGTCGTGTGATAGCTTTACGTTAATTAAGGAAATTTAAATGTTATCGTGTGCTCGTGATTCTTACGTGTTTCCTTTAACGTGATCTAAGAAAATCCTGTGTTGCGCTAACTGGATCTTTGTAAATTCATGTGCGAAGTTTACGGACAACTTACAGAAACAAATGCTATTAGGAACAGAGTTAACTTACTGAATAAAATAAACCATATACGTTAACCAGAATTATAGCAAAAATTTTCTCAGTGAGAAGATGAGTTTTTGTTTTCATAAACTAGGGGCATTCGTTTAATTCTGAAACTATTTGTCACTACTCAAAATATATTTTGTTCTGTTAAGTTTGTAGTTTGAGCTTTTTGTATATTTAACTTCATCGTTTTAATTTCAACATAATGTTTTTATTTTTGAAATTCTTCGAAACTGGTTTCTCTTCAAGCTTTTATTATTATTGTTTTTGAAATACAGTTTTTGCTTCTGGGATTTTCAACATGATCCACGTGCCCTGAATTATTATTCACTTCTATGCCAAAACAATCAAACATCTTGCAATTCTCACAAGATTCCCACACGTAACCTCAGATTGAGTTCACATATGTTAATTTACCAATGGAGCAATAAGTCTGTGGAATAACAGAGAGCTAACCGCATATCATTTTCGCTTCAGTAATAAGAGATATCACGTTTCAATCGTGTAAACACTTAGTGAAAAACAAGTTAGCCAAAGAGAAAATATTTCATAATTTGCATACAACTGTAGTGGTTTAAATTAATGTAAATGGTACAGAGGAAGGGAATATCGACTATCTTGGAACATATTTCAGTGGATGTTTTTTTGTGTTTCAGACACTATCGTGTTCAGAGAAGGTTCCTTGTTTTTGTACACTTGTGTTCTTTTAGAGAATTGTTGATTTTATATCATTCATTATTTTGTCATTTAGAAGAGTTTTCAATTACATTTACATTACCTGTGTTCCAGTTAAAATAAAACCTAGTATAATAAAACAATTAGTTTTAAAAGAAGATGACAATTATTGTTGAATGTTTGTAGTTTGTCTAGATTATGTTCAACATTAACATATACACTGATTTTATTTAGTTACAGGACTTAGAGGTCGTACTGTGTACCACAGTGATAGTATTACTTAGAGGATATAGAGGTTGCACTGTGTACCACAGTGGTAGTATTAGTTACAGGACATAAAGTCGCACTGTGTACCATAGTGGTAGTATCAGTTACAGGACATAGAGGTCGCACTATGTACCACAGTGATAGTATTAGTTAGAGGACATAGAAGTCGTACTGTGTACCATTGTGATAACATTACTTTAAACTTGATTTCCACTGTTTATACATAATTTAATTGTTAGTGTTAACTTAGCAGTTTTAAACTAAGTTTTAAAATATAATTTATGCTTCATAGTTAGTACAGATGCTGTCTCAAAGTCTACCTTCCATGAGGTACATTTTAAATTATTAACCAATCAATAGCCTCTTTGTTACTGAGTAAAATCATCGAACTTTGGAATTTATGTTATCAATTCGGCCCGGGATGGCCAGTTTAAGGCGTTCGACTCGTAACCTTAGGGTCGCGGGTTCGAATCCCCGTCGTTCCAAACATGCTCGCCCTTTCAGCTGTGGGGGCGTTATAAAGTTACGGTCAATCCCACTATTCGTTGATAAAAGAGTAGCCCAAGAGTTGGCGGTGGGTGGTGATGACTAGCTGCCTTCCTTCTAATCTTACATTGCTAAATTATGGACGGCTAGAGCAGATAGCCCTCAAGTAGCTTTGCGCGAAATTCAAAACAAATAAACAAAAATGTCAGTTCCAGTTTTCTTTATCCCTAGATATTGATTGTATATGATTTTAGATAGTTAAACATTTCAAAAGCATTAGTACCGTTTACATAAAGTTTCAGAACACAGTATTAACATGTTTAGTTATGGGTTTTATTAACATCTTTCATAGTATATAAAAATTAGCTAGAACAATAAGCATGAACATTTTCCACCCGCATCAATGAAAGTGACCTTCTAGAAATAAACATACAACTTTACATTTTGAAGAGATAATTTTTGTACACTGTTCCCATACATTTTGATGAAGAATTAGAAACATTATGTTAAAATTAAAAGCAACAGTTTTGTGTTTCATAATCAGTAACATACTTTTTCTGTGTTTTCTTTCTCACATTTTAGAGAAAACTTTATGGTAAATTAGAGCTATCTGCGCTAGCCGTCCCTAATTTAGCAGTGAAAACTAGAGGCAAGATAGCTAGCTAGCTAGTCATCATCACCCACCGCCAACTCTTCGTCTACTCTTTTAACAACGAATAGTGGGATTGACCATAACATAATAACTACTCCACGGCTGAAAGGGCAAGCATGTTTGGTAGGAACTGGATTCGAACCCGCGACCCTCGGGTTACCAGTCGAGTGCCTTAACCATCTGGCCAGGCCCGGCCATATGTACATGTATATTTGTTGTATAATGAAATACACATCAGGGAAACATTATGTCTCAGATAAAGTAGGTCTGTTGCTCCAATTTCTTTTTGTTTTGATGTTTAGAATAAATTGACTTCAGCAGAATTTCTTCTATTTCCGTGTTTGATGTGCAATAGATCGAAGAGTACATGCAGTTTTAAACAATCTGATGGAAAGGGTATGCATTTTAATAGGATAGATTGAATTGATGTAAAGGGAAAAATTATTTAAAAACCGCTGAGGAATAAAAATGTGAGATCATAATAACAGGTTGTGGCTCGAATAACTAGCAGAGATCAACTGTGAAAAAAACAATGACGTAGGTGTGGCGTTGAAAAGGATTGCATGACTATAATATAAGTTCTCTTCATGTTTCTCTGTATATGACATGACTATGCACTTAACACACGAACCCAAACTATTAAACGTTAATGAAAGCACAAACGTTTCTAACGATGTACTTGCTCTAAGAAACAGAACTGTTTTTCCTTGACATATTATTGGTCAAATATTCCATTCCTACTGTTGGTTCTTCACTGCTATATTCTTACAGTTGATTCTCCACTACTGTATTCTCACAGTTGATATTCCACTACAAAATTCCTACAGTTGGTTCTTCACTGCTATATTCTTACAGTTGATTCTTCACTACTGTATTCTCACAGTTGATATTCCACTACAAAATTCCTACAGTTGCTTCTTCGCTGCTATATTCTCACAGTTGATATTCCACTACAAAATTCTTACAGTTGATTCTTCACTGCTATATTCAGTTCATATCTTATAGTAACTGCTGGTGCAAGAACATACTTTGGACGTAGTTTAAGATTTATTTTATTTCACTGAAGTAATTGTACGTTTTAAACGCATAAAATGGTTGTACAAAAATGTTGCTATTGTAAAAATAAAAGTGAAGTTGTAAAATGTTATTTTACTATTTAATGAGTTTTAAAAGTAACACAAACGTATTGATAATATGTCTTTTAAAAAAGTCAATATATGTTGTTTATGAAAAATTGTAACTTCTTTTGATACAGTGTGAACTTAACACGAAAGTAAGAGTTTTGATCATTATTTATGGAAATTACAAGACGGGATAGGTCTTGTAAATAAAACAACATTTATTTTTATCGAGAATAAGTTTTTATCGTATTTCGATTATTCTAGAACATATAATCAATAGTCAAAAGTTTTGCGTGCTAAAAGCAAATCAAATAGCACGAACTTTGCTCACGTTAGCACCTCATTATTTATAAAATCTATAGGATAGTGTTGTTTTTATATTTTCAAAGTTTGTGCCACATATATTGATGCAGGACAATTTAATGTACAAAAATACAAAAAATAAAATTTTAAGAATTCTAATTTTTGTTTCTTATTAAATATTCATCAGAATAGGCTTACAAAAAATGTGAATTTTATATCAAGCGACTTTCGTGGCAACACTATGATTCAGTAGGCTTACCAAAAATGTAAATATTATATCAAACGATCTTTAGTGGCAACACTATGATTCAGCAGGCTTACCAAAAAATCTATATGTTACATAAAGTGATCTTCAGTGGCAACACTATGATTCAGTAGGCTTACCAAAAATGTAAATATTATATCAAACGATCTTTAGTGGCAACACTATGATTCAGCAGGCTTACCAAAAAATGTATATGTTACATAAAGTGATCTTCAGTGGCAACACTATGATTCAGTAGGCTTACCAAAAATGTAAATATTATATCAAACGATCCTTAGTGGCAACACTATGATTCAGTAGGCTTACCAAAAATGTAAATGTTATATCAAACGATCTTCAGTGGCAACACTATGATTCAGTAGGCTTACCAAAATTGCAAATGTTATATGAAGCGATCAACAGTATGATTCAGCAGTCTCATCAAACAACATTTAGTGGCAATTAATGATATGGTTTCTTGTCATTGTGTTGGATGAGTTTGTTAAATTTCCTCAAATGATGAACAGTCGTGAATTTGAAGTCTATGTTTGAATGTATGATTAACAGTTTGGATACAGAATATTTCAAGCTGCCATTATTAATTGTTTCGTAAAAGAAAGGAAAATATTTATCAACAAATTTGTAGTGTAATTATTACTAACAGATACACAATAATTAATGGAATTGTGTATTTTATCTTTACATTCAGAAGGCAGATATGGTTTTATTTGTACAAATGTGATACATTTATACAACAATAGTTATTTGAACAGTGAAATGACGTACCAGTTACCATTGTACCTCTAATTTGAATAGTGAAATGTGGTACCAGTTACCATCGTATCTCTAATTTGAATAGTGAAATGAGGTACCAGTTGCCATTGTACCTCTAATTTGAATAGTGAAATGAGGTACCAGTTGCCATTGTACCTCTAATTTGAATAGTGAAATGAGGTACCAGTTACCATTGTACCTCTAATTTACTTCTTAAAGGATTTGAAACTCAATTCTTTAGTAACGAGCACCTATTATTATTTAATACATTTTAATGTCTAAGTACTCTATTTTGCTGAATGGTAAGGTTCTCTACCTAATACATATGTATTTATTTGTGGATGCTACATTGATTGCCAGTATTTATGTATCAGTAATAGATTTTCCTCTATGTATGTACAGATGTGGCCATCTCAAGTGCGATCATTCTGTAAAACAAACAGGAAGAGCAAGGAACCCTCAGACTTTCAAGGACCTACTCTTACACGTTTTGATTAATTAAAAATATCTTCGAAGCCAAAACGTTTACTTGCTTGAGCCTGTAGATGGTTCTAGTATAGCAGTAAATAGTTTACAAATATTAAAATAAAAGCTACCTACCCTTCAAGTTCATCACATGGGATAATGTAAGGAAAACATGTCTGCCAGTAGGCAGAAGTATGGAAGCCAACCGTTAGTGTCCGTTTTATGTGTGTGTTTTCTTATAGCAAAGCCACATCGGGCTATCGTGATTTAAACCCCTGAGTTTAGCATTATAAATCCGAAGACTTAACGATGTCCTTCCGGAGACTTTATAAAATAGGAATAAATACCTTATTGTTTCTTAGCTGATGGGTACCTTTAGCTGTCTATATCATTTTGCAATGTTATTTATGGCACACGATATCCAAAAGGAGTAATGATAGAACCTGTTTACGAAGATTTAAATTGTAACATTACTATTTTATGCACGAGAGATCATTGGTGAGTAAGTATGGACTTACAACGGTAAAATCCGGACTCAATTCCCCGTGATGGACACAGTGAGTAGCCCAATGTGGCTTTGCTCTAAACTAAAGCCCTGTCAGCACAATGGTCTATATGTGGACTTTCAACGTTATAAACCGGGTTTCGATACCCGACATAGGCAGAGCACAAATAGCCTATTGTGTAACTTTGTGTTTAATTACAAACAAAGCTCTAAACCAAGTCACAATATACATAACGAGAGACAACTGTTAGTGAACAGCTCATAATTTGTGCTGTATCATAAACGTACAAATATGTAATCAACTGATGACAATCTTTAAATTTACAAGTTCTTTGATTATTGTAACTGATCTGGAAAAACAACAAACTATATACAGTATATTTGTGCTTTGTGCAATTAACTTAATGTTAAATTTGATTTTATATTCTTCAACATAAGCTAACACTAGGTTAATTAACTTTATTTGGAACATCGATTTGTAGGAAACATACAGTGGTAGCTATGTTAAGTTTATTACCTGTATTTTTATCAGTAGCAAACTTGGGAAACTCACTTCTTTAAAGAAAAATCTCGATTCCACTTATTTGTTAGGAAAACAGGATATAAAAGGATTTTTGACTAAGATTCAAATGTAAAATTAGGCTTATGACGAACTGACAAAGCGTGTATACAACTACTTAAAAGTAGGCTTATGATGAACTGACAATGCATGTATACAACAACTTAAAAGTAGACTATATAAAACTATATAGTAGTAGGCTTATGATGAACTGATATAGTATGTATACAATTATGCAAAAGTAGGCTTGCAATGAACTGACGTAGCATGGTTTGGTTTGTTTTAAACTTCGCGCAAAGTTACACTAGGGCTGTCTGCGCTAGCCTTCCCTAATTTAGCAGCGTGAGACTAGAGGGAAGGCATCTAGTCATCACCACCCACCGCCAACTGTTGGGCTACTTTTTTACCAATGAATAGTGTTATTGACCGTCACATTATAAAGCCCCACGGCTTAAAGGGCGAGCAAGTTTGGTGCGACGGGGATTTAAACCCGCGACTAGCGTGTATACAACTGTATAAAATTAGGCTTATGATGAATTCACATATTAAGACTTTTAGCATTATTAAATATACACAGGTACGATTAAGGTATATTTTAAAATTAGTTTCTAGAATCAATTATTTGTTTGAATTTAAGCGAGGGTATGACGAGCGGGAAGTTTTACGGACTTACAAAGGAAAAATCCGAGGTTCGATTCCCCGCCATGGACCACGTGCAGATAGCTCATTGTTGCTGAACAATAAGAAAACAAGAAGCACTATTTGTAAACTTACTGAGCTGTTACAGTAGTGACAGATGTCTTCAAATTAACAATCTATAACAATATACTCAAAGTTTGGAATAGTTATTGTTGTTTATAAATCGTTTTAATGTTTTCTTAAGAATAACGATGGGTTAGAAATACAAATGTCAGACTATAAGTGTGCACTACATCATAAAACAATTAAATAATTATGTAAATTAGACATCTAATGGTCCATTGTGTCACCGTAACGCACGTAATTAATCAATGACACGGTTTTATTACTTGTGATATAATTTGATTTAGTCAGTTAACCTTTTGATTTCACTAATCCAGACTGTTCTTCCTTGAAGCATTCTGATAGTGTAATTATTCGACACATTTAGGATTAAAAATACTTTTTTCTCTCATATATCATCTATCTACTGAGAGGACACTTAAACTCACTATTTGACTGCATATTACTGCTTATTATTTTTCATTAGGCAAAAGAGCAAAAATTAATCCCTACTGTATGTTTCGTAAAATTAATACTTTAATCAGATATAACACCCTAACCAAATATAATAGTGTAACCAGATATAACACCCTAACCCAATATAATAGTGTAACCACATATAACACCCTAACCAAATATAATAGTGTAACAAGATATAACACCCTAACCAAATATAATAGTGTAACCACATATAACACCTTAACCAAATATAAGTGTAACCACATATAACACCCTAACCACATATAATAGTGTAACCACATATAACACCCTAAATCAAATATAATAGTGTAACCAGATATAACACCCTAACCAAATATAATAGTGTAACCAGATATAACACTCTAACCAAATATAATAGTGTAACCAGATATAACACCTAACCAAATATAATAGTGTAACCAGATATAACACCCTAACCAAATATAATAGTGTAACCAGATATAACACCCTAACCAAATATAATAATGTAACCAGATATAACACTCTAATCAAATATAATAGTGTAACCAGATATAACACCCTAATCAAATATAATAGTGATATAACACCTAACCAAATATAATAGTGTAGATATAAACCTAACCAAATATAATAGTGTAACCAGATATAACACCCTAACCAAATATAATAGTGTAACCAGATATAACACCCTAAACAAATATAATAGTGTAACCAGATATAACACCCTAACCAAATATAATAGTGTAACCAGATATAACACCCTAACCAAATATAATAGTGTAACCAGATATAACACTCTAGCCAGATATAATATTATAACCAGATACAATACTTTAATCAGATATAACACCCTAACCAAATATAATAGTGTAACCAGATACAACACTTTAGCCAGATATAATACTATACCTAGATATAACACTCTAGCCAGATATAATATCATAAACACGTAACAGATGCATATGCTAGACTTTCGCATAATTCAAAAATTGTTAATAATTGTGCAAAATATGTGAAATCATTTGCAGAACACTAACTGATGTAGAAAAAGAAGAGTTTCCATTGAATTAGTATTTTCTCTAACTTGTAGTTAAAGACATTGGACTTAACATATATATTTGAGAGAAAATTAATACTTTTAAAGTTAAGTAAACAAAATCAAAAGGAAGGAGGTTTTGGAGGTGACGAGGAAGTAGGACCCACATTGGGGTGGGGATACACTGTCTATCAGTCTTAACTTCTACTCGCCAGATTCAAGACTTGCAAAAAAAATGTTATATTTCCCGTTGATGAGGCTATCTGTAACATTGGTGACAGTTGTAAAAGGGCTTATGCGTTAATGATGATAAAACAAATTAGTGGTACAAAAACATTTAAACTTGTTAACCAATCTAGAGATCAGTAATGAATAATGTCAATAAAACTTATAATAAACTTTATTCTAAAGAAAATTCTTATGAATATTTACCTTTTCTTTATGCTATTCCCAAACTACATAAATATCCAATTAAATTTAGATTCATTTCTAATTCGATAAGAATAATTATCAAACAACTGACTATATTATTAGATAAATTACGCAATATTTTACTTGATAAAATTAAAAATGTAAGCGTTAATAATAAAAAACATACTTTTTGGAAAATAAAAATTAATCAATCTATTTTAAAATATCTAAAAATTGTGAACAAATAAATAATATTCAAACATTTGATTTTACCTCATTGTACACCACAGTTCCATTAAAAGATTTAACCTTTATTTTAAATTCATTAATAGAACAGTTATGTTATCCTTTTATAGAACTGGAAGAAAGAAAACTTAGCTCCAAAAACATAAAAGATGTATTACGTTTGTGCATTTATAATATAATTACATATTTTTCAATAAACAGGTTTTTATACAAGTAATAGAAGTTCCAATGGGAGATAACTATTCTATTTGTATAGCAAATTTATATCTTTACTGTTATGGGAATAAATTTATTGAAAACACTACAAATACAGATATTTTTACCTTAACTTACAGATGTATAGATGATTTAATTAGTATAAATAATCCTGAAATAAATAATATCAACATTATTTATCCAGCATGATTAGAAATTAAATACTTCAATATCTAATACAGAAACACATGATTTAGATTTATAAATTAAATACTTCAATATCTAATACAGAAACACATGATTTAGATTTATAAATTAAATTAATTGATAATGATATCAATGTAAATATTTTATAAAGGAAAATATTTTTCCTTTCAATTTGTGGTTTTAATAGTAATGTACCATACCCTTCTGTTATAAACATTATAACTTTACAGTTGTTCAGATATTGTAAAATTACAATATTTTATTAATAATGTTGAAATACTGATACAAAAATTTATGGTTAATGGATTTAATAAAGAAACTATAAATAAATTATTAAACTATTCTGTAATAAGTATAAGAATGTATTAAATAAATATAAAGAAATAGCAATTAGAGAAATTTTACTTAAATTTTCTAATAATTATATTTAGTTATGAATAAGGTCATTTTAACAACTTGGCACTACTTTATGCAGATGTACACCCTGCTGGATATAAAGGGTTGTTTAGAGCATGATAGTCATATATAGACTTAATAATGGAATTATGGTTGGGACCGATACTAGTTTTTTTTTAGTTAACTGGACGGGACTCTTCGTACTAGTGTAATTCGTCTTCCGTGCTATCAATTAGTGTCTTTCTATCATAAAGGGAGCTGGAATGTTAACTTCAAGAGGTAAGTTGTAACTTACTTACCAACAAATGTTAGTACCTTATTTTTCTTATTTGTATTTTACAATTATTTTTTTCTTACTTTCTCTGGAGAGCAGTCACCTTCCTACAACTGTTTGCAAGCAGTGAAGAGTGAAATAGATGTGGGACGTTGTGGGCTTAAGCACCCACATCTCGCTCTCTTAATTTCTATTTCTATACCTATTGCTACTACTTTTTATTTTATTTCTTTATGTGAGACTAGCGAATGGAGGTTAAGACCGATAGACGGTGTATTCCCACCACAATGTGGGTTCTACTTCTTCAGTCACCTCCAAAACCTAGGATACATTTTATAATCCTACGTCGTAGCTTGTATCCAAGGATCTTTTTAAAAATTTGCAGCATATTATATTTTATATCCCACATTATAGCTTGTACCTTGAGATATTTACAACTAGTGTAGCGTTTTTCATTTAATTTATACTTGTTTTTAAGTTATAACAAACTAAAATAATTAGTCAGAGGTTTGGACTTGCTGTTTTTAACGCAGTCCTTCCTTGTGATTTTGTTTACTTAACTTTATCAAAATATATAATTATCACTAATGTATATATATACACACACACGCATCTTTATATACGCATATATGTATACATATATTTTTTCTATTCACTATAGTTATCAATCCATTCCCTAACAGTGTACTACCTCATAGTCCCTGAAAGTGTTCTGTTGCACGTGTAAAAACAAAACAAAATTAAGAGTAACAAATGTCTTTATGTCTTGATTTTGAAGTTTATATGTCATGCTGTATTGTAGCCTACAGAGCACATACTTATTCTCGTGATTCATGACATACGCATGTTTTATTAAAATCACGATAGGACAAATTGCAACGTTAAGCGTCCCTTATGTAACGTCATTTTAGTATCTACTGACTGATAGGGAACACACTACTCTAGGGTGGTTGAAACATATGACCTTTCCACGTGGTCTTTAATCACTTTTTGGTGAATTCTATTTTTTTCTGTGTTTCTTCAGTTATTAATTTACTGTTCTTGTCGGACTATGTTTCAGTTTGAAGTCCTTCTGTAACTGAACATATTTGTGTGTAAGAGACTTAAAGTTATAAAATGTTGGAATTTTTTTCAACTAATTTAATTAATTTAACACCTTCAACTTAGTTTTGTTAAAGCAAGGACATTTCACAACATTTGTTTTTTAAATCTTGGAACTCATTATGTCGGTAACATAAATAAAATAACATACGAACATTTAATGATTATTATTCCAACATTTACTACTGTGTGTTTATAACAATCCGAACAACCACAAAGTTTTATCCAACATACCAAGCTTGAAGAATAATCAAAATGTGGCTGTTTACAACCTGTAATTAGATACCACATTTGGTCTAAATATAAGACACACGTGTATTCAATAAGAATCGTCCAATTTACTCCTAAGTTTTGTGCGCTCCTACACAAAAAAAGTGACGTAATCTATCAGTCTAACATTTTTTATCACAGCTTTGCCCATGACTAAAGTGGACCGCTTTTACTTTTTGTCATTCAGATTAAAGACGACTGATTTAGAGCAATAAAAATATAAATTGAAAGCATGTGTAAATACCTAAGTATTGGTTAGGCCTAGCAGACTAAAATATCCCTTTCTAAGAAGCTGAAGTGATCAAAAGAACATTCAGGTTGACAGTTATAATTCGTCGTCAACTTTCAAGTACAAATTTTCTAAATTTTATGAAATTCTTCATACTACAGAGTGTTTAGCACCTCGTGATATTTTTGTAAATAATCATGCTTGATACGGTTGTACCGATTGCATGAGGAAGGAGGTTACAATAAACTGTTAATCTATTTTCCATGACGTTACTATAAAGGAAAGTATTAACACTGGTTTAGAGAGTTAAAATTACTATTATATTTTAATTACTGTGGTTAGTTCTGTAAAGTATAGTTCTGTTCCGAGTAATAGGGACGCAGTGTTAGAATTGATGTGGATTATGGAGTGTCATTCTCGTATTTTCTCTGGTTTATTGGTGTGTTTCATAAACAAAATTGCGATATTTAATAAAAAACACCTTAGGTGTAAAAATTAGGTGCGGCCAGAAAAATAGACTAAATATGTAACTCAAAGAAATGAGCTCAAAATAGGCAGCCATACTGGTAGCTACACCTATAGGCCATACTGGTAGCTACACCTATAGTATCGACAATAATTCTAGAACAAATGTTCATTCATCAGTTAGCCAGGCTTCGTGTTTATTTTACCCACCATAATGTGTCAAGTTGAACAAAACACGTGGCCTGGCTAACTAATGAATGAATATTTGTTTTAGAAGTATTATTGATACTATAAGCATGGTTTTCAGTTTGGGAGCCAATTTTGACATATGAAGTGATTTTGATAAGGTTTAACTAGAGAGCTAATAAAATATTGTTTTATCTGAGGTGTAATAAGATAACATTAGTTATTTATACCTATTATTATACAAAATGGTTCACTTGATAAAAGGTAAAATAGTTATAAAATTCAAAAATAAGTTAACCACTTATGATATAATATCCAACAATTACTATAAATACCTATGTATTGTGAGTGCGCAGTACAGTTTTTGGTCTCGCATGCCAGGCAGAAAACAACATGACCACGTATAATAAGTATTGTGTACAGAGCAAATCTAACAGCTAAGTATTGTGTACAGAGCAAATCTAACAGCTAATCGGCTTTTGCGTAGCGATTGATGTATTGTGTTCATTAGTGATTATATGTGAAAGAATACCGATGTTAAACAGCTAACCGTGCTACTTTATGAACGAACAATCCGAACATTGATATATTTGTATAAACATGTTTTTCTAGCAATACCCTGTGCATTAAGTTTTGGAGAATGAATGCGATTGAATGTTATTGTGAATGTATCATGTGTTTTATATGTATTCCGTATTTCTACCGATCATTATTAATCAATGCCAGCCTATTAACCGTACAGTTTTTGTGGTTAAAACAAAATTGGTATACGGACAAAGTATCACCCAAATATTTTTTAGATAGCCTACTTTTTTATCTATTCTTTATTACTTTGTTTTTGAAGACGTCTTGAAAGTTTATTTCAAAGTGAAAATATAATTAGGTAGATAATTTGGTAATTATAGCTTGTATTTTTAAACATGAGATATGGTACATTATTGTAAAATATACGATACATGACGCGGCATGACCACGCGGTTAAGGCACTCGACTCGTAATCTGAAGGTCTCGGGTTCGAACTTCTGTCACACCAAACATGCTCGCCCATTCAGCCATGTGGGCGTTATAATGTGATAGTAAATCTCTCTTTTCGTTAGCAAAAGAATAGGCCAAGAGTTGGCAGTGGGTGGTGATGATTAGCTGCCTTCCCTCTAGTCTTACATTATAAAATTAGGAACAGCTAGTGCAGATAGTCCTCGTGTAGTTTTGTGCGAAATTGAAAAACCAACCTAACCATTCAGTTATATATATTTCACAGTCACTAGTTTAATATTTTCAAGTTGTTTACATTAAGAAAGGAGTCCAATATAATCTAGACTTAGTATAAAGTTTGTACATGTAAGATGGTTTAACTCATAAAGTGCTCTCTATATTATAACCTCTGGAAGGAGTCATTATACGTTGTAACCGTTCACCGGTAGACTTTAATCTCTT
This sequence comes from Tachypleus tridentatus, assembly GCF_004210375.1. Taxonomy (NCBI): domain Eukaryota; kingdom Metazoa; phylum Arthropoda; class Merostomata; order Xiphosura; family Limulidae; genus Tachypleus; species Tachypleus tridentatus. The sequence goes on from NC_134828.1 coordinate 115,927,317, forward strand.
TACAGAAATATTGCATGGTGGTACTTGTTAACTGCTGGATATTGGATCCTACTTATTTTAGTGTGAACCCAACTGTATATACCTAGACATAACATTGTGAAGTACTCATTTTTGTGTATGTATTTTGGTTGGTTGGCTGTTTAGTGTTTATTGGCACAAAACAACTGGGATATTTGCGCCAAACAGCCGGTAAAAAGTAAAATCAGTAAATTATGTAAAAAGGAATCATGCTAAAAAGAACATAGTCCAATTTTCAAATTAAAATCTTAAATAGAGATAAAAAGAACAATGGCTCTTAAAATTTAACATACTCGCCCTTTCAGCCATGTGGGCGTTATAATGTGATAGTTAATCTCACTTTTCGTTGGTAAAAGAGTAGCCCAAACGTTGGCAGTGGGTGGTGACGTCTAGCTGCCTTCCCTCTAGTCTTACACTGTTAAATTAGGGAAGGCTAGCGCAGATATTCTTCGTGTTGCTTTGAGAGAAATTTTAACTCTAACGTTCGTAACAACAGGCCTACCTGTAGCCTAGTTTCATCATTAGGTTTAAACCGAGCATGAGGCCTACCAATACTTCGCCACTTGAAATATGCTGGAAGACTCCTGTTCCATTGTATAGCGCCACATTATATTCGAGAAGTTTGGGAAAAAAGTCAGTAATATATGGGGGTGTTTAGATATTCTTAATTATTGACTTAATTTAGAACTGATTTTGATTTAGTGACAATGGAATAGCGAACACTTAATTTATTACTTAATTTCAAGTCTTTAAAATATCACCGTTATATAAATTATATTATATTTTTTAATTCAATCAAAACATTTTTGATTAAAATTACATAACGAAATATTTGATTTAAATAAACGCAAATAACTGCTTCGCGTGAACCATCTGATCTGATGGATTATGACGCTAAAATTGAATGTTGGTTGGAATATTACTGCTATGTTTCTCTACACGTGAATGTTGGTTGGAATATTACTGCTATGTTTCTCTACACTTGAATGTTGGTTAGAATATTACTGCTATGTTTCTCTACACGTGAATGTTGGTTGGAATATTACTGCTATGTTTCTCTACACTTGAATGTTGGTTGGAATATTACTGTTATGTTTCTATACACGTGAATGTTGGTTGGAATATTACTGCTATGTTTCTCTACACGTGAATGTTGGTTGGAATATTACTGCTATGTTTCTCTACACGTGAATGTTGGTTGGAATATTACTGCTATGTTTCTCTACACGTGAATGTTGGTTGGAATATTACTGCTATGTTTCTCTACACGTGAATGTTGGTTGGAATATTACTGCTATGTTTCTACACGTGAATGTTGGTTGGAATATTACTATGTGAATGTTGGTTGGAATATTACTGCTATGTTTCTCTACACGTGAATGTTGGTTGGAATATTACTGCTATGTTTCTCTACACGTGAATGTTGGTTGGAATATTACTGCTATGTTTCTCTACACGTGAATGTTGGTTGGAATATTACTGCTATGTTTCTCTACACGTGAATGTTGGTTGGAATATTACTGCTATGTTTCTCTACACGTGAATGTTGGTTGGAATATTACTGCTATGTTTCTCTACACGTGAATGTTGGTTGGAATATTACTGCTATGTTTCTCTACACGTGAATGTTGGTTGGAATATTACTGCTATGTTTCTCTACACGTGAATGTTGGTTGGAATATTACTGCTATGTTTCTCTACACGTGAATGTTGGTTGGAATATTACTGCTATGTTTCTCTACACGTGAATGTTGGTTGGAATATTACTGCTATGTTTCTCTACACGTGAATGTTGGTTGGAATATTACTGCTATGTTTCTCTACACGTGAATGTTGGTTGGAATATTACTATGTTTCTCTACACGTGAATGTTGGTTGAATATTACTGCTATGTTTCTACACGTGAATGTTGGTTGGAATATTACTGCTATGCTGAATGTTGGTTGAATATTACTCTACTACACGTGAATGTTGGTTGGAATATTACTGCTATGTTTCTCTACACGTGAATGTTGGTTGGAATATTACTGCTATGTTTCTCTACACGTGAATGTTGGTTGGAATATTACTGCTATGTTTCTCTACACGTGAATGTTGGTTGGAATATTACTGCTATGTTTCTCTACACGTGAATGTTGGTTGGAATATTACTGCTATGTTTCTCTACACGTGAATGTTGGTTGGAATATTACTGCTATGTTTCTCTACACGTGAATGTTGGTTGGAATATTACTGCTATGTTTCTCTACACGTGAATGTTGGTTGGAATATTACTGCTATGTTTCTCTACACGTGAATGTTGGTTGGAATATTACTGCTATGTTTCTCTACACGTGAATGTTGGTTGGAATATTACTGCTATGTTTCTCTACACGTGAATGTTGGTTGGAATATTACTGCTATGTTTCTCTACACGTGAATGTTGGTTGGAATATTACTGCTATGTTTCTCTACACGTGAATGTTGGTTGGAATATTACTGCTATGTTTCTCTACACGTGAATGTTGGTTGGAATATTACTGCTATGTTTCTCTACACGTGAATGTTGGTTGGAATATTACTGCTATGTTTCTCTACACGTGAATGTTGGTTGGAATATTACTGCTATGTTTCTCTACACGTGAATGTTGGTTGGAATATTACTGCTATGTTTCTCTACACGTGAATGTTGGTTGGAATATTACTGCTATGTTTCTCTACACGTGAATGTTGGTTGGAATATTACTATGTTTCTCTACACTATGTTTACTCTCTACACGTGAATGTTGGTTGGAATATTACTGCTATGTTTCTCTACACGTGAATGTTGGTTGGAATATTACTGCTATGTTTCTCTACACGTGAATGTTGGTTGGAATATTACTGCTATGTTTCTCTACACGTGAATGTTGGTTGGAATATTACTGCTATGTTTCTCTACACGTGAATGTTGGTTGGAATATTACTGCTATGTTTTCTACACGTGAATGTTGGTTGGAATATTACTGCTATGTTTCTCTACACGTGAATGTTGGTTGGAATATTACTGCTATGTTTCTCTACACGTGAATGTTGGTTGGAATATTACTGCTATGTTTCTCTACACGTGAATGTTGGTTGAATATTACTGCTATGTTTCTCTACACGTGAATGTTGGTTGGAATATTACTGCTATGTTTCTCTACACGTGAATGTTGGTTGGAATATTACTGCTATGTTTCTCTACACGTGAATGTTGGTTGGAATATTACTGCTATGTTTCTCTACACGTGAATGTTGGTTGGAATATTACTGCTATGTTTCTCTACACGTGAATGTTGGTTGAATATTACTGCTATGTTTCTCTACACGTGAATGTTGGTTGGAATATTACTGCTATGTTTCTCTACACGTGAATGTTGGTTCTACACGTGGAATATTACTGCTATGTTTCTCTACACGTGAATGTTGGTTGGAATATTACTGCTATGTTTCTCTACACGTGAATGTTGGTTGGAATATTACTGCTATGTTTCTCTACACGTGAATGTTGGTTGAAATTTCTCTCAAGTCAAAGTAGCTAATTCGTATTCAGCTTATAGAACAAATAGAAGTTTCCTTTAGAAAAATAAAGGCACTGCTGAGGTTTTGCTCTAAATTACCATTGTACGGAGTATATTAGTTTGTCAGATAAAATATTTAATATACTAGATAATCAGACATTGACAATCCTGGACATGCACAGTAACTTACTGTGTATGTTGAATCTTGTTGGAGAGAAAATACACTAGAACAGCAACAACAAAGGTCCACTAACTTTGATGTTTTACTTGTGTAACAACATTAACTATAAGGTCCACTAACTTTGATGTTTTACTTGTGTAACAACATTAACTATAATGCTCACTAACTTTGATGTTTTACTTGTGTAACAACATTAACTCTAAGATCCACTAACTTTGAAGTTTTACTTATGTAGCAACATTAACTATAAAGTCCACTAACTTTGATGTTTTACTTGTGTAACAACATTAACTATAAGGTCCACTAACTTTGATGTTTTACTTGTGTAACAACATTAACTATAAGGCCCACTAACTTTGATGTTTTACTTGTGTAACAACATTTACTATAAGGTCCACTAACTTTGATGTTTTACTTGTGTAACAACATTAACTATAATGCTCACTAACTTTGATGTTTTACTTGTGTAACAACATTAACTATAAAGTCCACTAACTTTGATGTTTTACTTGTGTAACAACATTAACTATAAGGTCCACTAACTTTGATGTTTTACTTGTGTAACAACATTAACTACAAGGTCCACTAACTTTGATGTTTTACTTGTGTAACAACATTAACTATAAGGTCCACTAACTTTGATGTTTTGCATGTGTTGAAGAGACGATCGTTGTTCCTGACATTCTTCAGAAGTTTCACTAGAAATCGTTACCAAAGTAACTTCGTGAGAAACTAGAAACAGAAATTCCTTTGCGTTACCATAATTGTCTTTGTAAGACACGTGTAATCTGATGTTAGTTAGTATTGTTGAATCTGTTGCACAACGAAATATTAGTCTTAAAGAAATTATATTCTTTCGGTTGCTTAATATTTCACGATTTTCATATAAAATACAGTTTTTATACTGAACTAGTACTGATGATAAAACTTTATTAATATTTATTCAAAACAAACCTTTTAAACTTTAGTTTTATTACACCTTACGTTTTTGATTAGAAAGAATAGAGTGTTGATGTATGTTTTCTTCTTGGCTATTATTAAACAAGAGTATTAAAACTTTAAACTGAAGTAAGGAGACTGCTATAAAAATTACAAATCAATCCTTGTTTTGATCAGTGATGACGAGAAACCTACTTGTTGAGAAATTTATATGCAAAAACGGCTCGTTTGGGCTGAGAAAACACTTTACATAGAAGAGCGAACAACGTTTCGACCTTCTTCAGTCATCGTCAGGTTCACAAAGAAAGAGGTAACTGACCGGAAGCTGACCACATGTTTGAAAGGGGTTGTGTAACTGTGTGTCGAAATGTAGAGGGCGGTATTAGATGTTTGAATATATAATTTTATTTATTATATTAATATAGGTATAAAGGCGTTCCTTTATATTGGTTTATTTTGGGTTTAAGTTGTTGTATAAGTAAGGCTTCTTTAATTTTACGTTTGTTTCTTTATTTAGTATTTGAGTGTTTTCTATGGTTATGTTGTGTTTATTTGACTTGCAGTGTTCGAAAACGTGTGAAGGTGACTTTTTATGTTCTTTGAATCTGGTTTCCATTTTTCTACTTGTTTCTCAATATAGAAGTCGTGGCAGTTATCACATTGTATTTTATAAATAATGTTGGTGTGGTGTTTGTCAGTGTAGTTTTACATAGTATAGACCTCAGTTTTGTGCCGGGTTTTGAATAAATTTGGTATTAATTGGAATGTCATATTTTGTTATTAATTTTTGCCAAATGTTGGTTATTTGTTTGCTGATGTCGGGAATATATGGTATACAGCAGTATATGGTTTCGTGGTTTTTTTGATTCGTGAGCTGTATTTACTTTAGTTGGTTGATTTTGCTTTCTGTCTAGGTGTGTGCGTATAATGTTTTCTACGGTTTGTGGAGGAAACTTATTGATGTTGGTGAAGTATTGTTTTAATTTGTCTAATTCATCGTTAATTTTATCTGGTGAGCATAGTTTTATGGCTGTGTTTATTTGGTTTCTTAGTATGTTGAGTTTTTGTTTTGTTTCATGTGCTGAGTCCCAAGGAATGTATAGTCCAGTATGGGTGATTTTTCGGTGGATTTCTGTTTGAAATTGTGTATCAGTTCTTGTAATTTTGAGGTTAAGAAATGATATTTGATTGTTTTCTTCCTGTTCACATGTGAAGTTGATGTTGGGATGTATAGAGTTAATGTGATTGAAAAATTAAGTATGTGTTCTGTAGATTTGAATCCCGCAACCGTGTCATCTACATATCTATACCAGTATAGTGGTGGATGTAATGCTGTGTTAATTGCTTGTGTTTCAACTTGTGTCATAAAAATATTGGCTAGAACTGGTGATACTGGGTTGCCCATGCTTAGGCCGTTTGTTTGTATATAGTTTTGGTTGTTGAACATGAAGTTTGTCTTTATCGTGGTGAATTCTATGAGGGTTGCTAACTGGTTACTGGGAATTTATATAGTTGGGTTAGGGTCTCGGATATAGAGTTCTAAGGCTATCTTGCAGGCTTCAGTGGTTGGAACTTCTGTAAAGAGGGATATAACATCGAAACTGGCCATTAAGGCTTTATGATTAAGTTGATTTAGATTAGACTTGAAATTAAAAGAGTTTTTGATAAATGAGCTGGCTGATGTTACATATTTGGAGAATGCCCATGCTATGTATTTACCAAGGTTGTAATTAAACGATTCATATGTTGACATTATTGGTCGTAATGGACAATCTGGTTTATGAGGTTTGGGGATGCCGTATATTTGCGGTGTGCGTGAGTCGGTTTTACGTAGGTAGGAATAAAGTGTTTGTGAAATTGTGTTGGCTTTTTTCATTTGTAGTAGTAATTTGTTCAGTTGCGTCTCATGTGTCTTTGTTGGACCTGTGTGTATTGGTTTAAATTTGTTCGTGTCTGATAGGATGTTCTTCATTTTTTGTATGTATTCATTCGTCTTCATTATGACTACAGTGTTTTTTCAGAAAACTGAAAAACAACCTTACAAAAAGAGACATTAATTGCATAAAAAAACCTAAAACAAGACAAAAACATAAAAATTCTAAAAGCAGATAAAGGTAACGCTAAATATTTACTTTACCTTCAGAAACTATCGCGTATTTATTCACCGGCAAGTAGAGCCAACGGTTGGTTTTAATTGGGTTAGAAAGATACTGAAGTACATGTACGATATTCCAACTATTTATATTACACATATATATGGATTTGTTTCGGAATACCAAAAGCAGACTACCACAGTCCAGCCAGGTAAGTTGGAGAAATCTTTTAGTGATATTCCGAGTTGTTTAGTCGCTAGCCCCACTGACGTCATCAGATAAGTAAGGAAATAATTGCTGTTTCAGAAATTTTTGAATTGTTAAACCGGAAACGTTATCATCCTTTTTAGCGTGTTATCAGTGTACATGTGTACAATATCTCGTAACCAGTACTTTGAATCGTCGGATTTTCGTTTATGAACCCAATATGATGATTTTGCGCGCGTGAATTATTTAGAGTATTTATCGATTCTACTATCAAGCACTATCCTATTTAAACAGTGATTAAATTCGAGTAGCTAATTAATCCCTAGTTCCAAAGAACGAGTGTCTTGTTGTAGCACAAATGTCGTTAGTTGTTAGAATTGGCGCCTCAAATTGGTTCTATAGGAAATCAGACTTTATTAATATCATCCCGTGTCTACTGTATGTTGATTTTCTAATCACGTGCAAGAACATCGAAAGTAATCGATAATAATATAATAATTTATTATAATCTCCAGAACTCTTAAATTCAATTCACTAGATGATTTTCCATCTAATATGGACTTCATTTGTTAATACGATCCATTAAAAAATATAACCTTCACACACTGATGTGGCTGTGCATTGTTGGAAATATGCACGCGACGTCCAAAACCAAAAACAATTCAAAAGACATTGATATTGTTGTGATTATGTGATCGAGAGGGAAAGCTGGTTATCATGTTTTTGTTTCACATGTTATTTTAGAAAGTTTCGTTCAATACTGTTTTGCTTTCTTCAAACTTCTTGTCTCCATTTTATCACCAAGTTGTTTCATATTACACTTTGTTTTCAAAATTGTTAGAATAAAAAAAAAAAATCATTTTGATATCTTTTTTTTTTTTTTGGGGGGGGTTCACACCTAATAGTTTATTTGCTGAAAGGGCTCATTTCGATATAAAGTTCCGAAATTATCTCAAATTTTCATTTAATTTTAGAAAGAGAAATATTAGCCACTAAGCCTAAAATAGAACACTGAATTACATTCTCGGTTTATGTTCTTCTATTAATATTACTGAAGAAAATATGGCGTCGTCAGACTAATTTCAAAATAACTCGTTTCCTAACAAACGATAAACGATACAAACATTACAGGCGTACATTGAACTCAAGTTCACTTATCGTTTTAATACGCCGACTTAAAAATGAAGTTAATGTAATCCAGTGTAGTTATTTGCAGACCAGAGCGTGGTCCAATTATTGGCGTACTGTAAAATAAATCCGAGAGCTCAAGGTACGCGTTCCATTGCTACTGTATCACAATTCACATTTTGAGGCGTGTTACAAGAGTAACTGTAAAATACTACAATTGCATAAGATTTGGCTTGTTTTGAATTTCGTGCAAAGCTACTCGAGGGCTATATGCGCTAGCCGTCCTTAATTTAGCAGTGTAAGACTAAAGGGAAGGCACCTAGTCATCACCAACCATCGTCAACTCTTGGGCTACTCTTTTACCAACGAATAGTGGGATTGACAGCCACCTTATAATGCCCCTACGATAAAAGGGTGAGCATGTTTGGTATGACGAGAAATCGAACCCGCGATCCTCAGGTTATGAGTCGAGTGCCTTAACCACCTGGCCACGCCGAGCCGTATTGGATAAGAAAGACAGAATGTGTGGTGGATATTATTGATTAGTTACCTATCTCTGAGCTCAAAAGTAGAGTATATCACTAACAGTAGTATCAGTAACTAACAAGCCGAAACTAGAGTACATGTTTTTCTTAAGATTAAAAAAAATTGGCATAAAAACCGCCAACGTTTAATATGAAAATGAGTTTTAGTTACTCATACTTTAAATAACTTTCTTGTTTACTAGGAATATTTTAAATTACTTACTCTTGAATAGAAAGAACTGTGAGAGAAACAAATTCTATTTGCGAAACAGTGTTTGAAAAATGACTGTTTTCTTCAGAAATCAACAGAAGGGAAAACAATTCACAAATGTGGAAGCATAGAAAAGTGATTGATAATGATGTCATTGCGGGCATTAAAGGTCGATGTCAAGGTCACAACTTTCGAATCTTTTAATTAATATGAGTTAATCAGCATCATACACGAAAGATTAGACAGTAAAAGATCAACATAAAATTACTCCACAAAACTAAGGTTACATTTAAGTTTATCATCATAACTGTGTTACGAAATGGAGCGAAACAGTTGATAAAGGTGTTCAGAAATGTGTCCAATTGTGATAGATGTTAATATGGCGGCTTCAGCGTGAATGTCAAATACTGTTGTTGGTCTGCCCCTGCATGGTGTGTCATCCCAAATGACTCTATAGTACGCAGTCGCCGACACATATTTCCTATCACGTGATATCAAGGATTACGTAGATAACGCAATTGTTGAGCGTACACTCTTACCAGCACTGGCCCTCTGGTGGCATTCTTGACATGACGTAACTTGTTCAACTGAATATTGTCTTACTTTTTATATAATCCTTGAGCAGCAGTTTACCTTATGAATGTGTTTTTTATTTTAATAATGTTTAAAGTTTTGCATGTTTTTAAAGGTGCAATGGTCAGTTTGTACAAAGGTTTTTCCTTGTACCTCAAAGATATGTTTGTGTGAAATATTTTGCTATGATCGAACCTGGATCTTCTGTGACATCACATGCTGTTCATAAGGAGCATTTTGAGTAAAAGGTTATTTACGTTGTTCATTTGTTATTGTACATACTTTGACATTGACAGTATTAGTGCATAAAGAAAATTAATAAATTTCCCAACGATATGACCTTATGTGACGTAGATAGGTCCACATTCATACCACGGGCAGTTATTTACCTGAATGTTTCCATTTCTGAATTATCTACTGATCAATGAACTTTATAACCATCTTTAAATACATTAATTTCGATTTTAACTTTGGTGCATTATCAAAGGTTTGGTTTGTTTTGAATTTCTCGCAAAGCAGCACGAGGGCTATCTGCGCTAGCCGTCCTTAATTTAGCAGAGTAAGACTAGAGGGAAGGCAGTTAGTCATCGCCACTCACCGCCAACTCTTGAGCTACTCTTTTACCAACGAATAGCGGAATTGACCGTCACATTATAACGGGTCCGCGGCTGAAAGGGCGAGCATGTTTGGTGTTACGGGGATTCGAACCCGCGAACCTCGGATTACGAGTCGAGTGCCTTAACCACCTGGCCATGCCGGGTCCGCTTTCAAAGGTATAACTCAGGAGCGAAAATATAAAAGAATAAAGTAAAATGGGTGGTGTTAAAACATATTAACTGTCACAACAGGATACTTAAACCCATGATGACTGTCGGTAAACAATATATGGTATTTGTAACATTAGAATTAGTTTAGGTTCAACATTCTGAAATCAGTAATCCTATCTATGGTATTTATAACATTAGAATTAGTTTAGGTTCAACATTCTGAAATCAGTAATCCTATCTATGGTATTTATAACATTAGAATTAGTTTAGGCTCAACATTCTGAAATCAGTAATCCTCATGGTTGTTCCGTACATCATACATAAATTAGAATATAAAATCCGAGGAGTAAATTCTAAGAATCAGTTCTGAGGTAAAAATGGGTGATACGTGGACTCTTGATTGAATAAATAAGTTATGAGACAGTCGCATCTTCCAAAATGATGGTATGTAGAGATAGTGAGAACTTGACAGTAATTTCTGGATAAGAAAAATAAACTTATAAAACAGGCACTCCTTCATTTCTTCAAAGGTTTCCAGAATGGTACCAAAGGTAATAAAAAATTCAAGTCACACATGACGAAGAAGTTCGTCAGCCGTTGCCGTCGGGCTTCTTACAGCTGTTACACTGTTATTAGTCACAGACGATGCTTTTGTGTTGAAGATGTTTTATTTCACAAGTACTTGACTGTTTTTGCATGAAGATAAAAAATTTCAGGCCACGACTGAGTTCTAGATGTGACATTGTACCGTTAATTCAGGTGACATTAGAGATAAAATCTATTTTTGATCTACGACGATAAAGAAATACACAGTTTGTTTTGTTTTAATTTCGCGCAAAGCTAAACGAGGGCTATCTGCGCTAGCCGTTCCTAATTTAGCAGTGTAAGACTAGAGGGAAGGCAGCTAGTCATCACCACCCACCGCCAACTCTTGGGCTACTCTTTTACCAACGAATAATGCGATTGACCGTCACATTATAAAGTCCCCGCAGCTGAAAGGGCCTGCATGTTTGGTGTGACAGGGATTCGAACCCGCGACCCTCGGATTATGAGTCGAGGGTCTTATCCACCTGGCCATGTCGGACCGAAATATAGAGTAAAAGATAACGGAACTAAGGTTAATCATGCGTGTTGTGTAAAAGAAATTATTATTTCTGACATTCAGGTGTGAAGATATAAATAGAATATTCGGTGTAAATATTCATCTAATTCTGGTCGTTTCTGTATCATCCAAGGAAAGATACGTAATATGTTACGAAACTTTCTGTTGTTACACGTCGTGAGTGTGTCAGCACGTGCATAACTTTATCACTACTGGAGATTATACTTAATACGAACATCGAGTTTACTTATGGCCAGGCAGTTTTAATATAACATAAGTTGGCGTTGTCTACAATAATGTATTCTGTAAGATCATACTTACCGAACAATAACAGTTGTAATAGAACAAAGAATTGTTCTAATATGTATGTAAAAACGGATCGTTTGGGTTGAGAAAAAGTATTACGTAGAGGAGCGAACCTTCTTCGGTCACAAAGAATGAAAGAGATAACTGACCGGAAGCATGTTCGAAGGGGTTGTGTAATTGAGTGTTGGAATGTAGAGGGCGTGCTTCGATGTTTGAATATATAATTTTATATTATTTACTTTATTATTATTATTATTTATTATATTATTTTTGATATAGATATAAAGGTGTTCCTTTGTATTAGTTTATTTTGGGCTTAAGTTGTTGTATAGGTAAGGCTTCTTTAATTTTCGTTTGTTTGTTTATTTTTGTATCTTTATTTAGTATTTGAGTGTTTTCTATGGTTATGTTGTGTTTATTTGACTTGCAGTGTTCAAAGATGATTTGTCCTGTCTAAAATAATGTATTACGTAACATCAGATTTACCGAACAGTACCAATTTTAATATAACGTAGGTTGGTGTTTTTTATAATAAAGTACTGAACAATGCCATTTTTAATATAACATGTTTTAATGTTGTCTAAAATAATGTCTTGTGTAAAATTACTGTCACGGAATAGTACCAGTTTTAATATATTATAGGTTGGTACTGTTTAAGTAATGTATTATTTGATATGACAGTTGCCGAACAGTACCAGTTTTAATATATTATAGGCTGGTACTGATTAAGTAATGTATTATTTGATATGACAGTTACGGAATAGTACCAGTTTTAATATATTATAGGATCTTGCTGTTTAAGTAATGAATTCTTTGATATGACAGTTACGTAATAGTACCAGTTTTAATATATAATAGGTTGGTACTGTTTAAGTAATGTATTATTTGATATGACAGTTACGGAATAGTACCAGTTTTAATATATTATAGGTTCTTGCTGTTTACGTAATGTATTATTTGATATGACAGTTACGGAATAGTACCAATTTTTATATATTATAGGATCTTGCTGTTTAAGTAATGAATTCTTTGATATGACAGTTACGGAATAGTACCAGTTTTAATACATTATAGGATCTTGCTGTTTAAGTAATGTATTATCTGATATGACGGTTACCGAACAGTACCAGTTTTAATATATTATAGGTTGGTACTGTTTAAGTAATGTATTATTTGATATGACAGTTACGGAATAGTACCAGTTTTAATATATTATAGGATTTGCTGTTTAAGTAATGTATTATATGATATGACAGTTACGGAATACTACCGGTTTTAATATATTATAGGTTCTTGCTGTTTACGTAATGTATTATTTGATATGACAGTTACGGAATAGCACTAGTTTTAATATATTATAGGATCTTGCTGTTTACGTAATGAATTTTTTGATATGACAGTTACGGAATAGTACCAGTTTTAATATATTATAGGTTGGTACTGTTTAAGTAATGTATTATTTGATATGACAGTTACGGAATAGTACCAGTTTTAATGTATTATAGGATCTTGCTGTTTAAGTAATGTATTATCTGATATGACAGTTATCGAACAGTACCAGTTTTAATATATTATAGGATCTTGCTGTTTAAGTAATGAATTCTTTGATATGACGGTTACCGAACAGTGCCAGTTTCGTTAATACACTGTTCGGTTCTGTCTAAAATGAGTAAATATCGATTGGTGGTTTTTGTCTGTTGAGTAGGGACAAACGATGGTATAAGAGGATGTGTAATATTAACTTTTGACTTTTTAATAGCATTTTAGCAGGATTTTAGCCGAGAGCCGCTTCGGTTTTTTTCCAGCTGTGAACAACAGATAAAGTATAATTGAAATTCTATTGTTATTACAGGCAACCCTCAAAGTGATAACAGGGAGTGGTGATGTTGAAATATAATTCAGCATTATCATGATTTATTATCTCATTAATTGGCAGCTAACGGAATACGCCCTCTAGATTAGCCGTCTTGCTTCCTGTAAAATATAACAGTAACTTCCAAGTATAGAATTAAATCATGACGTATCACAGTGGAAATAAAACTACCACCTGCCTCAGTTTCAGAAACAAATAAAAGAATTATTTTTGATCTACAAATACTAAAAATAATATAATTCTCAAAATGAAGAAATGTAATATTAGATTAATTAAATCTAAGAAACTTACGAATTTGTATAGACAAAGATAAATCTGGAGACATAAATTTAACCTTGTTAAAATTTGAGATTTGATATTTGATATTCCCGAATAACTTTAGCCATACGTTTATGGAATTACAGTGTTAAATCCGAAATGGTTGGCGACAGAGTAATGTTAGACGTTGTACGTTTTCGTTAAAAAACAAAACAACCGAAAAATTAAACAAATATTTACGTTATGAACGTACTTACTTTTTAACTACGACACTGTGGTAGCAATAAATATGAACGACACAATTACGTGACATCAGTACTGAGGTAAAAATAAAAATTAGTGCAGTCATTAACGCTGAACGTAGATCAGTGGTTAGCATGGTGAACTGTTGTCTTGGGTGTTCATGGTTCGCGACCTGCTTCCAATAAAGGGAATTCTGGCAGTGAGCGAGTTATGGTAGTTTCAGTTAAAAAGTGATTGTTCTGTTGGAGTATTCCAAGAGTAAGGTATGGCTACAGAGTACTAGCTAACTTCTATATACTTTATCATGAGTTAGGGATAGCTACAGTGTACTAGCTACCTTCTCTATAGTTTATTATGAGTTAGCGATGGCTACAGTGTACTGGCTAACTTCTCCATAGTTTATCAAGAGTTAGGGATGGCTACAGTGTATTAGCTAACTTCTCTATAGTTTATCAAGACTTAGCGATAGCTACAGTGTACTGGCTACCTTCTCTATAGTTTATCATGAGTTAGCGATGGCTACAGTGTACTGGCTAATTTCTCCATAGTTTATCAAGAGTTAGGGATGGCTACAGTGTACTAGCTAACTTCTATATACTTTATCATGAGTTAGGGATGGCTACAGTGTACTGGCTATCTTCTCTGTAGTTTATCATGAGTTAGGTATGGCTACAGTGTGCTGGCTAACTTCTCTATAATTTATCAAGAGTTAGGGATGGCTACAGTCTACTAGCTAACTTCTATATACTTTATCATGAGTTAGCGATGGCTACAGTGTACTGGCAAACTTCTCTATAATTTATCAAGAGTTGGGATGGCTACAGTGAACTGGCAAATTTCTATATAGTTTATCAAGAGTTAGGTATGGCTACAGTGTATTGGCTAACTTTTGAATAGTTGATCAAGAGTTAGGTATGGCTACAGTGTACTGGCTAACTTCTATATAGTTTATCAAGAGTTAGGGATGGCTACAGTGTACTGGCGAACTTATCTGTAGTTTATCATGAGTTAGCGATGGCTACAGTGTATTAGCTAACTTCTCAATAGTTTATCATGATTTAGGGATGGCTACAGTGTACCAGCTAACTTTTCTATTGCTTATCATGTGTTGGGGATGGCTACAGCATACTAGCTAACTTCTCTATAGTTTATGAAGAGTTAGCGATGGCTACAGTGTACTGGCAAACTTCCATACAGTTTATCAAGAGTTAGGGATGGCTACAGTGTACTGGCTAACTTCTCTATAGTTTATCATGAGTTAGCGATGGCTATAGTGTACTAGCTAACTTCACTATAGTTTATCAAGAGTTAGGGATGGCTTCAGTGTACTAGTTAAGTTCTTTATAGTTTATCATGAGTTAGCGGTGGCTACAGTGTACTGGTTAACTTCGCTATAGTTCATCAAGAGTTAGGTATGGCTACAGTGTACCAGCTAACTTCTCTATAGTTTATCATGAGTTAGCGATGGCTATAATGTACTGACTAACTTATCTATAGTTTAACATAAGTTAGGGATGGCTACAGTGTACTAGCTAATTTCTCTATAGTCTGTCAAGAGTTTGGGATGGCTACAGTGTACTGGCTATCTTCTCTGTAGTTTAACATAAGTTAGGGATGGCTAGAGTGTACTAACTAACTTCTCTATAATTTATCTTGAGTTAGCGATGGCTACAAAGTACTGGCTGACTTCTCTGTAGTTTATCATGAGTTAGGTATGGCTACAGTGTACTAGCTAACCTCTCTATAGTTTATTATGAGCTAGGAATGGCTACAGTGTACTGGCTAACTTCTCTATAGTTTATCATGAGTTAATTATGGTTACAGTGTACTGGCTATCTTCACTATAGTTTATCATGAGTTAGCGATGGCTACAGTGTACTGGCTGTCTTCACTATAGTTTATCATGAGTTAGCGATGGCTACAGTGTACTAGCTAACTTCTCTATAGTTTATCATGAGTTTGGTATGGCTACAGTGTACTAGCTAACTTCTCTATACTTTATCATGAGTTAAAGATTGCTACAGTGTACTGGCTAACTTCTCTATAGTTTATCAAGAGTTAGGTATGGCTACACTGTACTAGCTAAATTCTCTATAGTTTATCATGAGTTAGGATGGCTACAGTGTACTGGCTATCTTCACTATAGTTTGGTCATGAGTTAGCGATGGGTACAGTGTACTGGCTAACTTCTCTATAGTTTATCATGAGTTAGGTATGGCTACAGTGTACTGGCTAAGTTCTCTATAGTTTATCATGAGTTAGGGATGGCTACAGTGTACTGGCTAACTTCTCTATAGTTTATCAAGAGTTAGGTATGGCTACAGTGTACTAGCTAACTTCTCTATAGTTTATCAAGAGTTAGGTATGGCTACAGTGTACTGGCTAACTACTCTATAGTTTATCATGAGTTAGGGATGGCTACAGTGTACTGGCTAACTTCTCTATAGTTTATCAAGAGTTAGGTATGGCTACAGTGAACTAGCTAAATTCTCTATAGTTTATCATGAGTTAGCGATGGCTACAGTGTATTAGCTAATTCACTATAGTTTATCATGAGTTAGGTATGGCTACAGTGTACTGGCTAAGTACTCTATAGTTTATCATGAGTTAAAGATGGCTACAGTGCACTATCTAACTTCTATATATATTTCTTCAAGAGTTAGCGATGGCTACAGTGTACTAGCTAACTTCTCTATAGTTTATCATGAGTTAGCGATGGCTATAGTGTACTGACTAACTTATCTATAGTTTAACATAAGTTAGGGATGGCTACAGTGTACTAGCTAACTTCTCTATAGTTTATCATGAGTTAGCGATGGCTATAGTGTACTGACTAACTTATCTATAGTTTAACATAAGTTAGGGACGGCTACAGTGTACTAGCTAATTTCTCTATAGTCTGTCAGTGTAAGCTAACTTCTCTATAGTGAGTTAGGTATGGCTACAGTGTACTGGCTATCTTCTCTGTAGTTTATCAAGAGTTAGGATGGCTACAGTGTACTAACTAATTTCTCTATAGTTTATCTTGAGTTAGCGATGGCTACAGTGTACTGGCTGTCTTCTCTGTAGTTTATCATGAGTTAGGGATGGCTACAGTGTACTGGCTAACTTCTCTGTAGTTTATCATGAGTTAGGTATGGCTACAGTGTACTAGCTAACCTCTCTATAGTTTTTCATGAGTTAATTATGGCTACAGTGTAGTGGCTAACTTCTCTATAGTTTATGAAGAGTTCGGTATGGCTGCAGTGTACTAGCTAACTTCTCTATAGTTTATCATGAGTTAGGGATGGCTACAGTGTACTAGCTAACTTCTCTATAGTTTATCAAGAGTTAGGTATGGCTACAGTGTACTGGCTAACTTCTCTATAGTTTTTCATGAGTTAATTATGGCTACAGTGTACTGGCTAAGTACTCTATAGTTTATCATGAGTTTGGGATGGCTACAGTGTACTGGCTATCTTCTCTGTAGTTTAACATGAGTTAGGGATGGCTACAGTGTACTAACTAACTTCTCTATAATTTATCTTGAGTTAGCGATGGCTACAAAGTACTGGCTGACTTCTCTGTAGTTTATCATGAGTTAGGTATGGCTACAGTGTACTAGCTAACCTCTCTATAGTTTATTATGAGCTAGGAATGGCTACAGTGTACTGGCTAACTTCTCTATAGTTTTTCATGAGTTAATTATGGTTACAGTGTACTGGCTATCTTCACTATAGTTGGTCATGAGTTAGCGATGGCTACAGTGTACTGGCTGTCTTCACTATAGTTGGTCATGAGTTAGCGATGGCTACAGTGTACTAGCTAACTTCTCTATAGTTTATCATGAGTTTGGTATGGCTACAGTGTACTAGCTAACTTCTCTATACTTTATCATGAGTTAAAGATTGCTACAGTGTACTGGCTAACTTCTCTATAGTTTATCAAGAGTTAGGTATGGCTACACTGTACTAGCTAAATTCTCTATAGTTTATCATGAGTTAGGATGGTTACAGTGTACTGGCTATCTTCACTATAGTTGGTCATGAGTTAGCGATGGGTACAGTGTACTGGCTAACTTCTCTATAGTTTATCATGAGTTAGGTATGGCTACAGTGTACTGGCTAAGTTCTCTATAGTTTATCATGAGTTAGGGATTGCTACAGTGTACTGGCTAACTTCTCTATAGTTTATCAAGAGTTAGGTATGGCTACAGTGTACTAGCTAACTTCTCTATACTTTATGAAGAGTTAGGTATGGCTACAGTGTACTGGCTAAGTACTCTATAGTTTATCATGAGTTAGGGATGGCTACAGTGTACTGGCTAACTTCTCTATAGTTTATCAAGAGTTAGGTATGGCTACACTGAACTAGCTAAATTCTCTATAGTTTATCATGAGTTAGCGATGGCTACAGTGTATTAGCTAATTGCACTATAGTTTATCATGAGTTAGGTATGGCTACAGTGTACTGGCTAAGTACTCTATAGTTTATCATGAGTTAGGGATGGCTACAGTGCACTATCTAACTTCTATATATATTTCTTCAAGAGTTAGCGATGGCTACAGTGTACTAGCTAACTTCTCTATAGTTTATCATGAGTTAGCGATGGCTATAGTGTACTGACTAACTTATCTATAGTTTAACATAAGTTAGGGATGGCTACAGTGTACTAGCTAACTTCTCTATAGTTTATCATGAGTTAGCGATGGCTATAGTGTACTGACTAACTTATCTATAGTTTAACATAAGTTAGGGACGGCTACAGTGTACTAGCTAATTTCTCTATAGTCTGTCAAGAGTTTGGTATGGCTACAGTGTACTGGCTATCTTCTCTGTAGTTTATCAAGAGTTAGGATGGCTACAGTGTACTAACTAATTTCTCTATAATTTATCTTGAGTTAGCGATGGCTACAGTGTACTGGCTGTCTTCTCTGTAGTTTATCATGAGTTAGGGATGGCTACAGTGTACTGGCTAACTTCTCTGTAGTTTATCATGAGTTAGGTATGGTACTAGCTAACTCTCTATAGTTTACTAGGGATGGCTACAGTGTACTAGCTAACCTCTCTATAGTTTTTCATGAGTTAATTATGGCTACAGTGTAGTGGCTAACTTCTCTATAGTTTATGAAGAGTTCGGTATGGCTGCAGTGTACTAGCTAACTTCTCTATAGTTTATCAAGAGTTATCAGTGTACTGGCTAACTTCTCTATAGTTTATCAAGAGTTAGGTATGGCTACAGTGTACTAGCTAACTTCTCTATAGTTTATGAAGAGTTCGGTATGGCTACAAGTGTATAGCTAACTTCTCTATAGTTTATCATGAGTTAGGTATGGCTACAGTGTACTGGCTAATATCTCTATAGTTTATCATGAGTTAGATATGGCTACAGTGTACTGGCTAACTTCTCTGTAGTTTATCATGAGTTAGGTATGGCTACAGTGTACTAGCTAACTTCTCTATAGTTTATCATGAGTTAGGGATGGCTACAGTGTACTGGCTAACTTCTCTATAGTTTATCATGAGTTAGGGATGGCTACAGTGTACTAGCTAACTCTCTATAGTTTATCATGAGTTAGGTATGGCTACAGTGTACTGGCTAACTTCTCTATAGTTTATCAAGAGTTAGGAATGGCTATAGTGTACTAGCTAACTTCACTGTAGTTTATCATGAGTTAGGGATGGCTACAGTGTACTGGCTAACTTGTATATATATTTTTTCAAGAGTTAGCGATGGCTACAGTGTACTGGCTAACTTCTATATTGTTTATGAAGAGTAAGATTTGGCTACAGTGTACTAGCTAAGTTTTCTATAGTTTATCAAGAGTTAGATATGGTTACAGTGTACTGGGTAACTTCACTATAGTTGATCATGAGTTATCGATGGCTACAGTGTACTAGCTAACTCTATATAGTTTATCAAGAGTTAGCGATGGCTACAGTGTACTGGCTAACTTCTCTATAGTTTATGAAGAGTTCGGTATGGCTACAGTGTACTAGCTAACTTCTCTGTAGTTTATCATGAGTGAGGTATGGCTGGAGTGTACTGGCTAACTTCTCTTTAGTTTATCATGAGATAGGGATGGCTCCAGTGTACTGGCTAAATTGTCTATAGTTTATGATGAGTTAGGGATGGCTCCAGTGTACTGGCTAAATTGTCTATAGTTTATGATGAGTTAGGGATGGCTATAGTGTACTGTCTAACTTCTCTGTAGTTTATCATCAGTGAGGTATGGCTGGAGTGTACTGGGTAACTTCTCTGTAGTATATCATGAGTTAGGTATGGCTACAGTGTACTAGCTAACTTCTCTATACTTTATCATGAGTTAGGTATGGCTACAGTGTACTGGCTAACTTCTCTATAGTTTATCAAGAGTTAGGAATGGCTATAGTGTACTAGCTAACTTCACTGTAGTTTATCATGAGTTAGGGATGGCTACACTGTACTAGCTAAATTCTCTATAGTTTATCATGAGTTAGCGATGGCTACAGTGTATTAGCTAACTTCTGTATTGTTTATGAAGAGTTAGATTTGGCTACAGTGTACTAGCTAAGTTTTCTATAGTTTATCAAGAGTTAGATATGGTTACAGTGTACTGTGTAACTTCACTATAGTTGATCATGAGTTATCGATGGCTACAGTGTACTAGCTAACTTCTATATAGTTTATCAAGAGTTAGCGATGGGTACAGTGTACTGGCTAACTTCTCTATAGTTTATGAAGAGTTCGGTATGGCTACAGTGTACTAGCTAACTTCTCTATAGTTTATCAAGAGTTCGGTATGGCTACAATCTTCTAGCTAACTTCAGTATAGTTTATCATGAGTTAGGTATGGCTACAGTGTACTGGCTAATATCTCTGTAGTTTATCATGAGTTAGATATGGCTACAGTGTACTGGCTAACTTCTCTGTAGTTTATCATGAGTTAGGTATGGCTACAGTGTACTAGCAAACTTCTCTATAGTTTATCATGAGTTAGGTATGGCTACAGTGTACTGGCTAACTTCTATATAGTTTATCAAGAGTTAGGGATGGCTACAGTGTACTGGCTATCTTCTCCATACTTTATCAAGAGTTAGAAATGGCTACAGTGTACTGGCGAACTTCTCTGTAGTTTATCATGAGTTAGCGATGGCTACAGTGTATTAGCTAACTTCTCAATAGTTTATCATGATTTAGGGATGGCTACAGTGTACCAGCTAACTTTTCTATTGCTTATCATGTGTTGGGGATGGCTACAGCATACTAGCTAACTTCTCTATAGTTTATCAAGAGTTAGCGATGGCTACAGTGTACTGGCAAACTTCCATGCAGTTTATCAAGAGTTAGGGATGGCTACAGTGTACTGGATAACTTCTATATAGTTTATCATGAGTTAGCGATGGCTACAGTGTACTGGATAACTTCTATATAGTTTATCATGAGTTAGCGATGGCTACAGTGTACTGGCTAACTTCTATATAGTTTATCATTAGTTAGCGATGGCTACAATGTATTAGCTAACTTCTCTATAGTTTATCATGAGTTAGGGATGGCTACAGTGTACTGGCTAACTTCTCTATAGTTTATCATGAGTTAGCGATGGCTATAGTGTACTAGCTAACTTTACTATAGTTTATCAAGAGTTAGGGATGGCTTCAGTGTACTAGTTAAGTTCTTTATAGTTTATCATGAGTTAGCGGTGGCTACAGTGTACTGGTTAACTTCGCTATAGTTCATCAAGAGTTAGCGATGGCTATAGTGTACTGACTAACTTATTTATAGTTTAACATAAGTTAGGGATGGCTACAGTGTACTAGCTAATTTCTCTATAGTCTGTCAAGAGTTTGGGATGGCTACAGTGTACTGGCTATCTTCTCTATAATTTATCTTGAGTTAGCGATGGCTACAAAGTACTTGCTGACTTCTCTGTAGTTTATCATGAGTTAGGTATGGCTACAGTGTACTAGCTAACCTCTCTATAGTTTATCATGAGTTAGGAATGGCTACAGTGTACTGGCTAACTTTCTATAGTTTTTCATGAGTTAATTATGGTTACAGTGTACTGGCTATCTTCACTATAGTTTATCATGAGTTAGCGATGGCTACAGTGTACTGGCTGTCTTCACTATAGTTTATCATGAGTTAGCGATGGCTACAGTGTACTAGCTAACTTCTCTATAGTTTATCATGAGTTTGGTATGGCTACAGTGTACTAGCTAACTTCTCTATAGTTTATCATGAGTTAAAGATGGCTACAGTGTACTGGCTAACTTCTCTATAGTTTATCAAGAGTTAGGTATGGCTACAGTGTACTAGCTAAATTCTCTATAGTTTATCATGAGTTAGGATGGCTACAGTGTACTGGCTATCTTCACTATAGTTTATCATGAGTTAGCGATGGCTACAGTGTACTGGCTAACTTCTCTATAGTTTATCATGAGTTAGGTATGGCTACAGTGTACTGGCTAAGTTCTCTATAGTTTATCATGAGTTAGGGATGGCTACAGTGTACTGGCTAACTTCTATAGTTTATCAAGAGTTAGGTATGGCTACAGTGTACTAGCTAACTTCTCTATAGTTTATCAAGAGTTAGGTATGGCTACAGTGTACTGGCTAACTTCTCTATAGTTTATCATGAGTTAGGGATGGCTACAGTGTACTGGCTAACTTCTCTATAGTTTATCAAGAGTTAGGTATGGCTACAGTGTACTAGCTAAATTCTCTATAGTTTATCATGAGTTAGGATGGCTACAGTGTATTAGCTAATTGCACTATAGTTTATCATGAGTTAGGGATGGCTACAGTGTACTATCTAACTTCTATATATATTTATCAAGAGTTAGGGATGGCTACAGTGTACTAGCTAACTTCTCTATAGTTTATCATGAGTTAGCGATGGCTACAGTGTACTGGACTAACTTATCTATAGTTTATCATAAGTTAGGGATGGCTACAGTGTACTAGCTAACTTCTCTATAGTTTATCATGAGTTAGCGATGGCTACAGTGTACTGACTAACTTATCTATAGTTTATCATAAGTTAGGGATGGCTACAGTGTACTAGCTAATTCTCTATAGTCTGTCAAGAGTTTGGTATGGCTACAGTGTACTGGCTATCTTCTCTGTAGTTTATCAAGAGTTAGGATGGCTACAGTGTACTAACTAATTTCTCTATAATTTATCTTGAGTTAGGATGGCTACAGTGTACTGGCTGTCTTCTCTGTAGTTTATCATGAGTTAGGGATGGCTACAGTGTACTGGCTAACTTCTCTATAGTTTATCATGAGTTAGGTATGGCTACAGTGTACTAGCTAACTTCTCTATAGTTTATTATGAGCTAGGGATGGCTACAGTGTACTGGCTAACTTCTCTATAGTTTATCATGAGTTAGGTATGGCTACAGTGTAGTGGCTAACTACACTGTAGTTTATCATGAGTTAGCGATGGCTACAGTGTACTAGCTAACTTCTATATAGTTTATCAAGAGTTAGCGATGGCTACAGTGTACTGGCTAACTTCTCTATAGTTTATCAAGAGTTAGGTATGGCTACAGTGTACTAGCTAACTTCTCTATAGTTTATCAAGAGTTAGGTATGGCTACAGTGTACTAGCTAACTTTCTATAGTTTATCATGAGTTAGGTATGGCTACAGTGTACTGGCTAAATTCTCTATAGTTTATCATGAGTTAGATATGGCTACAGTGTACTGGCTAACTTCTCTATAGTTTATCATGAGTTAGGTATGGCTACAGTGTACTAGCAAACTTCTCTATAGTTTATCATGAGTTAGGGATGGCTACAGTGTAGTGGCTAACTTCTCTATAGTTTATCATGAGTTAGGGATGGCTACAGTGTACTAGCTAACTTCTCTATACTTTATCATGAGTAAGGTATGGCTACAGTGTACTGGCTAACTTCTCTATAGTTTATCAAGAGTTAGGAATGGCTATAGTGTACTAGCTAACTTCACTGTAGTTTATCATGAGTTAGGGATGGCTACAGTGTACTGGCTAACTTGTATATATATTTTTTCAAGAGTTAGCGATGGCTACAGTGTACTGGCTAACTTCTATATTGTTTATGAAGAGTTAGATTTGGCTACAGTGTACTAGCTAAGTTTTCTATAGTTTATCAAGAGTTAGATATGGTTACAGTGTACTGGGTAACTTCACTATAGTTGATCATGAGTTATCGATGGCTACAGTGTACTAGCTAACTTCTATATAGTTTATCAAGAGTTAGCGATGGGTACAGTGTACTGGCTAACTTCTCTATAGTTTATGAAGAGTTCGGTATGGCTACAGTGTACTAGCTAACTTCTCTGTAGTTTATCATGAGTGAGGTATGGCTGGAGTGTACTGGCTAACTTCTCTTTAGTTTATCATGAGTTAGGGATGGCTCCAGTGTACTGGCTAAATTGTCTATAGTTTATGATGAGTTAGGGATGGCTACAGTGTACTGGCTAAATTGTCTATAGTTTATGATGAGTTAGGGATGGCTATAGTGTACTGTCTAACTTCTCTGTAGTTTATCATCAGTGAGGTATGGCTGGAGTGTACTGGGTAACTTCTCTGTAGTATATCATGAGTTAGGTATGGCTACAGTTTACTAGCTAACCTCTCTATACTTTATCATGAGTTAGGTATGGCTACAGTGTACTGGCTAACTTCTCTATAGTTTATCAAGAGTTAGGAATGGCTATAGTGTACTAGCTAACTTCACTGTAGTTTATCATGAGTTAGGGATGGCTACAGTGTACTAGCTAACTTCTCTATAGTTTATCATGAGTTAGCGATGGCTACAGTGTATTAGCTAACTTCTCTATAGTTTATCAAGAGTTAGGATTTGGCTACAGTGTACTAGCTAACTTTTCTATAGTTTATCAAGAGTTAGATATGGTTACAGTGTACTGGCTAACTTCACTATAGTTTATCATGAGTTATCGATGGCTACAGTGTACTAGCTAACTTCTATATAGTTTATCATGAGTTAGCGATGGCTACAGTGTACTGGCTAACTTCTCTATAGTTTATCAAGAGTTAGGTATGGCTACAGTGTACTAGCTAACTTCTCTATAGTTTATCAAGAGTTAGGTATGGCTACAGTGTCTAGCTAATTCTCTATAGTTTATCATGAGTTAGGTATGGCTACAGTGTACTGGCTAATTCTCTATAGTTTATCATGAGTTAGATATGGCTACAGTGTACTGGCTAACTTCTCTATAGTTTATCATGAGTTAGGTATGGCTACAGTGTACTAGCAAACTTCTCTATAGTTTATCATGAGTTAGGTATGGCTACAGTGTACTGGCTAACTTCTATATAGTTTATCAAGAGTTAGGGATGGCTACAGTGTACTGGCTATCTTCTCCATACTTTATCAAGAGTTAGAAATGGCTACAGTGTACTGGCGAACTTCTCTGTAGTTTATCATGAGTTAGCGATGGCTACAGTGTATTAGCTAACTTCTCTATAGTTTATCATGAGTTAGGGATGGCTACAGTGTACCAGCTAACTTCTCTATAGTTTATCATGAGTTAGGGATGGCTACAGTGTACTAGCTAACTTCTCTATAGTTTATGAAGAGTTAGCGATGGCTACAGTGTACTGGCAAACTTCCATGCAGTTTATCAAGAGTTAGGGATGGCTACAGTGTACTGGATAACTTCTATATAGTTTATCATGAGTTAGCGATGGCTACAGTGTACTGGCTAACTTCTATATAGTTTATCATGAGTTAGCGATGGCTACAGTGTACTAGCTAACTTCTCTATAGTTTATCATGAGTTAGGGATGGCTACAGTGTACTGGCTAACTTCTCTATAGTTTATCATGAGTTAGCGATGGCTATAGTGTACTAGCTAACTTCACTATAGTTTATCAAGAGTTAGGGATGGCTTCAGTGTACTAGTTAAGTTCTTTATAGTTTATCATGAGTTAGCGGTGGCTACAGTGTACTGGTTAACTTCGCTATAGTTCATCAAGAGTTAGCGATGGCTATAGTGTACTGACTAACTTATCTATAGTTTATCATATGAGTTAGGGATGGCTACAGTGTACTAGCTAATTTCTCTATAGTTTATCAAGAGTTTGGGATGGCTACAGTGTACTGGCTAACTTCTCTATAGTTTATCATGAGTTAGGGATGGCTACAGTGTACTTGCTAACTTCTCTGTAGTTTATCATGAGTTAGGTATGGCTACAGTGTACTAGCTAACTTCTCTATAGTTTATCATGAGTTAGGAATGGCTACAGTGTACTGGCTAACTTCTCTATAGTTTATCATGAGTTAGTATGGCTACAGTGTACTGGCTAACTTCTCTATAGTTTATCATGAGTTAGCGATGGCTACAGTGTACTGGCTAACTTCACTATAGTTTATCATGAGTTAGCGATGGCTACAGTGTACTAGCTAACTTCTCTATAGTTTATCATGAGTTAGGTATGGCTACAGTGTACTAGCTAACTTCTCTATAGTTTATCATGAGTTAGATTGCTACAGTGTACTGGCTAACTTCTCTATAGTTTATCAAGAGTTAGGTATGGCTACAGTGTACTAGCTAACTTCTCTATAGTTTATCATGAGTTAGGGATGGCTACAGTGTACTGGCTAACTTCACTATAGTTTATCATGAGTTAGGGATGGCTACAGTGTACTGGCTAACTTCTCTATAGTTTATCATGAGTTAGGTATGGCTACAGTGTACTGGCTAACTTCTCTATAGTTTATCATGAGTTAGGGATGGCTACAGTGTACTGGCTAACTTCTCTATAGTTTATCAAGAGTTAGGTATGGCTACAGTGTACTAGCTAACTTCTCTATAGTTTATCAAGAGTTAGGTATGGCTACAGTGTACTGGCTAACTTCTCTATAGTTTATCATGAGTTAGGGATGGCTACAGTGTACTGGCTAACTTCTCTATAGTTTATCAAGAGTTAGGTATGGCTACAGTGTACTAGCTAAATTCTCTATAGTTTATCATGAGTTAGCGATGGCTACAGTGTATTAGCTAATTCACTATAGTTTATCATGAGTTAGGTATGGCTACAGTGTACTGGCTAAGTACTCTCTATAGTTTATCATGAGTTAGGGATGGCTACATAGCTAACTTCTATATATATTTAGTTCAAGAGTTAGGGATGGCTACAGTGTACTGGCTAACTTCTCTATAGTTTATCATGAGTTAGCGATGGCTACAGTGTACTGACTAACTTCTCTATAGTTTATCAAGAGTTAGGATGGCTACAGTGTACTAGCTAATTTCTCTATAGTTTGTCAAGAGTTAGGTATGGCTACAGTGTACTGGCTAACTTCTCTCTAGTTTATCATGAGTTATGGCTACAGTGGCTAATTTCTCTATAATTTATCTTGAGTTAGGACTACAGGCTGGTCTTCTCTGTAGTTTATCATGAGTTAGGGATGGCTACAGTGTACTGGCTAACTTCTCTATAGTTTATCATGAGTTAGGTATGGCTACAGTGTACTGGCTAACTCTCTATAGTTTATCATGAGTTAGGGATGGCTACAGTGTACTAGCTAACTCTCTATAGTTTATCATGAGTTAGGTATGGCTACAGTGTACTGGCTAACTTCTCTATAGTTTATCAAGAGTTAGAATGGCTATAGTGTACTAGCTAACTTCACTGTAGTTTATCATGAGTTAGGGATGGCTACAGTGTACTGGCTAACTTCTATATATATTTTTTCAAGAGTTAGCGATGGCTACAGTGTACTGGCTAACTTCTATATTGTTTATGAAGAGTTAGATTTGGCTACAGTGTACTAGCTAACTTTTCTATAGTTTATCAAGAGTTAGATATGGTTACAGTGTACTGGGTAACTTCACTATAGTTGATCATGAGTTATCGATGGCTACAGTGTACTAGCTAACTTCTATATAGTTTATCAAGAGTTAGCGATGGCTACAGTGTACTGGCTAACTTCTCTATAGTTTATGAAGAGTTAGGTATGGCTACAGTGTACTAGCTAACTTCTCTATAGTTTATCATGAGTGAGGTATGGCTACAGTGTACTGGCTAACTTCTCTATAGTTTATCATGAGTTAGGGATGGCTACAGTGTACTGGCTAAATTGTCTATAGTTTATCATGAGTTAGGGATGGCTACAGTGTACTGGCTAACTTCTCTATAGTTTATCATGAGTTAGGTATGGCTACAGTGTACTGGCTAACTTCTCTATAGTTTATCATGAGTTAGGGATGGCTACAGTGTACTAGCTAACTTCTCTATAGTTTATCATGAGTTAGGTATGGCTACAGTGTACTGGCTAACTTCTCTATAGTTTATCATGAGTTAGGGATGGCTACAGTGTACTGGCTAACTTCTCTATAGTTTATCATGAGTTAGGTATGGCTACAGTGTACTAGCTAACTTCTCTATAGTTTATCATGAGTTAGGGATGGCTACAGTGTACTAGCTAATTGCACTATAGTTTATCAAGAGTTAGGTATGGCTACAGTGTACTAGCTAACTTCTGGCAAACTTCTATAGTTTATCATGAGTTAGGATGGCTACAGTGTACTAGCTAACTTCTATAGTTTATCATGAGTTAGGTATGGCTACAGTGTACTAGCTAACTTCTCTATAGTTTATCATGAGTTAGGTATGGCTACAGTGTACTAGCTAATTTCTCTATAGTTTATCATGAGTTAAATATGGCTACAGTGTACTGGCTAACTTCTCTATAGTTTATCATGAGTTAGCGATGGCTACAGTGTACTAGCTAACTTCTCTATAGTTTATCATGAGTTAGGGATGGCTACAGTGTACTGGCTAACTTCTCTATAGTTTATCATGAGTTAGCGATGGCTACAGTGTACTAGCTAACTTCTCTATAGTTTATCAAGAGTTAGGGATGGCTACAGTGTACTAGCTAACTTCTCTATAGTTTATCATGAGTTAGGGATGGCTACAGTGTACTGGTTAACTTCTCTATAGTTTATCAAGAGTTAGCGATGGCTACAGTGTACTGGCTAACTTCTCTATAGTTTATCAGAGTTAGGGATGGCTACAGTGTACTAGCTAATTTCTCTATAGTTTGTCAAGAGTTAGGGATGGCTACAGTGTACTGGCTAACTTCTCTATAGTTTATCATGAGTTAGCGATGGCTACAAAGTACTGGCTAACTCTCTGTAGTTTATCATGAGTTAGGTATGGCTACAGTGTACTAGCTAACCTCTCTATAGTTTATCATGAGTTAGGAATGGCTACAGTGTACTGGCTAACTTCTCTATAGTTTATCATGAGTTAATTATGGTTACAGTGTACTGGCTATCTTCACTATAGTTTATCATGAGTTAGCGATGGCTACAGTGTACTGGCTGTCTCACTATAGTTTATCATGAGTTAGCGATGGCTACAGTGTACTAGCTAACTTCTCTATAGTTTATCATGAGTTAGGTATGGCTACAGTGTACTAGCTAACTTCTCTATAGTTTATCATGAGTTAGGGATGGCTACAGTGTACTGGCTAACTTCTCTATAGTTTATCAAGAGTTAGGTATGGCTACAGTGTACTAGCTAAATTCTCTATAGTTTATCATGAGTTAGGATGGCTACAGTGTATTGGCTAACTTCACTATAGTTTATCATGAGTTAGCGATGGCTACAGTGTACTGGCTAACTTCTCTATAGTTTATCATGAGTTAGGTATGGCTACAGTGTACTGGCTAACTTCTCTATAGTTTATCATGAGTTAGGGATGGCTACAGTGTACTGGCTAACTTCTCTATAGTTTATCAAGAGTTAGGTATGGCTACAGTGTACTAGCTAACTTCTCTATAGTTTATCAAGAGTTAGGTATGGCTACAGTGTACTGGCTAACTTCTCTATAGTTTATCATGAGTTAGGGATGGCTACAGTGTACTGGCTAACTTCTCTATAGTTTATCAAGAGTTAGGTATGGCTACAGTGTACTAGCTAAATTCTCTATAGTTTATCATGAGTTAGGATGGCTACAGTGTATTAGCTAATTGCACTATAGTTTATCATGAGTTAGGTATGGCTACAGTGTACTGGCTAACTTCTCTATAGTTTATCATGAGTTAGGGATGGCTACAGTGTACTGGCTAACTTCTATAGTTTATCAAGAGTTAGCGATGGCTACAGTGTACTAGCTAACTTCTCTATAGTTTATCATGAGTTAGGATGGCTACAGTGTACTGGCTAACTTCTCTATAGTTTATCATGAGTTAGGGATGGCTACAGTGTACTAGCTAACTTCTCTATAGTTTATCATGAGTTAGCGATGGCTACAGTGTACTGGCTAACTTTCTATAGTTTATCAAGAGTTAGGGATGGCTACAGTGTACTAGCTAATTTCTCTATAGTTTATCAAGAGTTAGGTATGGCTACAGTGTACTGGCTAACTTCTCTATAGTTTATCATGAGTTAGGATGGCTACAGTGTACTAACTAATTCTCTATAGTTTATCTTGAGTTAGCGATGGCTACAGTGTACTGGCTAACTTCTCTATAGTTTATCATGAGTTAGGGATGGCTACAGTGTACTGGCTAACTTCTCTGTAGTTTATCATGAGTTAGGTATGGCTACAGTGTACTGGCTAACTTCTCTATAGTTTATCATGAGTTAGGGATGGCTACAGTGTACTAGCTAACTTCTCTATAGTTTATCATGAGTTAGGGATGGCTACAGTGTACTGGCTAACTTCTCTATAGTTTATGATGAGTTAGGGATGGCTATAGTGTACTAGCTAATTTCACTGTAGTTTATCATGAGTTAGGGATGGCTACAGTGTACTGGCTAAGTGTACTAGCTAATATATAGTTTATCAAGAGTTAGCGATGGCTACAGTGTACTGGCTAACTACTCTATAGTTTATGAAGAGTTAGGTATGGCTACAGTGTACTAGCTAACTTCTCTATAGTTTATCATGAGTTAGGTATGGCTACAGTGTACTGGCTAACTTCACTATAGTTTATCATGAGTTTCGATGGCTACAGTGTACTAGCTAACTTCTATAGTTTATCAAGAGTTAGGATGGCTACAGTGTACTAGCTAACTTCTCTATAGTTTATCATGAGTTAGGTATGGCTACAGTGTACTAGCTAACTTCTCTATAGTTTATCATGAGTTAGGTATGGCTACAGTGTACTGGCTAACTTCTCTATAGTTTATCATGAGTTAGGGATGGCTACAGTGTACTGGCTAAACTTCTCTATAGTTTATCATGAGTTAGGGATGGCTACAGTGTACTGTCTAACTTCTCTATAGTTTATCATGAGTTAGGTATGGCTACAGTGTACTGGCTAACTTCTCTATAGTTTATCAAGAGTTAGGGATGGCTACAGTGTACTGGCTAACTTCTATATAGTTTATCAAGAGTTAGGGATGGCTACAGTGTACTGGCTAACTTCTCCATAGTTTATCAAGAGTTAGAAATGGCTACAGTGTACTGGCGAACTTCTCTGTAGTTTATCATGAGTTAGTGATGGCTACAGTGTACTAGCTAACTTCTCTATAGTTTATCATGAGTTAGGGATGGCTACAGTGTACTAGCTAACTTTTCTATAGTTTATCATGAGTTAGGGATGGCTACAGTGTACTAGCTAACTTCTCTATAGTTTATGAAGAGTTAGCGATGGCTACAGTGTACTGGCAAACTTCCATACAGTTTATCAAGAGTTAGGGATGGCTACAGTGTACTGGATAACTTCTATATAGTTTATCATGAGTTAGCGATGGCTACAGTGTACTGGCTAACTTCTATATAGTTTATCATTAGTTAGCGATGGCTACAATGTATTAGCTAACTTCTCTATAGTTTATCATGAGTTAGGGATGGCTACAGTGTACTGGCTAACTTCTCTATAGTTTATCATGAGTTAGCGATGGCTATAGTGTACTAGCTAACTTCTATAGTTTATCAAGAGTTAGGGATGGCTTCAGTGTACTAGTTAAGTTCCTTATAGTTTATCATGAGTTAGCGGTGGCTACAGTGTACTGGTTAACTTCGCTATAGTTCATCAAGAGTTAGGTATGGCTACAGTGTACCGGCTAACTTCTCTATAGTTTATCATGAGTTAGCGATGGCTATAGTGTACTGACTAACTTATCTATAGTTTAACATAAGTTAGGGATGGCTACAGTGTACTAGCTAATTTCTCTATAGTCTGTCAAGAGTTTGGGATGGCTACAGTGTACTGGCTATCTTCTCTGTAGTTTGTCAAGAGTTAGGGATGGCTACAGTGTACTAACTAACTTCTCTATAATTTATCTTGAGTTAGCGATGGCTACAAAGTACTGGCTGACTTCTCTGTAGTTTATCATGAGTTAGGTATGGCTACAGTGTACTAGCTAACCTCTCTATAGTTTATTATGAGCTAGGAATGGCTACAGTGTACTGGCTAACTTCTCTATAGTTTTTCATGAGTTAATTATGGTTACAGTGTACTGGCTATCTTCACTATAGTTGGTCATGAGTTAGCGATGGCTACAGTGTACTGGCTGTCTTCACTATAGTTGGTCATGGATTAGCGATGGCTACAGTGTACTAGCTAACTTCTCTATACTTTATCATGAGTTAGGTATGGCTACAGTGTACTGGCTAAGTTCTCTATAGTTTATCATGAGTTAGGGATTGCTACAGTGTACTGGCTAACTTGTCTATAGTTTATCAAGAGTTAGGTATGGCTACACTGTACTAGCTAAATTCTCTATAGTTTATCATGAGTTAGCGATGGCTACAGTGTATTAGCTAATTGCACTATAGTTTATCATGAGTTAGGTATGGCTACAGGGTACTGGCTAAGTTCTCTATAGTTTATCATGAGTTAGGATGGTTACAGTGTACTGGCTATCTTCACTATAGTTGGTCATGAGTTAGGTATGGCTACAGTATACTGGCTAAGTACTCTATAGTTTATCATGAGTTAGGGATGGCTACAGTGCACTATCTAACTTCTATATATATTTTTTCAAGAGTTAGCGATGGCTACAGTGTACTAGCTAACTTCTCTATAGTTTATCATGAGTTAGCGATTGCTATAGTGTACTGACTAACTTATCTATAGTTTAACATAAGTTAGGGACGGCTACAGTGTACTAGCTAATTTCTCTATCGTCTGTCAAGAGTTTGGTATGGCTACAGTGTACTGGCTATCTTCTCTGTAGTTTATCAAGAGTTAGGATGGCTACAGTGTACTAACTAATTTCTCTATAATTTATCTTGAGTTAGCGATGGCTACAGTGTACTGGCTGTCTTCTCTGTAGTTTATCATGAGTTAGGGATGGCTACAGTGTACTGGCTAACTTCTCTGTAGTTTATCATGAGTTAGGTATGGCTACAGTGTACTAGCTAACCTCTCTATAGTTTATTATGAGCTAGGGATGGCTATAGTGTACTAGCTAACTTCACTGTAGTTTATCATGAGTTAGGGATGGCTACAGTGTACTGGCTAACTTGTATATATATTTTTTCAAGAGTTAGCGATGGCTACAGTGTACTGGCTAACTTCTATATTGTTTATGAAGAGTTAGATTTGGCTACAGTGTACTAGCTAACTTTTCTATAGTTTATCAAGAGTTAGATATGGTTACAGTGTACTGGGTAACTTCACTATAGTTGATCATGAGTTATCGATGGCTACAGTGTACTAACTAACTTCTATATAGTTTATCAACAGTTAGCGATGGGTACAGTGTACTGGCTAACTTCTCTATAGTTTATGAAGAGTTCGGTATGGCTACAGTGTACTAGCTAACTTCTCTGTAGTTTATCATGAGTGAGGTATGGCTGGAGTGTACTGGCTAACTTCTCTTTAGTTTATCATGAGTTAGGGATGGCTCCAGTGTACTGGCTAAATTGTCTATAGTTTATGATGAGTTAGGGATGGCTCCAGTGTACTGGCTAAATTGTCTATAGTTTATGATGAGTTAGGGATGGCTATAGTGTACTGTCTAACTTCTCTGTAGTTTATCATCAGTGAGGTATGGCTGGAGTGTACTGGCTAACTTCTCTGTAGTTTATCATGAGTTAGGTATGGCTACAGTGTACTAGCTAACTTCTCTATAGTTTATCATGAGTTAGGTATGGCTACAGTGTACTGGCTAAGTTCTCTATAGTTTATCATGAGTTAGCGATGGCTACAGTGTATTAGCTAATTGCACTATAGTTTATCATGAGTTAGGTATGGCTACAGTGTACTAGCTAACTTCTCTATAGTTTATCATGAGTTAGCGATGGCTACAGTGTACTAGCTAATTGCACTATAGTTTATCATGAGTTAGGTATGGCTACAGTGTACTAGCTAACTTCTCTATAGTTTATCAAGAGTTATGAATATGGCTACAGTGTACTAGCTAACTTCTCTATAGTTTATCATGAGTTAGGATGGCTACAGTGTACTGGCTAACTTCTCTATAGTTTATCAAGAGTTAGGGATGGCTACAGTGTACTGGCAAACTTCTATATAGTTTATCAAGAGTTAGGGATGGCTACAGTGTACTGGCAAACTTCTCTATAATTTATCAAGAGTTAGGGATGGCTACAGTGTACTGGCAAACTTCTATATAGTTTATCAAGAGTTAGGTATGGCTACAGTGTATGGCTAACTTTTGATATAGTTTATCAAGAGTTAGGTATGGCTACAGTGTACTGGCTAACTTCTATATAGTTTATCAAGAGTTAGGGATGGCTACAGTGTACTGGCTATCTTCTCCATAGTTTATCAAGAGTTAGAAATGGCTACAGTGTACTGGCGAACTTCTCTGTAGTTTATCATGAGTTAGCGATGGCTACAGTGTACTGGCTAACTTCTCTATAGTTTATCATGAGTTAGGGATGGCTACAGTGTACTAGCTAACTTTTCTATTGTTTATCATGAGTTAGGGATGGCTACAGTGTACTAGCTAACTTCTCTATAGTTTATGAAGAGTTAGCGATGGCTACAGTGTACTGGCAAACTTCCATACAGTTTATCAAGAGTTAGGGATGGCTACAGTGTACTGGATAACTTCTATATAGTTTATCATGAGTTAGCGATGGCTACAGTGTACTGGCTAACTTCTATATAGTTTATCATTAGTTAGCGATGGCTACAATGTATTAGCTAACTTCTCTATAGTTTATCATGAGTTAGGGATGGCTACAGTGTACTGGCTAACTTCTCTATAGTTTATCATGAGTTAGCGATGGCTATAGTGTACTAGCTAACTTCACTATAGTTTATCAAGAGTTAGGGATGGCTTCAGTGTACTAGCTAAGTTCTTATAGTTTATCATGAGTTAGCGATGGCTACAGTGTACTGGCTTATCTTCGCTATAGTTCATCAAGAGTTAGGGTATGGCTACAGTGTACCGGCTAACTTCTCTATAGTTTATCATGAGTTAGCGATGGCTACAGTGTACTGACTAACTTATCTATAGTTTATCATAAGTTAGGGATGGCTACAGTGTACTAGCTAATTTCTCTATAGTCTGTCAAGAGTTTGGGATGGCTACAGTGTACTGGCTATCTTCTCTGTAGTTTGTCAAGAGTTAGGGATGGCTACAGTGTACTAACTAACTTCTCTATAATTTATCTTGAGTTAGCGATGGCTACAAAGTACTGGCTGACTTCTCTGTAGTTTATCATGAGTTAGGTATGGCTACAGTGTACTAGCTAACCTCTCTATAGTTTATTATGAGCTAGGAATGGCTACAGTGTACTGGCTAACTTCTCTAGTTTTCATGAGTTTATAGTTACAGTGTACTGGCTATCTTCACTATAGTTGGTCATGAGTTAGCGATGGCTACAGTGTACTGGCTGTCTTCACTATAGTTGGTCATGGAGTTAGGATGGCTACAGTGTACTAGCTAACTTCTCTATAGTTTATCATGAGTTAGGTATGGCTACAGTGTACTGGCTAAGTTCTCTATAGTTTATCATGAGTTAGGGATTGCTACAGTGTACTGGCTAACTTGTCTATAGTTTATCAAGAGTTAGGTATGGCTACAGTGTACTGCTAAATTCTCTATAGTTTATCATGAGTTAGCGATGGCTACAGTGTATTAGCTAATTCACTATAGTTTATCATGAGTTAGGTATGGCTACAGTGTACTGGCTAAGTTCTCTATAGTTTATCATGAGTTAGGATGGCTACAGTGTACTGGCTATAGTTTATCATGAGTTAGGTATGGCTACAGTATACTGGCTAAGTTCTCTATAGTTTATCATGAGTTAGGGATGGCTACAGTGTTATAGTTTTTTTCAAGAGTTAGCGAGTGGCTACAGTGTACTAGCTAACTTCTCTATAGTTTATCATGAGTTAGCGATGGCTATAGTGTACTGGCTAACTTCTCTATAGTTTATCATGAGTTAGGGACGGCTACAGTGTACTAGCTAATTTCTCTATCGTCTGTCAAGAGTTTGGTATGGCTACAGTGTACTGGCTATCTTCTCTGTAGTTTATCAAGAGTTAGGATGGCTACAGTGTACTAACTAATTTCTCTATAATTTATCTTGAGTTAGCGATGGCTACAGTGTACTGGCTGTCTTCTCTGTAGTTTATCATGAGTTAGGGATGGCTACAGTGTACTGGCTAACTTCTCTATAGTTTATCATGAGTTAGGTATGGCTACAGTGTACTAGCTAACCTCTCTATAGTTTATTATGAGTTAGGGATGGCTATAGTGTACTAGCTAACTTCACTGTAGTTTATCATGAGTTAGGGATGGCTACAGTGTACTGGCTAACTTGTATATATATTTTTTCAAGAGTTAGCGATGGCTACAGTGTACTGGCTAACTTCTATATTGTTTATGAAGAGTTAGATTTGGCTACAGTGTACTAGCTAACTTTTCTATAGTTTATCAAGAGTTAGATATGGTTACAGTGTACTGGGTAACTTCACTATAGTTGATCATGAGTTATCGATGGCTACAGTGTACTTACTAACTTCTATATAGTTTATCAACAGTTAGCGATGGGTACAGTGTACTGGCTAACTTCTCTATAGTTTATCATGAGTGAGGTATGGCTGGAGTGTACTGGCTAACTTCTCTGTAGTTTATCATGAGTTAGGTATGGCTACAGTGTACTGGCTAACTTCTCTATAGTTTATCATGAGTTAGGGATGGCTCCAGTGTACTGGCTAAATTGTCTATAGTTTATGATGAGTTAGGGATGGCTACAGTGTACTGGCTAAATTCTCTCTATAGTTTATCATGAGTTAGGTATGGCTACAGTGTACTGGCTAACTTCTCTATAGTTTATCATGAGTTAGGTATGGCTACAGTGTACTGGCTAACTTCTATATAGTTTATCATGAGTTAGGGATGGCTACAGTGTACTAGCTATCTTCTCTATACTTTATCATGAGTTAGGTATGGCTACAGTGTACTGGCTAACTTCTCTATAGTTTATCATGAGTTAGCGATGGCTACAGTGTATTAGCTAACTTCTCAATAGTTTATCATGAGTTAGGGATGGCTACAGTGTACCAGCTAACTTCTCTATAGTTTATCATGAGTTAGGGGATGGCTACAGCATACTAGCTAACTTCTCTATAGTTTATCAAGAGTTAGCGATGGCTACAGTGTACTGGCAAACTTCCATATAGTTTATCAAGAGTTAGGGATGGCTACAGTGTACTGGATAACTTCTCTATAGTTTATCATGAGTTAGCGATGGCTACAGTGTACAGCTAACTTCTATATAGTTTATCATTAGTTAGCGATGGCTACAATGTTAGCTAACTTCTCTATAGTTTATCATGAGTTAGGGATGGCTACAGTGTACTGGCTAACTTCTCTATAGTTTATCATGAGTTAGGATGGCTACAGTGTACTAGCTAACTTCACTATAGTTTATCATGAGTTAGGGATGGCTACAGTGTACTAGCTAACTTCTCTATATAGTTTATCATGAGTTAGCGGTGGCTACAGTGTACTGGCTAACTTCTCTATAGTTTATCAAGAGTTAAATATGGCTACAGTGTACTGGCTAACTTCTCTATAGTTTATCATGAGTTAGGGATGGCTACAGTGTACTGACTAACTTCTCTATAGTTTATCATAGAGTTAGGGATGGCTACAGTGTACTGGCTAACTTCTATATAGTTTATCAAGAGTTTGGGATGGCTACAGTGTACTGGCTAACTTCTCTATAGTTTATCAAGAGTTGGGATGGCTACAGTGTACTGGCTAACTTCTCTATAGTTTATCATGAGTTAGCGTATGGCTACAAAGTACTGGCTGACTTCTCTGTAGTTTATCATGAGTTAGGTATGGCTACAGTGTACTAGCTAACTTCTCTATAGTTTATCATGAGTTAGGAATGGCTACAGTGTACTGGCTAACTTCTCTATAGTTTATCAATGAGTTAATTATGGCTACAGTGTACTGGCTAACTTCTCTATAGTTTATCATGAGTTAGCGATGGCTACAGTGTACTGGCTAACTTCTCTATAGTTTATCATGGAGTTAGCGATGGCTACAGTGTACTAGCTAACTTCTCTATAGTTTATCATGAGTTAGGTATGGCTACAGTGTACTGGCTAAATTCTCTATAGTTTATCATGAGTTAGATGGCTACAGTGTACTTCTTGTCTATAGTTTATCAAGAGTTAGGTATGGCTACAGTGTACTAGCTAACTTCTCTATAGTTTATCATGAGTTAGGGATGGCTACAGTGTACTGGCTAATTCACTATAGTTTATCATGAGTTAGGTATGGCTACAGTGTACTGGCTAACTTCTCTATAGTTTATCATGAGTTAGGATGGCTACAGTGTACTGGCTTCACTATAGTTTATCATGAGTTGGGTATGGCTACAGTGTACTGGCTCTATAGTTTATCATGAGTTAGGGATGGCTACAGTGTACTGGCTAACTTCTATATATATTTTTCAAGAGTTAGGGATGGCTACAGTGTACTAGCTAACTTCTCTATAGTTTATCATGAGTTAGGGATGGCTACAGTGTACTGACTAACTTCTCTATAGTTTATCATGAGTTAGGGATGGCTACAGTGTACTAGCTAATTTCTCTATAGTCTGTCAAGAGTTTGGTATGGCTACAGTGTACTGGCTATCTTCTCTATAGTTTATCAAGAGTTAGGATGGCTACAGTGTACTAACTAATTTCTCTATAGTTTATCATGAGTTAGCGATGGCTACAGTGTACTGGCTGTCTTCTCTGTAGTTTATCATGAGTTAGGATGGCTACAGTGTACTGGCTAACTTCTCTATAGTTTATCATGAGTTAGGTATGGCTACAGTGTACTAGCTAACTTCTCTATAGTTTATCATGAGTTAGGGATGGCTACAGTGTACTAGCTAACTTCACTATAGTTTATCATGAGTTAGGGATGGCTACAGTGTACTGGCTAACTTTCTATATATTTTTTTCAAGAGTTAGCGATGGCTACAGTGTACTGGCTAACTTCTATATAGTTTATGAAGAGTTAGATTTGGCTACAGTGTACTAGCTAACTTCTCTATAGTTTATCAAGAGTTAGGGATGGCTACAGTGTACTGGCTAACTTCATATAGTTTATCATGAGTTATCGATGGCTACAGTGTACTTACTAACTTCTATATAGTTTATCAACAGTTAGCATTATGGTACAGTGTACTGGCTAACTTCTCTATAGTTTATGAAGAGTTCGGTATGGCTACAGTGTACTAGCTGACTTCTCTGTAGTTTATCATGAGTGAGGTATGGCTGGAGTGTACTGGCTAACTTCTCTTTAGTTTATCATGAGTTAGGGATGGCTCCAGTGTACTGGCTAAATTGTCTATAGTTTATGATGAGTTAGGGATGGCTCCAGTGTACTGGCTAAATTGTCTATAGTTTATGATGAGTTAGGGATGGCTATAGTGTACTGTCTAATTTCTCTGTAGTTTATCATCAGTGAGGTATGGCTGGAGTGTACTGGGTAACTTCTCTGTAGTATATCATGAGTTAGGGATGGCTACAGTGTACTGGCTAACTTCTATATAGTTTATCAAGAGTTAGGGATGGCTACAGTGTACTGGCTATCTTCTCCATACTTTATCAAGAGTTAGAAATGGCTACAGTGTACTGGCGAACTTCTCTGTAGTTTATCATGAGTTAGTGATGGCTACAGTGTATTAGCTAACTTCTCAATAGTTTATCATGATTTAGGGATGGCTACAGTGTACCAGCTAACTTTTCTATTGCTTATCATGTGTTGGGGATGGCTACAGCATACTAGCTAACTTCTCTATAGTTTATGAAGAGTTAGCGATGGCTACAGTGTACTGGCAAACTTCCATACAGTTTATCAAGAGTTAGGGATGGCTACAGTGTACTGGATAACTTCTATATAGTTTATCATGAGTTGCGATGGCTACAGTGTACTGGCTAACTTCTATATAGTTTATCATTAGTTGATGCATTAGCTACAATGTATTAGCTAACTTCTCTATAGTTTATCATGAGTTAGGGATGGCTACAGTGTACTGGCTAACTTCTCTATAGTTTATCATGAGTTAGCGATGGCTATAGTGTACTAGCTAACTTCACTATAGTTTATCAAGAGTTAGGGATGGCTTCAGTGTACTAGTTAAGTTCCTTATAGTTTATCATGAGTTAGCGGTGGCTACAGTGTACTGGTTAACTTCTCTATAGTTTATCAAGAGTTAGGTATGGCTACAGTGTACTGGCTAACTTCTCTATAGTTTATCATGAGTTAGCGATGGCTTACAGTGTACTGACTTGCATATAGTTTAACATAAGTTAGGGATGGCTACAGTGTACTAGCTAATTTCTCTATAGTCTGTCAAGAGTTTGGGATGGCTACAGTGTACTGGCTATCTTCTCTGTAGTTTGTCAAGAGTTAGGGATGGCTACAGTGTACTAACTAACTTCTCTATAATTTATCTTGAGTTGCTAGATGGCTACAAAGTACTGGCTGACTTCTCTGTAGTTTATCATGAGTTAGGTATGGTGGCTACAGTGTACTATTAACTCTCTCTATAGTTTATTATGAGCTAGGAATGGCTACAGTGTACTGGCTAACTTCTCTATAGTTTTCATGAGTTAATTATGGCTACAGTGTACTGGCTATCTTCACTATAGTTGGTCATGAGTTAGCGATGGCTACAGTGTACTGGCTGTCTTCACTATAGTTGGTCATGGAGTTAGCGATTGATAGCAGTGTACTGGCTAACTTCTCTATAGTTTATCATAGAGTTAGGTATGGCTACAGTGTACTGGCTAAGTTCTCTATAGTTTATCATGAGTTAGGGATTGCTACAGTGTACTGGCTAACTTCTGTATAGTTTATCAAGAGTTAGGTATGGCTACAGTGTACTAGCTAAGTTCTCTATAGTTTATCATGAGTTAGCGATGGCTACAGTGTACTAGCTAATTCTCTATAGTTTATCATGAGTTAGGTATGGCTACAGTGTACTGGCTAACTTCTCTATAGTTTATCATGAGTTAGGATGGCTACAGTGTACTAGCTAACTTCACTATAGTTTATCATGAGTTGGGTATGGCACAGTGTACTGGCTAAGTACTCTATAGTTTATCATGAGTTAGGGATGGCTACAGGTGCATATCTAAACTTCTCTATATTTTTTTTCAAGAGTTAGCGATGGCTACAGTGTACTAGCTAACTTCTCTATAGTTTATCATGAGTTAGCGATTGATATAGTGTACTGACTAACTTATCTATAGTTTAACATAAGTTAGGGACGGCTACAGTGTACTAGCTAATTTCTCTATCGTCTGTCAAGAGTTTGGTATGGCTACAGTGTACTGGCTATCTCTCCTCAATAGTTTATCAAAGTTAGGGATGTACAGTGTACTAACTAATTCTCTGTATTTATCTTGAGTTAGCGATGGCTACAGTGTACTGGCTTACTTCTCTGTAGTTTATCATGAGTTAGGGATGGCTACAGTGTACTGGCTAACTTCTCTGTAGTTTATCATGAGTTAGGTATGGCTACAGTGTACTAGCTAACCTCTCTATAGTTTATTATGAGCTAGGGATGGCTATAGTGTACTAGCTAACTTCACTGTAGTTTATCATGAGTTAGGGATGGCTACAGTGTACTGGCTAACTTGTCATATATATTTTTCAAGAGTTAGCGATGGCTACAGTGTACTGGCTAACTTCTATATTGTTTATGAAGAGTTAGATTTGGCTACAGTGTACTAGCTAACTTTCCTATAGTTTATCAAGAGTTAGATATGGTTACAGTGTACTGGGTAACTTCACTATAGTTGATCATGAGTTATCGATGGCT
The DNA here is from genome assembly GCF_004210375.1 of Tachypleus tridentatus. Lineage (NCBI taxonomy): Eukaryota > Metazoa > Arthropoda > Merostomata > Xiphosura > Limulidae > Tachypleus > Tachypleus tridentatus. Next base: position 115,969,459 of record NC_134828.1, read on the forward strand.
ACAGTGGCACTAACTAGCTTCTATATAGTTTATCAACAGTTAGCGATGGGTGCAGTGTACTGGCTAACTTCTCTATAGTTTATGAAGAGTTCGGTATGGCTACAGTGTACTAGCTGACTTCTCTGTAGTTTATCATGAGTGAGGTATGGCTGGAGTGTACTGGCTAACTTCTCTTTAGTTTATCATGAGTTAGGGATGGCTCCAGTGTACTGGCTAAATTGTCTATAGTTTATGGTGAGTTAGGGGATGGCTCCAGTGTACTGAGCTTCAAATTGTCTATAGTTTATCATGAAATTAGGGATGGCTATAGTGTACTGTCTAACTTCTCTGTAGTTTATCATCAGTGAGGTATGGCTGGAGTGTACTGGCTAACTTCTCTGTAGTATATCATGAGTTAGGTATGGCTACAGTGTACTAGCTAACTTCTCTATACTTTATCATGAGTTAGGTATGGCTACAATGTACTGGCTAACTACTCTATAGTTTATCATGAGTTAGCGATGGCTTACAGTGTATTAGCTAATTGCACTATAGTTTATCATGAGTTAGGGTATGGCTACAGTGTACTAGCTAAACTTCTCTATAGTTTATCATGAGTTAGCGATGGCTACAGTGTATTAGCTAATTGCACTATAGTTTATCATGAGTTAGGTATGACTACAGTGTACTAGCTAATTTCTCTATAGTCTGTCAAGAGTTAAATATGGCTACACAGTGTGCTAGCTAACTTCTCTATAGTTTATCATGAGTTAGGGATGGCTACAGTGTACTGGCTAACTTCTATATAGTTTATCAAGAGTTAGGGATGGATTTACAGTGTACTGGCAAACTTCCTTATAGTTTATCATGAGTTAGGGATGGCTACAGTGTACTGGCTAACTTTCTCTATAATTTATCAAGAGTTGGGATGGCTACAGTTGAACTTGCTAAACTTCTATATAGTTTATCAAGAGTTGGGATGGCTACAGTGTATTGGCTAACTTTTGAATAGTTGATCAAGAGTTAGGTATGGCTACAGTGTACTGGCTAACTTCTATATAGTTTATCAAGAGTTTAGGGATGGCTACAGTGTAACTGGCTATCTTCTCCATACTTTATCAAGAGTTAGAAATGGCTACAGTGTACGGGACTTCTATGTAGTTTATCATGAGTTAGTGATGGCTAGCAGTGTATTAGCTAACTTCTCAATAGTTTATCATGATTTAGGGATGGCTACAGTGTACCAGCTAACTGTACTATACTTCATGTATGTTGGGGATGGCTACAGCATACTAGCTAACTTCTCTATAGTTTATGAAGAGTTAGCGATGGCTACAGTGTACTGGCAAACTTCCATACAGTTTATCAAGAGTTAGGGATGGCTACAGTGTACTGGATAACTTCTATATAGTTTATCATGAGTTAGCGATGGCTACAGTGTACTGGCTAACTTCTATATAGTTTATCATTAGTTAGCATTGGCTACAATGTACTAGCTAACTTCTCTATAGTTTATCATGAGTTAGGGATGGCTACAGTGTACTGGCTAGCTAACTTCTCTATAGTTTATCATGAGTTAGCGATGGCTATAGTGTACTAGCTAACTTCACTATAGTTTATCAAGAGTTAGGGATGGCTTCAGTGTACTGGTTAAGTTCCTTATAGTTTATCATGAGTTAGCGGTGGCTACAGTGTACTGGTTAACGCTATAGTTCATCAAAGAGTTAGGTATGGCTACAGTGTACCGGCTAACTTCTCTATAGTTTATCATGAGTTAGCGATGGCTATAGTGTACTGACTAACTTATCTATAGTTTAACATAAGTTAGGGATGGCTACAGTGTACTAGCTAATTTCTCTATAGTCTGTCAAGAGTTTGGGATGGCTACAGTGTACTGGCTATCTTCTCTGTAGTTTGTCAAGAGTTAGGGATGGCTACAGTGTACTAACTAACTTCTCTATAATTTATCTTGAGTTAGCGATGGCTACAAAGTACTGGCTGACTTCTCTGTAGTTTATCATGAGTTAGGTATGGCTACAGGTGTACTAGCTAACCTCTCTATAGTTTATTATGAGCTAGGAATGGCTACAGTGTACTGCTGCTAACTTCTCTATAGTTTTTCATGAGTTAATTATAGTTACAGTGTACTGGCTATCTTCACATATAGTTGGTCATGAGTTAGCTTAAGAATGCTACTAGTGTACTGGCTGTCTTCACTATAGTTGGTCTTGGATTAGCTTGATGGCTACAGTGTACTAGCTAACTTCTCTATAGTTTATCATAGGTTGGGTATGGCTACAGTGTACTGGCTAAGTTCTCTATAGTTTTATCATGGAGTTAGAGATTGCTACAGTGTACTGGCTAACTTGTCTATAGTTTATCAAGAGTTAGGTATGGCTACACTGTACTAGCTAAATTCTCTATAGTTTATCATGAGTTAGCGATGGCTACAGTGTATTAGCTAATTGCACTATAGTTTATCATGAGTTAGGTATGGCTACAGGTGTACTGGCTAATTCTCTATAGTTTATCATGAGTTAGGATGGTTTGGTGTGCACGGCTAACTTCACTATAGTTGGTCATGAGTTAGGTATGGCTAGCAGTGTACTGGCTAAGACCTCTATAGTTTATCATGAGTTAGGGATGGCTACAGTGTACTATCTAACTTCTATATATATTTATCAAGGGTTGGCGATTTCTGGTAACTGTACTGCTTAACTTCTCTATAGTTTATCATGAGTTAGCGATTGCTACTGGTATACTGACTAACTTATCTATAGTTTAATAGCAGTTAGGGATGGCTACAGGATGTGCTAGCTAATTTCTCTATCGTCTGTCAAGTTTGGTATGGCTACAGTGTACTGGCTATCTTCTCTGTAGTTTATCAAGAGTTAGGATGGCTACAGTGTACTAACTAATTTCTCTATATATTTATCTTGAGTTAGCGATGGCTACAGTGTACTGGCTGTCTTCTCTGTTAGTTTATCATGAGTTAGGGATGGCTACAGTGTACTGGCAGCTAACTTCTCTGTAGTTTATCATGAGTTAGGTATGGCTACAGTGTGTACTAAGCTAACCTCTCTATAGTTTATTATGAGCTAGGGATGGCTACAGTGTACTAGCTAACTTCACTGTAGTTTATCATTGAGTTAGGGATGGCTACAAGTGTACTAGCTAACTTGTATATATATTTTTTCAAGAGATTGCGATGGCACACAGTGTACTGGCTAACTTCTATATTGTTTATGAAGAGTTAGATTTGGCTACAGTGTACTAGCTAACTTTTCTATAGTTTATCAAGAGTTAGAATATGGTTACAGTGTACTGGGTAACTTCCACTATAGTTGATCATGAGTTATCGATGGCTACAGTGTACTTTACTAACTTCTATATAGTTTATCAACAGTTAGCGATTAGATACAGTGTACTGGCTAACTTCTCTATAGTTTATGAAGAGTTCGGGGTATGGCTACAGTGTACTAGCTGACTTCTCTGTAGTTTATCATGAGGTGAGGTATGGCTGGAGTGTACTGGCTAACTTCTCTTTTAGTTTATCATGAGTTAGGGATGGCTCCAGTGTACTGGCTAAATTGTCTATAGTTTATGATGAGTTAGGGATGGCTCCAGTGTACTGGCTAAAATTGTCTATAGTTTATGATGAGTTAGGGATGGCTATAGTGTACTGTCTACCAACTTCTCTGTAGTTTATCATCAGTGAGGTATGGCTGGAGTGTACTGGCTAACTTCTCTGTAGTATATCATGAGTTGGAGGTATGGCTACAGTGTTTACTAATAACTTCTCTATATATTTATCATTGAGTTAGGGTATGAAAACACAAATGTACTGGCTTAAGTACTCTATAGTTTATCATGTAGGTTAGCGATGGCTACAGTGTATTAGCTACTTGCATATTTTTATCATGAGTTAGGTATGGCTACAGTGTACTAATAACTTCTCTATAGTTTATCATGAGTTAGCGATGCTGCAGTGTATTAGCTAATTGCTTTATAGTTTATCATGAGTTAGGTATGACTACAGTGTACCCTTCTTCTCTATAGTTTATCATGAGTTAGCGATGGCTACAGTGTATTAGCTAATTGCACTATAGTTTATCATGAGTTAGGTATGGCTACAGTGTACTAGCTAACTTCTCTATAGTTTATCATGAGTTGCTTGATGGCTACAGGTATTAGCTAATTGCACTATAGTTTATCATGAGTTAGGTATGGCTACAGTGTACTGGCTAACTTCTCTATAGTTTATCATGAGTTAGGTTGGCAACAGTGCTACTGGCATTTTCTCTAAAGTCTGTCAAGAGTTAGAAATATGGCTACAGTGTGCTAGCTAACTTCCTATACTATCATGAGTTAGGGATGGCTACAGTGTACTGGCAAACTTCTATATAGTTTTATCAAGAGTTAGGGATGGGTACAGTGTACTTGGCAAACTTCTATATAATTTATCAAGAGTTAGGGATGGCTACAGTGTACTGGCAAACTTCTCTATGATTTATCAAGACTTGGGATGGCTACAGTGGACTGGCAAAACTTCTATATAGTTTATCAAGAATTAGGTATGGCTACAGTGTATTGGCTAACTTTTGAATAGTTATGATCAAGGAGTTAGGTATGGCTACAGTGTGCTGGCTAACTTCTATATAGTTTATCAAGTTAGGGATGGCTACAGGTGTACTGGCTATCTTTCTCCTTACTTTTATCAAAAGTTAAGAAATGGCTACAGTGTACTGTGGCAAACTTCTCTATAAGTTTGCATCATAAGCTGCTGAGTTAGCGATGGCTACAGCATACTAGCTAACTTCTCTATAGTTTATGAAAGAAGTTAGCAGATAACACCAGTGTGCACTGGCAAACTTCCATACAGTTTTATCAAGGAGTTAGGGATGGCTACAGTTGTACTGGATACCACTTCTATATAGTTTATCATGAGTTAGCGATGGCTACAGTGTACTGGCTAACTTCTATATAGTTTTTCATTAGTTAGCGTGATGGCTACAATGTATTAGCTAACTTCTCTATAGTTTATGTAGGATTAGGGATGGCTTTTTACAGTGTACTGGCTAACTTCTCTATAGTTTATCATGGAGTTAGCGATGGCTGGGTGTAACTAACTTCACTATAGTTTATCAAAGAGTTATGGATGGCTTCAGTGTACTGGTTAAGTTCTTTATAGTTTATCATGAGTTAGCGGTGTATTCAGTGTGCTGGTTAACTTCGCTATAGTTCATGAAGAGTTAGGGTATATTTTACAGTGTACTGGCTAACTTCTCTATAGTTTATCATGGAGTTGCGATGGCTGTAGTGTACCAGCTAACTTATCTATAGTTT